>NW_004444144.1:953589-1003052 GCF_000243295.1 Trichechus manatus latirostris
CTGGACTCAGTCCGGTGGAGGCCTTGGTAGCTGTGGACAATTAGTCCTTCGGACTAATCTTTTCCTTGTATCCTGTTCTCTTCATTCTCCCTTGGAAGGGCTTTTTGAAGAATTACTGTTGTTGTTGCTGTTATAGACTGGAGCACCCAGGAGCCCTCAGGGATGGACCAGTGGTCTCCCAGCTCTGGGCAGGGATTCCTGGTGCTGCCCTCCCTGTGTGCGAGGGACGGCTTGGTGGAGCTGGTGCCACCCCACGGTCAGCCGAGTTGTTCTTTCACGGCCTCCCGCTCCTGTTGTTTCCCTCATCTAGATGGCGGGAACTAGAGGGGTGCTAGACTAACCAAGATGCCCTTTCACCCTGCCTGGCCCCCACATAGAGAAGGTGCCCCGCTGGTCTGCAGCCTGTCGGCTGGTTGAGAGGAGGGAGCATGTTTGCACCACACCCCTCATCACCTGTGACACCAGCCTGGTGCCGCTGAGGCACGTGGGTGGGGGCGGGAGGGCCGTGAAGCTGCGTTATAAGAAGCCCCCACAGTGTCCCATTTCGCCTCCATTTCTTCACTTTTAAGGCTTCTTAAATGCTAAGGCTATTTGAGGTCTGTAGAAGATCTGGGAGTTTTGGAGGCCATAAGCCCAGGGTGAACCCATGTTCTGAGGAGCCTTGAGCAAGGTGGGGGCAGTTGGAGACCAGTGTTCTGGCACCCCCTCCCACCTGACTCTGACAAACCAGCTGTGTGTCCCTCTGGACATGGAGGGCCTGGACACGTGGGCCTGGTGTGGACGTACTAGTTCACGGAGCTATGTACTCCCAGCGGCCCCAGCCTGCTGTGGTTATTTCTACCTATTCACCATTAAAACTATGAGTTTCAGCATTCCATGAGCCATTCAGAAAGTCTCTGATTCTGAGCTAGTGTCACCAGGGGGACAGGGAGCGGGAAGCTGCCTTCTGCATTCCTTCCTCGAGGGTCTGTTCTGTGCAGGGCTTTGAACCCTTGCTGAGAATTGCATTTCTACCAAGTTCCCAGGCAATGCTAATGCTGCTGGTTAGGGACCAATTCTGAGAACCACTAGTAGAGCAGTTCTCAGAACTTATTATATCTAAGAATCGCCCGAGGTTCTTGTTAAAATGAAGATTCTGATTCAGTATATCTGGGGCAGAAGTGCAAATTCTCAGCAGGGGTTTGAACCGGAATGAACTGGTTCAAAGCCTAGCTCTATGCTACCCTCTGGGAAGTCCTTGCCTTCCTTGACACCTGGTGGTTTCCTGATCAGAGACTGTTTCCACTGCATTTAAATCTAACTGTGGTTGAGCGTAGGGATTAGTGGAGATTAGTCTCCTGTGAGGGCCTCAGAGGCAGGCTGTGTGTACATCAAGGGTGTCCAATTCAGTGGAGGGACACTCTGGTTGCCTCACCCCCAGAGGGAGGATTGGGGGGCTGTAGGGGCGGGAGTTGTTGAGGTGGGTAGTGAGTGGGGCTCAGTGGAAGTCTCCCACTGGGCTGGCCCTGCTTAGAGCTGTTGCCTGGAAGCCTCAGCCCCCAGCCTTCCCTTTCTCAGTCCTTTACCTCTCCAAGGACCCTCTAACACCCAGGGCCCTGAAGTTCTGCCTCCCCTCTCCCCAGAGTCTGCTGGAAAGGAACCATCTGATGATCCATCCACACCCTTTTCTTCTGTGATCCCTGCTCTCTGGGCCTCAGCGTCCTCCCTGTGGAGTGGTGGGGTTGGGTAGATGTCCCTTGGGGTTCCACTGGCTGTGACGATCCCTGTGAGTGGAGGGTCCTGGGTTGTGAAGTGTTGGCAGACAGTGTTAGGGGAGGTCAGTTTTCCACCTGGGGCTGAAGGCTGGCTCTTAAGTGGTGATGCCAGGAGAGAGGATTTCAGGGTGGTCATGGACACTTTGATCAGAAGGCCCTCCTTGTCCTCTGAAACGAGGCCATATGGGCACCGCTCAGGCCAGCCCGGCCTGAAGTAGAGCCTGGGAAGTTCATGTCATTCTTGGGGCTTTGTGGGGCTCCAGCATCCCTGAGCGGAAAGAGGAATTATCTAGGGTTGTAAACCCAGGTCTGACTTCATTGGAGTTGGGGGGCAAGGAAAGGTAGGCATCTTACAGGCTAGTAAACACAGCACAGGGCAGTGACAGCCGTGACAGCAAAACTTGGAGGCCCCAGGGAGCCACAGGTATTGGGTAGGGCCTCTCTTTAAGCTGTACATCTCAAATCCCAGGAGAACATTCTCTCCCCACCTCAGCTCTGTGCCCGCAGCTCGGCCAGCCACTGCTCTGTTGTTTCCTCCATGACTGTCTCTCTCTGTGTTTCTGTTATTCTGTCTCTCCCATCCCCACCACCTTCTTCCCTTTCTTGTCTCTGCCTACCTTGATGTAATATAGAACCGAGCTTGTATTACTGCTTAGAATTATTCATAGAGGTTTCGTTTTGAGCCTTTTTTTTTTAAGAAGCAAGTGTATGGGACACCACTTTAAAGAGCAAAAACACACCCCTTTTTACCTTCCTTCATTAAAAAAAAAAAAAATTGCATTTTAACTGAATGTAGCCCCTGGAGTGTGTCTTACCTCTGGCTTCAACAGGAGGAGCTGTCCGAGGTTTAAAGCATGGGAAGTGTGTGTGTGTGTGTGTGTGTGTGTGTGTGTGTGTGTGAGAGAGAGAGAGAGGTCCGAGGCTTAAAGCATGGGAAGTGTGTGTGTGTGTGTGTGTGTGTGTGTGTGTGTGTGTGTGTGTGAGAGAGAGAGAGAGAGAGAGAGATTCATTCCCAAGACCCTTCCCTAACAGAGTGTTCTTTTCTTTCTCCTCGGTGGCCGTCGGGGACGTGGATGTAAGTGATCCAGAGGGACATGCTCTTCTCAGACAAGTTTGCTGACTTCCATTCGTGTCTCCTGCTAATGTGTGCTGTGTGCAATGTGTTTGCTAACCTGAGATGTGTGCTGCTGCCACCGCAAGGGTGCCGGTGGGGGCCAGGGAGACGTGGGGCTCAGCAGACACTCTGCCCTGGCCTTTAAAGGGCTTGCAGCCTTCCCAGCGCTCCCCTCAGAGAAGAGGTGGGGCCTGCCTCCGGCCCGCTGTGGTCCTGCTGGCATGTTTGTTAGCATAGAAATGTCAGCCAAGACTACACATGTGTTCCCTTGCTGTGGAAGACAGCGGCGGCTCCTTCCCTTTCCTAACGCCACCCAGCCCTGGGCAGCATAGTGGCAGCTCTGCAGGCTTAAGGCTTGGCTGCCATCACCTGAGACTTGGAGGTGGTGACTGGGGCCAGGACCTTGCAGGGGAGACCTTCATACAGCTTGTCCCCAGAGGCGACCAGAGTACTGACTGTGGGTAGCAATACTCGGGCCTGTTGCCAGGAGTGAGGATTTTCTGGGTCAGAAGTTGTTTAGATCTGCAGGGACAAATGCCCTGAAGAGGCACACTGTGGAATTTTCTTCCTGGCCACGCATCCTCAGCCTATCTGGTGCCCCTCTCAGTGGGACTGTTTTGTGGGTTTTATTTCATTTATACCCCTCCCTGTTCCCAAAAGCATTTAAGTCTACTTTAGAAATACATATACCAAGACAAATTAAGAATAATGAAGCTTGGGGGCAAAGGGATAGGCAAGTGAGATGGAGAGAAGAAAAATTAAAATGCATGCCATAAAGTGGTAGACTGTCAAAGACACTGGGCTTCCTTGCAGCCAGTGCAAAGAGGGAAACAATTTGTTGCGAGTCAGTGTCTACAATACAACCACCAACCGGAAGCTCAGAGGCTGGGCTAATCCAGAATATTTATTCTCAGAGGTCTTGAGAGTAAGGTGGAATATTTCAGATGACATTCTTGGCAAGTTTTCTGTTTTTAGTAGGTTCTCTCTATAGCTTCAGTCTGAAGCTACTTCTGGTCCCATGTGCCATCCACACAGCCTCCTTTGCTCCCAGCCTAGGTATCTGCACTCTGCACTCTGTTTTCTGCCCCTGCCTAGGTATCTGGGTTCCCCTCGACCCATTGCTCTCACTGGGTCAGAAGGTCACTTCTTTTCTGTTCTTTAGCCCATGTGCAAGAATGCAGTGGAGAACAAGCACACAGCCATTTTGGTTTTGGTCCTGAGGTCAATTTATTTACTGATGTTTGAGTTATTTGCTTGATCTCAGTGAATCCAGACTGGTGAGTAGGCTGGGCTAATAGATGCCTGAGGATCTCAGTCGACCTGGGCTGCCTTTTGAACCCCAGAGCTGTCAGTACAGGGAAAGCCTGGACTCGAATTTAGGGGGAACAACATGTGCAGAGGCACAGACTTTCAAGCTGTCAGGCCAGTTTGAAAACCCCAGGCACAGAATGAGGGTCCTCTGAGAAGGGGTGGCATGCTGGTTTGGAAGGGGGCGAGGGGGCAAGGTGGCAAGGCTGCTTCTGCAGTTTCTGCCTGGGTCTGAAGGCTTTGGTCCTGAACAGTCCTATCTCCTTTTCTTCCTGTTAGGCAGGAGGTATCTGAGTCCAGAAGGACTTGGGACGAGAGCTGAGCTGACATCAATCTTCCACTTAGTTGATGGAGTGGCCACTGTGTGCCCAGCCCTGGGTCAGGTGCTCAGGGGGACTGAGGGAGGATCAGCTGTGGTCCTCCAACCTCAGGACGCCCTCTGTGGGGCTGAGGCAATGACTGACAGGAGAACCCAGGCATGCAGCACAAGGCGTGTGGCACAGACTCCATGTGCTGATGGGTCACAGAGTGGGGAGGCCAGGGAAGACTAGAGTATTCAGGGAGGGCTTTTGGAGTTGCCAGTCTTCATGTCCAACAGGTTCCTATGGGTACTGCTGATTTGGCAGAGGAAGAGATCGGAGGACAGTATAAACCCAGAGTAAACAGGCTGCGGGAAGGACACAGAGTAAAAAAAATAATCAAAGGAAGGTTAATGATCTCAGACATGGCCCTACTAGGGCACAGTCTAAGCAGATAACTCCCTAGCCCACAATGGTGGTGCTGCTAGCTGCGATGGAGTAAGCCCCCAACTCATGGCAACCCCATGCACATCGCAGCGAAACGCCGCCCTGTCCTGTGCCATCCCCACGATCAGTTGCAGATCAGACTGTTGTGATCCATGGGGTTTTCACTGGCTGATTTTTGGAAGCAGATCACCAGGCCTTTCTTCTTAGTCTCTTTGGAAGCTCCACTGAAACCTGTTTAGCATCATAGCAACATGCAAGCCTCCACTGACAGGTGGGAGGTGGCAATGCGTAAGGTGCATTGGCCAGGAATCAAACCTGGGTCTCCTGCATGGAAGGAGAATTCTAGCACTGAACCTACCCACAGTCCAATTTTAAGTCTTGGTTAAGGCAAGTGTGCTCTTGTGCTGCCCCCTGCTGTCCGTTGAGCAGGCAGTCCAGCAGCAGGAACCGGTAAAGCTGTCTAAGGTCAGGGTCCAGTTGTCAGTTTCACCTGCTTCACTCTTGGTGCTGTTAGTCCAGTGAGTCCCCTGCTGATGGAGAGAACACACTTGGTGGCTGGACATGCTTTCAGGAGCAGTATCAGGGTGCTCTAGACAGAGCTCTGCTCTCTCTGCAGAACTCACAGTGGCTGGACCAGATGATCTGAGGGCCCCTTAGCGCTGCAATCTGGGATTCTAGGCCAAAAAGTAATGTAGTGAAACCTGTGAGCTGGAATTCAACGGGACTGCCTTATTTTTCCAGGTCTCACAAGTTTTCCGCCTTTGACAGGGTGCAGTCTTGCCAGTTTTCTATTGCTCGTTTTAGTGGAAAATATTTGTGTTTTCCTTCTCTGACAGGTTCTGGCTTTCACAGGTTTTACTGTATATGAAGCATAATATATGTGGATATCTAGATAAGCCAGGTATGAGCAGAAAATATTTCAGATCTCGACTAAGACGGGACCACCTGGCAGACGACATGGAATATGTATAAGCATTTAGCATTTTCCAAACACTGTGCATTCAGTGAGATGAAATAACTCTGGGCTTTTCGTGTGGATTTGTTCAAGGTGGACTAAAACACAAATCTTACTGTCATTTTTTGGAAGGCTACTATCAGATCTCCCTCCCATCAGGCTCTTCTTTCTCTAGGACTTGACCTTGGAAATTAAAAATCTGCATGCGGTTGTCCTTAAGGCTTCCTGGCGTTTTCCATCCTGTCTCTAGAAGAGAGCCTTGAGCTGCACATGCAGGTGTCATCTGGCTGTCAGCACGGCTCACATGTAGAATATGACCAACTGCTTTCCCCCTGAAAATCACTGCCACGGCCCTTTCTAGAGAAGACTCTCCCTGAGTGTTCTCCTGGTGTGGTGTCAAGGGTCTGAGGTGCAGGGCTGACATTTCTCAGGGAAGGCAATGTCTTTCTTCTCCCTACCCCCATACGTAGCTCATCAGTAGACCCGGAAGCCAGCTGTTCCAAGTGCGCAGCTCCTGGTGAGTCTCCAGGTTGCGCTCTCTCCATCACCATACAGATCCCCTCAGAGAGGCCCCAAGGAGTACAGCGGCTTC
Source organism: Trichechus manatus latirostris (assembly GCF_000243295.1). NCBI lineage: Eukaryota > Metazoa > Chordata > Mammalia > Sirenia > Trichechidae > Trichechus > Trichechus manatus. The sequence goes on from NW_004444144.1 coordinate 960,059, forward strand.
CTCTCAGACCCGCACCAGCTGTCCTAACAGGCCTGGCTTGTGGTGTTGTGTGCCTAACCTTGTCCTTGCCTGCCCTGCCTTCTTCTTTCTCCACTCATCCCTCCTTGCTGTACTCTGTCTCCTCTGTGTAGATTGTAAATGGACATTAAGTGGTTGAGGGAGATGTGAATGAGGGTGGTGTGAAGGCATGGGAGCCCCACCAGGTCCAAAACCCATTGGCGTTTTCTGACGAGGAAGAGGAAGACCTGCTGGATTTCATGTACAAGTATAAGGCACCTCGAAAGACGGATTTGCCTCTGGAGGTACACGGTGTCTGGGGCTGTGGGCTGGAGCATGTGTTTGCACAAAGGCTTTGCCCTGGAGATCTAGGTGTCCTGGGTTCGAACTCACCCACAGGCGCCTTGGGAGACAGGCCTGGAGTCCTGCTTCCGAAAGGTCCAAACCAAAAGAATCCATCGCCGTCGAGTCGATTCCCACTCATACGCGACCCTACAGTGACCCTATAGGACAGAGCAGAACTGCCCTATAGGGTTTCCAAGGAGTGCCTGGTGGATTTGAACTGCTGACCTTTTGGTTAGCAGCCAAACGCTTTAACCACTACTCCACCAGGTTTAGCCTTGAAAGCTCTATGGAGCAGTTCTACTCTGCACACACGGGGTCACCATGAGTCGCTATCAACTCCACAGCAACTAACAACAGCAAGAAAGGGGACTAGAAATATGCAAGACAAGAATGGCTTCCCGGCAGAAAGAACAGAGGCATGAAAAGACGCAGTGTAGAAGAAAAAGTTCAGTACAGAACGAAGTGGACAGAGATAGGGCTTGAGGGTTGGCCAGTTGTGTGAACCCCCTTTAGTGCTAGGCTAGGAGAAAATATTTCTTTTATTCCATTGTAATAGTAACTTCTCCTGCGATTTGTGTATCCCATGGAGGGATCCGTTGATAATCATTTGCGGGGGGGAGATGAGGTGCAAGCCTGTACACTTAGAGGTGGTGCTTCCTTTTGTCGTGTGGTTTGCCGTGCATTAAAGGATTTCCATCCAGAAAGGGGACTGGAAATCTGGTGATGGAAATTTTCCCCATGTGCCAAGAAACATGTGGCTGGTTCCCAAAGGAAAAAACAAAGACTAGGGGAGAGATGGGGAGGCATTTCTCTCTGCTGAGTCACTTGCTGCCATCCTTTTGCTCCCAAGGCAGAAACTAGAAAGATGTGTCATCCTTCTGCACAGCCATTTGCTTAGGGGATCTAGGGACTTTGGCAAGGGTGAAGCAGCCAAGAGGGAGGCGCCGGCCTCTCAGCTTCAGGCTGACGTTCAGGCTGTGACTGACTCCTGTTGTGAAGACTGAGCGGCCCCCATACCCAGCCAGCTACCTCGTACACACGTGCATTTGGCCGAAGAGCTGGATGCCTCCACACAAACCCACTCAGGTGCTGTCCTCAAGAGTCCACATTTACACCACACTGAGGGACAACTTTCTGTTTTGTCTACCAGGCACCGCCTAGAGCCCTTCGATCTCACTTCAAGAAGAAAAGTACCTCATCCTTGGCACTGAAACCACGTGAGTGAGACAAGCCAACGGCACCGGGATCCACAGAATGTTTCTCCTCTGCCTTAAAGAGCTCTTCACTAGTAACATAGAAATCTGCAAGCTCGGTGTGCTTTGAGTGTGCAGCTCACAGACACGGCCTTTCCTCTCTCCCCTCTCTCACCTTTAGGGTTTTTTTTTTTTCCCTTTACTTTTCCAGGGAGAGGACAAAGGTATAGGTAGTGTGTGGGGGTGACCTTTAAGTCCTCTGAGGTTAGTGTTTCCACATCCATTATAGACGGCGGTGTTTCCAGAAATGTAAGAACCCCCCTCACACTGCTGACATGTACATTTGTAATTTATCTGTTGCATACTTACTTTTTAGTCCTGTATATGCAAACAATTTTTTAAAACTTTTTTGTTTTTGTTGTTCTTGGTACTAATACTTTGGACTATGGATGTACATATTTATGGCTTTGGCTTAATATAATGGACTCGCAAGGGCCAGAGGTTCTGAGATGTAAGGAAACAGCAAAACCAGAAATGTAATTATTTTGATTCTAGAGAATGTCTCAGATGTGCTTATAAAGCTTCTAAATGCAACTCCAGTAAATGTCCCTTTTCCTGCAGGTAGCTGGTCCCAGTTGACTAACAATATACTAGATAAGTTTAGACAATATTTTAGTGACAGAGGTGAGTGTGATACGATGTCAAAGGCACAGCCTAGGGTAAGACAGCAGTCACTAGAAGGAAGTCTCCCCCTTCAATTCAGGATCAGGAGCTTCTGAAACCTTTCCGGGGATTTAACATTGCCTATAGAGTTGCTATGAGTCGGTCTGGTTTTAGTTTTTAGGTAGGTGGCTCGCCCCTGGGATGTGGACTCACAGAGCTGTTGTGAGGCATTAATTCTGAGGGTTTCAAGAGTGGCTGGCCAATGGCTATTTCTCCTCCACGGTAACCAGTGCTGCTACTAAATTCCCTGGGTAGAGGAGTCTACAGTCTGAATACCCTGCTTTAGAGAACAAGGAGCAAAGCAACTAGAAGTACACTCTGTTTCAGATATGCCATAAGATACAGCTGAGACGTGGGTAATGATAAAAATGGTAGCTTCTAGGAAGGCTTCAGAGGTTGAGATCTCTATGGGTGTGCTGCTCTTCAGATCCATGGGCAGCTGTGGCTCATGCTCTTCCGTCCCCCTTCCTGACTTAGACAGAAGGGGAAGGATAGAAAAGTTCATGCTCATGGTGCTCTAGGTCTTAATGGACATTTGATATAAGCCTGGATCACCTAATGAAGGAAGAAAGCATTATCTGAGGGGACTCCTTACTTAGAGAACGTTATCTGTAAAGGAGAAGAATCTGGTTTAATGGCATTTGGCTCTGAGGTAGCTGCTCTCCCCTCTGGGAGCTGAGCCTGGATGTAGGACTAGTGTATCTGTGCTTAGAGTTGTGTTTTCATTAGTGTGATGCATGCGGTGGTCACAACCCAGTTACTCATAATACTTGGATTGTTTGTTCGTATATACGCCCTGAAGACTAGAGAATTAATGTTAATACCACATAGTACTCACTGTCAACTGCCATAAACAGGCCCATTAATTAAAGACTGTTCTGTTACTGAGCTGCGTGAAAGTACATCAGTAGCCTTTGCTGATGACACATTAGCTGGATCTTAGCCACCTCAGGAAGGGTTTTACTTGAAGTTGGTTGCTGGCAGAATGCATACTTAAATCCCTTCTTCCCACAGTTCCTCTGAAGGTGATTTTGTAATTTACTAAAGGATTTAGAAAAATGAATCTGAAAGCAAGTTTGTGGTTGAGAGGGCAATTAGAAGCCATCTGTTCATCCTCTGTGCCCGACACCACCAATAACTAAATCTGCTGGGAAAGACAGAAAATTTGTTTTCGTTGAGCTCACTGAATAGCTTCAGACAGAAGAAAACCTATTCTTTAAAATGTATTTACCTGTTAGTTGGGAGTACCCAGAATCATCAGAAACAAATGCAGAAAAAGCTTAAGTTAAGCAACGTTTTAGCAACTTTTTTTTTTTTCCCAAAATAGTAAATGCCTTTAGCAGCAGAGATTAAAATCCTATTGTGAACAAGCTATATTTTCACCATTTTATGATGGAAAGTTTTAACAAGTACAAGCTGTCAAGTTTGCACTCAATTATGCCAAAAAAAAAAAAGTTTGAAACATTCTTCTCTCAAACATGCTGTATTACTTCTCATTCAAGAATTTAAAAAACTATAAAGTTATCTAAACTGCTGTCTTAATGTAAATGTAACTATTTTGTCTTCAAGTGTTGATTTAGGGAGTTGGTTTCTCTCTTAAAGACACTCACTGTATAACTGAGAGCAGCTGTCATATTTCTAGCAAAATGTGTTTACTTACCCAACAAGCTGTGTATCTGTGTATGGACTGACATAAAATGTGAATGCCTACAAGTGTACATGTCGTGGTGTGGTGTTCTGTCTAGAGGATGTAACAGTGTTTTTAATTTGCAGATTTATAGACACAAGCTGTTTATAAGCTGCTGACTTGAAAGTCTGTAATTTTCATGTGTTAACTTTTAGTTAATGGTCACTGAGCACCTGTTCCGTTTCAGAGGAGGTGAGATGTGGGCCTGTACTTACAAACTGGAGCGTTTAGTCACGATCCCTCCTAGCTTTGTGTGAATAGCTTGTTCGCTTGGCTGGCCTCTGACGTATGTGCGTGTTCTCCTAGTAAACCGTCTCTGTGTTTGTGATGAGTGCTCGTCGTCAGCCACGACCATCATGGAGCTCCTCCCTTGCAGTATTTGAAACGGTAAAGGATGTGCTTCATCATCTGACAGTGCACAAAGAGCTGATCTGCAGGATCATGACTGTGCACATTTCCCCAGCTGATTTCATGTAGTCCCTATAGAACGATCTGTAATAGAATAGTACACTGGACTGTGCATCAGAGGATGTAAAATTACAGTATTCCAAAGGTTGAAGTTCTGCTGTTTTGTTATATAATGCCTGATAATACATCTTGAATAAATAAAGTCTTAACACTTTTTCTTTTAAAAAAAAAATCTTTGTAATGTTGGGCTTATGAGGAAAAAGAAAACACTGAAAAACAGACAAACCTGTGTGGAAGGTAGCAAGATGCTCACCCACTAACTGGTCTTCTGACTTGGCCCCACGCCTACTGCACACGATTGTTGGAAGGGAAGAAAATTATGTGTGTTTTGAAAACCAGTTGATCACACATATATAAAACTGACAGTATCACTGTTTATTTTACGTTTTTAAAAGATCACTGTGGAAACTGGGTAGCTGTGAAAATACCAGAGTAGTTACTCTGGTGTCAGGGTTTTAATTCTGCAAATGAAGCGTCAGTTCATTGCTCTCCTCCTCTGAACCTGTTTCCTCACTGCAGAAGTACTGACCAGTGCGGTCAGAACAGGGCGGGAGATGCGTGTGGAGGCGCCCTGCGGTGGTACGTGCACCTTCTTCACGACTGCGGCAAAGTGGTACAACAAAGCTTTGGTGGTCACACACACTAGGAAACTCCAAATCTGAAACCTCAAATTTGAACACAGGCCCATTTTCTTGGCCTTTACAGTCCTATATTCTGCATGTCTGATAGAACTTTAAAACAAAGCAACAGCAGCAGGTAAAGGAGCAGATTCAGAGGACTGAAAAGGAGGAAGAGATGGAAAGAAAGACTGAAAACCCATTCATTCATTCATTTCCTGAGCCAGGTCCAATGTCAGCAGAACTGAGATTAACCAGGTTAAAACCCCCCCAAAAAAACAAACCCATTACCATCGAGTCAATTCTGAATCATAGCGACCCTACAGGACAGAGTAGAACTGCCCCATAGGTTTCCAAAGAGTGGCTGGTGGATTTGAACTGCCGACCTTTTGGTTAGCAGCCAAATGCTTAATCACTGTGCCACCAGGGCTCTGGGTTAAGAGGTGACAAATCATAGGAAAGCAAAGTGACCAAATGTAAAAGCTGTATCACTACAATGTCATGAGGAGTACTTAGTATTTACAGTGCTAGATTACAGTCACTGACTGATTGACATATGAATGTTCATTTGTTAGAAGACTGAGGGAAAGACATAGGATTCCAAGGAGTTAGACCTGGGTTCTGTGACTTATTAGCTGGACTTCTGGGTAATTTATTTAACACTCTTCAGTTTCCTCAAATCTAAACTAGGGATGAATAACGTATCTCCTTTGCAGGGCTGGTATGAGAACTAGCAGGTAGGTAGATAAGTGCCCAGCTGTAGGCTGGGACATAGTAGGCATTCAGTAAATTATACTTTTACATACACTTGCATATGTGCATTAGGTAGACTTTTTAGTTTACTGCAGGATGTTTCATCATCAAACTACACAATCAGTGTTGATGATAACCCCTGCTACTCACAAAAGTAGTATGTATGAAAATATTCCCTTTTCCCCGAATCACGCCTATCAGCCCTTCCACTTTCAGTCCACCTCTGGATGCTGTGGGCCTGCCTGCTGGTCCTCCTCTCCCCATCTCCTGTCCTGGCCTAGAGGAGAAACCAGGATGCTGTCAGGCCCCCCACAGCAGACCCTGTGGTGCACATTCGCACTAGAAGGTCATGGAGACTGTGGGAAAATGCACCCCTCCTGGCATCTGCAGGCCTCAGCTCCATCTCACCACCGGAGGGAAGAGGGCAGGAGCTGGCAGGTGAGGACACATTGAGAAGTCCTGGAAGCATCTCAGAAGCAGGACGACATGCAAACCCATCCAAACAGCACGTTATTCCACATCTCACGCTTTTACCTCACCTCGAATCAAATGTCTGCTCTTTATTGATTGCTCCATAAACAGACACACACGTGGCCTTCTGGTTTCAGAAGGTCCTGTTGTCATCCCTTAGTTTCCTTTTAATGCACACTCACTGGCTTCCAGGAATCCCCTTGTAATCTGACATGCCACAGAACTTCAATATAGTTTATTTTTTACCTTATTCTACTAACAACAGAGGAACTTCATCTTACCATCAACTACCGTAATTGATGCATGCTTCTGCTTAGCAATGGTTTTCAACCAGGCAAAGGTCTCTGTTGTTTGAAAATGCTTCCCAGATGATTCTGATATGACAGTTGAGAACCACTGCCCTAGTGTATAACCACTCGGTCAGCTGACTTTTACTCAGTGCCTCTTACCTACTCCTCTCTAAGGAAACAATGCTTAATTCTTACATCGTTTCTAACAGGATTGAGGCTACTCTTTTCCCTTTAATTTCTACAATGCATCTTTGGAAAATTTTGGTAAAAGTTTATCCTCACAAGTGAAAATAAGAACTCTCAAGTGGAAAATAAGAAATCAAAAAACAGTATCTTTCAGTGCTTCGGTAGAAAGATTTTTGTCTTCACTTAAATAGTCTTTTCTGATTCATGGATGGGCATGATGAAGGCTATTTTTTTAGTCTTCTCTCTATAAAAACTCCTGTTCTAGTAAACTAAATGTGAACTGTTGCAAACACAATGAACCTAGTACACTAGACATCAAGTGTGCTGCCACCCCCATGCTCATCTAATTTGAAAACGCTCAACTATTTTCTGCTCCACACTAGTAGTTACTAGCACAACTAAGTGGGCCAGGGGTGGGTTCCTGACCTAGGACAACCAATCCCAACACTGGACAGTAACCCCTGGCATGAAAAGGTAAGATGGCCCAGTTACGAGTCTTTTGGCAATTAGAGACTAGAGATAGGAGCTGAAGGTCATGATACAGAAAAGAACCTCAAGACAAGAATTATCTTAGGTGAAGGGAAGGACAGCACACGCTACAGGGGAAGTCAGCACAACTGGACTAAACCAAAGCTAAGAAGTTTCCTGAATACAATCAAATACTTTGAGGGACAGAGTCGCAGGGGTAGGAGTCTGGGGACCATGGTTTCAGGGGACATCTAGGTCAACTGGCATAACAAAGCTTATTAAAAAAATGTTCTGCATCCCACTTTAGTGAGTAGCGTCTGGGGTCTTAAAAACTAACAAGCAGCCATCTAAGATGCATCAACCGGTCCCAGCCCACCAGGAGTAAAGGAGAACGAAGAACACCAAAGACACAAGGGGAAGTATTAGGCCAAGAGACAGAAAGGGCCACATAAACCAGAGACTTCATCAGCCTGAGACCAGAACTAGATGGTACCTGGCTACCACCAGTGACTGCCCTGACAGGGAACACTAGAGTCCCTGATGGAGCAGGAGAAAAGTAGGGTAGAGAACTCAAATTCTAGTAAAAAGACCAGACTTAATGGTTTGATTGAGACTGGAGGGACCCTGGAAGACATGGCCCCCAGACTCCCTGTTAGCCCAAAACTAAAACCATTCCTGAGGACAGCTCTTCAGACAAAGATTAGACTGGTCTATGGGACATAAAATGATACTCGTGAAGAGTATGCTTCTTAGCTCAAGTAGATACACGAGACTAAATGGGCAGCTCCTGTCCAGAGGCGAGATGAGAAGGCAGAGATGGTCAGGAGCTGGTTGAATGGACACGGGATATCCAGGAAGAGTGTGCTGTCACAGTATAGGGAGAGCAACTGAGGTCCCATAACAATGTAGGTATAAATTTCTGTATGAGAGACTAATTTGAATTGTAAACTTTCACTTAATGCACAACAATAAAAAAAAAAGAACCTCAAAGGTATAAGCTAAAGTTATTACGAGGGAGCAGCAACGATGAGTAAGCAAGAATCATGAATTAGAGAGGCTGGTGAGCAGAGAGAATAGAGCCAACAGTGTAAACAGAACTGAGTCACATGAACAGCAGAGCCCAAGCCTAGGAGCCACCACTTCCTGCTGCTAAGGCCCCTGGAGGAGCCTCAGATCCAGGATCACCCTTCAGTTTCTGCTCTTCATGTGGCCCGAGGATTATTTTTGGGTGGAGATGGCGGTGGTAAGATGGTTCCTGAGTTTCCAGGCATGTATCCTTAATCTGTGAGCTAACATGTTGGCTTTACAGTCTTTTTATGCTTGTCCTAACTTATTCCATGCAGCCAAATAAGCCTAATTGAAACAACCAGTTAAGCCATTACCATTTGTTAAAAAAAATGCACAGTTTGAAACTGCTATTTCCCTTACCAAATCTAGGAACGTTTAATCCATTAAGTTTTAATGTTGGTATTATATGTTTACAGATATCAGCTGGTACAATTTACATCAAGTTTTATACTTATTCATCTTTGCAAAGACATATACAAAAGGATACAGCTTCAACAGCTGGGCAATCACAAAGCTTCAGATCTATACTTTCAGGTTTGTGCGATCATGATATATCTGATAAGGATCATTAGCATACCAGTTTCGCCTCTTCCAGAAAGACGTTGTCATTTTATCTAAGAGTTTACTCTGGGTTTTATTGCAGAACACAAATTCCCTCAAGCGTCTCTTCCTTGCAGGTGTCTTTTTCCATAGTTTTTTCTTATAACCAGCCTGTTAGATAATATTAAAAAGTCATTGAAAACATTGTATTATGCAGGAAACAACAGATATCATCACTACTCATGGCTTATTGGTCCAGTGAGAAGAAAGAACAGACTTCCACGGGGGCTGGCACGTTCTTTGGAAAGATGTGATTCTTACTGAGGGCTGGGTGGAGAAAATGTGTAGTTAAATATTTTTGGTGGAAAAAAAGACTGCTTAAATTAAAACCACAGCAAATAAAGCTAAATAAAATCTTTGTGGCTGGTGAAGAGGATTAATAGCTAACTTTAGGTGTTTTTATCTACTCTCTTTAATAGTCTTCATCAACATACTGTTACTATCATTTTATGGATTTAAAAAAAAAAAAAACCCCACCACCACTGGTTAGCAGAGCAAGGTCAGAGAGCTAGCAGGAGTTCTTAACCACTACACTGTCCTGTTTCCTAACATGGGGAGGTGAAGGGAGTACTGGCTGGAGTGGTAACGTTTATGTTTATTTAAGGGGCTGGGTACAGCAGTCCCCCCTAGTCCGCAGTTCCACCATTCTGCGGTTTCAGTTACCTGTAGTCAACTGCAGTCTGAAAATGTTAAATGAGTAGTGTGATGAGAAAGAGAGCAGGTTCATATAACATTTATTACAGTATATTGTTATAACTGTTCTATTTTACTATCAGTTATTGTTGCTAATCTTTTACTGTACCTAATTTATAAATAAAACTTTATCATAGGCATGTAGGTGTAGGACAAAACGTAGTATACGTAGGGTTCAGTACTATCCGCAGTTTCAGGCATCCACCGGGGGTCTCGGAACGTATCCACCGTGGATAAAGGGGGACTACTGTACACAAGGGCTGAGAAACCCAGTTCGTGAATACATTGCTTTGTTTATTCTTTCCACACACTAGGAACTAACTTCTAGAGGAAGTAATTCTCTAAGGAATAATGAATACAATAAAACTATTATTAGGAGTTGTGAGGGAATGGTTAACCCAAATATTTAACCCAGAACTACCACATATACCATCCATGCATTGTTAATTCTGAAGAATTAATTTGTGATGAAACAAAATTACACTAAGTACAAAAACTATAATCACAGCCTGTTTGAACTAGAAGAGACCTTAGGGGGCAGCCCGCTAACTGGCTAAAACCACTCAGTAAGTTACCAGGGGAGGTGAGACCAGGGCCCTCAGCTGGCTTCAGGGGCTCTGCATGGCACTGCACTAACTGAACAGAGAAGCACAGCTCTTCACGGAGACGGGCCTCGGGTTTTTAACATGCCTGAAGTGTGATCACCGTGACCAGTACAGTACAGGGATGCTCAGAAGTAAGGGAAGCTTATTTAAGAGTTCTGGTTTTAAAATGCTAGAGACTGGACGTTTGCTACTCACTGCTTCCAATTTTGAATTCAGAAGCTCAAACTGAAATCCTCATATTCATGTGATAATTTTCTAGTTGGCAGTCCAAACTGGTTCTCTCCATGTGGATCTCTGACTTACAATTTGCTGTCCTACCCATCACCACCAGTATCCTTCTTACTTGGTAGCCACTGTGAAAATGCTTGGAACTTTTTAGATAATCTATCTTTAGGTTCACAAATGGAAAGAGGGACTAAACAATAAAAATTAGGGACAGCTGAGTGAAACTGTGCCACAGAAAATAGTTTGTTTTTATGTATTAGTGTAAATTAACCCACCCAGATATTTTGTTTTCTTTTTAAAATTAGACTTTGATGAAGAAGGCATTCTGCACACAGCATATTTCCTGGAGCCCTGAGTGGGGGCTAGGTGTTATGACTGGAGAGCTGGATCAGGCCTGTTAGAGCAACATGAGGGCTCCAGGACCCAAAAAAGGGGATGTGGAAAGGAAGGCAAGGAAAACTAGCCATTTCATTTCCCCTGGGGCCAGCCCATAACCTGCAAATAGTTACTATGACACAAAGGGAAGAAAGTGTTTCCAGTCATCCAAAATTCACAAGACTCAGAATTATTAGAACTTTATCTCAGCTACTGATGGATTACATCAACTTTTGTTGACTGAGTTGGACTCTACCAAAGTACTGTTTCAATGGAGAAATAAGCTGCGAATTCCAGTCAACCCATTTATCTACAAATTTAGGTTGTTTGTAAGATAGCAGATAATACTTCCAACCTTTCAAACAGTGAGAAAGTTGGACCAATTATTTTCCCCCCAACAGGGAAACAGATTTTGACCTTTAAAGAAACAATTAACTTCCAAATAGTAAAAGAGAATGAGGATTTGAATAATTATTAAAACTCAAAGATGGTTTTGCAGAACTCTGGTTTTAAAGTGCTTTCTTTATCAGATACTCTGTTTCTATGAATTAAAACACGAATGAGCCCACATTCAGGCTCACCACACATTATGGCAAAGCACAGAGCAGTAATTTTTCAGAGTCATCCTTAGAGGCTATGGTCCTGGCCAGAGTAAGAGAGTTTTGTCACAGATGGTTCCCAATTATACACACCTACAGGGCAAAAACTTGTAAAACTGAAAAAAAGAGAAAAAAAAATGTATCTAGGATTAATGTTGTGCTACCCAGAGAATCCAATCCAAGACAGGCCGAAAAGCAGTTCAGTCTCCAAATCTGGGTCATGAACTAAGTACCAGCTGAAGTCTAAGCCACTGCTGTTAACACACCGCTGCTTAAACAGAGGCTCCAAACAGGTCACTGCACTTAAGGGGACTTCAAAGGGCTCCTGGTAATCATTAGATAAGCCAGCCATGTAAAATACCTGAGCTTAATCCTGTCCCACAGTGAAGACTTTTCCATTGTGAATACTATTTTGTTTTATGAATGTGGGTGTTCAGTGGATGCTTACACATGTTTTCTTCACATGGATTCACTTACAGGAAAAGATGCCTCCAAAGCTGGTGCTTAAGCACAGCACTGTAAAACCTACTGGTAAGACAGGGAAGGATATGCCAATGATAAGGCTAACTGAATTCAGCTTCATTTTGATCTCTTGCTACACTACTTTTTCAATCAAGTAATAGCGTGAAGACTCACCTTTCTCCGTAGCCAAAGGCCAGAGTGAAGTCGAAGAAACCTATAGATGACAGCTTTCACAGTCTTTCTCTTTCCTTTTCTTGAACTGAAGTACGTTACAGTTCTGACTGGTAGCTTCAGGATATTAGGAAGCAAGGGGGCTACTCTGAAATGAATTTTAAAAAATTTAACTTAGCAGTGAGACTGATTAAGGGATAAAATCCATTTCTATACTTAGAAATGAGTGAAGCATCACATTGGAATGGAACTGACTTTTAATATGCATTGTTATTTCAAATAATCCATGACACTAGGCACAAGAATTGCAATTATCACCGATTTGCAAGTCTTCCATAATCCACCTCCCTCCATCCCTGAGAGACTTTACCTTACTGTATTGCAATCACCTGATTTCTCATCTATCTGCCCATTAGACTGTAAACTCCTTAAGGACTTTAACTTGCTAATCTTTGTATCCTTTCTGCCAAGTACAGCGCTGGGCACCCAGGTGTGCTAACTCAATATTTACTGACTGACTGGAAACCACACACATCCCAGCCCCGTAAGCTGAGCATCTTGTTCAGCCTCCACTCTGGCTGACAGCTCCCCACCCAGGAAATGGCACATGAGAATATGAGAAGGGTGCTTCCTTTGGCAGTCCCTGCTGCGGGCACGAAGGTATACAGAGGTCAATCACCTTCTCCCCCTCAGTCAGGAAAGTCTGTATAATAAACTACAGGTAGGCAAAGAGTATCATCTACTTCTCAGATGTCTTTGAAGGTGTGAATATGTTACAATTTTTGCCCAAATGTCTTATTTACTGAAATCTATCCTACCTGTTAAGGATTATTGTAGTGTGCCTGCACGTCAGATTTCCGACAGGTGTAGTAAGTCTGGGAGCAGAGGAAACAACTGGCATTTGGATATGACTGAAGCACCGGGTGGACAATGCAGAAATAAGACAGGCCTTCTTGGCATAGGTTTGATAGGCTGAAGATGCCAAAATATTCAGAGGTCGTAAGATTCCTGTAAAGATGGAGAGAAGCATGTATACTTAATATGATACTTCAAAATATACATCCAGATATTTAAAATTAAATCATGCATCAAAGCAACCAAGTGTTACATGTAATTAATGGGTCCTGAGCATCAGACTTTCCTGTGAAACCTCTTACTAACTTTATTGAGGTATAATTTACATACCATAAAATGACCTGTTTTTTGTGTGTAATTCAGTGATTTTTAGTAAATTTAGAGAGTTGTGCCACCATCACCACGATCCAGTCTGATGTGACCTAGCTCTATGTCCAGCATTAGGGAATATATACGTAACATTAACACCCCGCCCGCCCCCCATCTAATATTCTGGTGAGGACTCCTACATAGAGCGAAGTAACAGAAGAGGTGCTTGAGCTCTCTCCTCTAGAAAATGAACAGGCCATGAGAGGAGGAGGAACAGACTGCAGGCAGGATGAAGAACACATAAGCAGAGGCATGGGAGCTGAAACAAACCCATGTATGAAGCAGGAACCGGGCCTGCTACAGAGGCTGGGCACAGTGTGCCTGACCATATCAGAGATGCCTGGGGAGAAGTAGTGGGTGATGGGCGGGGAGGTCAGAAGGCAGATTACGAAGGGCCCAGGCATGTGGACTGAATGCAGCCCCCTTTATCTGTCCTTCCCCTGACTGTCAGGTAACCGTCCATGGCTGCAAACAGACTCACTCCTGGAGCTCTGACTGCACATGCAGATTCTAACTGTGGGACTCAAGAACATGCGTGTTAAAAAAGCTCCGCCAGATGATAGAAGTGTTCAAAACCTAGACTGTGGTGATGGCTGTGCAATTTGCCAAATTTACTAAAAAATCACTGAATTGTACACATAAAATGGGTAATTTTATGCTGTATAAATTATACCTCAATACAGTTGATGAAAAACAAAAAAAAACCACGAGTCTGATGCTCAGCCAGGGCTTAGAACCACTGCCCTGTTGTCCACTGCATCGATTTCACCTAATAAAAAAGGGGCAGTGTGGTGTGAGGATGAAGTGTTGGGGTTTGAGCCAGACAGTCTGGGTTCATATTCTAGCTCTACTACTTACTAGCTGTGTGACCATGAGCAAATTACTTAACCTTACTGTGCTCCAGTTTCCTCAAATGTAAAATGAGGTTAATCATGGCGAGGTGGTGAGAATTAAATGAAATAAAACATGTACGGAAGTGTGCTCAACTCAGAGAAAACATTTACTGAATGTTAACATCAGATAATGAAGAGCTGAGGGATGCTTAGCAAAGATGGTATAATGTTAACAGGTGGCAGAAAGAAGGTAGAACACTTCAACCCTTGTTCTGCTTTTCTCTTCTCCATCAAAGATAACGATTTTTAAACTGAAAACGGTGGCATAAACGTTAATTATTTGAAATCCAAGGTTCAGAAGACAAGTAAGACAGCCCTTAATACTACTACCCCTTGGAAGCCAAAGTCACTACCCAGTGCAGGAATTAAAGTCTAAACTTAAAAAAAAAAAAAAAAAAAAATCCGTTGCTATGGAGTCGATTCCGACTCAGAGCAACCCTACAGTCTGCACTCAAAGAACTGAAAGGACCTGCAGATGTGATTACAAACCAGGAAGTAATCTTTGAAAGACTGAGTGAATTGAAGAAGACTCTGTACAAGAAAATGTCCCAATTTTCAAAGGTCATATAGGATACGAGTTTTCTGTTCTTGATATGTCTCAGTTCTAAAAAACACAAAACCCTGAATGAAGTGAGCAGATAGTGTGTTGAAGACACAGACGGGTAAACTAGAGGCTCCTCTGTAAACGTTGGACTGGATTAATAAACAGGTAAGTGCCCAGAAAAAACAGATTGCCACTAGGAGTTACTACCCATACCTTAAAAAGAATTAACTTCTTTTCATTGTCTGAAAAATCAAGGGAGGATCTTAGATACAATGTATCCTGACTTCAGGAAAGCATCTGATAAAGCTTTCTTTATATTCTAAAGGGCAAAATATAGAAATGTGGGCAGGATGGTAGTTTTAAAAAAAAAAAAAAAACCCATCATAGTGACCCTATAGACAGACAGAACTGCCCCATAGAGTTTTCAAGAAATGGCTGGTGGATTTAACTGCTGATCTTTCGGTTAGCAGCTGAGCTCTTAACCACTGCACCACCAGGGCTCCTTCTTTATATTCTAAAGGACAAAATATACAAATGTGGGCAGGATGGCAGTACAGTTAGGTAAATTCCAAGTTGGTTTTGGAAGCTATCCCCTAATTAGCAGATTGGCGTTCTCCCGGTAAAATTCTCTACCTGGCCCTCTAATTGACTCTTTCTTTGTTCCCAATTTTTATGAAGGCCCTGAAGTCACAAAAGGTATGGCCGTAAAATCAGCATAAAAAAACAAGCTAGAACTATGGCTTATTAACATATTTGTTAAAAGACAAGACTATCAGAACTCTAAGTGACCTCAGTCACCAGAGAAAATGGATCAAAACCAACAAGGTGAAGTCAGGGGCAAACACATTAAGACTAGAAAAAATGGTTACTGAAGCAACAGGAAGGGTGCACTTGGCGTCACAGCAGTTCCTGAGGAAGTGACGTGGGGAGCTTAACACCACTCTCTGGTGGGCCAGCCATGTGATTTAGTCTGTAAAAACCCAACAGTCTAGTTTAGGCTGTGCTAGCAAAAGTGCAGTACACAAATCATTGGAGGCACTTAGCTGTTCCTTCAGCCCTTTGCCCTGACTGGGCATTTTAATACAGACTGGCCAGCTCTAGAAGTCCCTGAGTGGTGCAAACAAGGCTGGCTGCGAACTGAAAGGGTGGATGCTCAGGTCCATCCAGAGATGCCTTGGAAGAACGGCTATTGAAAACCCACAGAGCACAGCTCTACTCTGATGCACGTGGGGTCACCGTAAGTTGGAGTCAACTAGATGGCAACTGTTTTTTTCTATTTTGCCTTCTCTAAACACACTCTTGTATGGAAGACACAGAGATTTCTCATGAAGGAAGTGACACAAAACCACAGTTTTGAAGGAACAGGAGGACGAGGGGACAGAAGTGTAAAGGTGAAGAGACAAAAACAGTACAGTATGTTTGGGGGATTAGACAGCCCTGTGTGACATGAATCAAACGAGAGTGAACACGAGCCACACTGGTAGGAGAGTAAGTGAGACGGTGTGGAAAGCAGGGCTTCGAACCAATTCGAACGCCAGCTGAGAATCTGCATTTCCACCCCAGATATAATGAATCAGAATCTACAGTTTAACATGATCCCCAGGATTCTTATGTATAATGAATTTTGAGAACCACTGCTCTACTAGTGGTTCTCAGAATTGGTCCTTAATGAGCAACATTAGCATCACCTGGGAACTTGTTAAAAATGCAAATTCTCAACAGGGCTTCAAACCGAATGAACTGCTTCGAAGCCCTGGTGGAATGCGATGTTCATCTAGCTTTTTTCACCACATACCCCCTAAAAGAATTTTGAAGAATTATGTCCCCTTTCACAAATTTTTAATATACAAAATGTTAAATAGTTTACATTATTAAAAATATAATTTCCAGTATACTTAAAATACTATTTTAAAATTTGAGGGACAGAGTGGCTGGGGCCTGAGGACCATAGTTTCAGGGGACATCTAGGTCAACTAGCATACCAAAGTTTATTAAGAAAATGTTCTGCATCCCACTTTGGTGAGTAGCGTCTGGGGTCTTAAAAGCTTGCGAGTGGCCACCTAAGATTCATCAGTTGGTCCCCTCCCACTTGGATCAAAGAAGAATGAAGAAAACCAAAGACACAAAGAAAATATTAGCCTGAGACTAAAGAACCACATAAACCAGAGACTCCAGCAGCCTGAGACCTGAAGAACTAGATGGTGCCCAGCTACCACCAGAAAAGTGTGGGGCAGAACTCAAATTCGCATAAAAGACCAGACTTAATGGTCTGACAGAGACCAGAGGAACCCCAAAACTATAGCCCCTGGATGCTCTGTTAACCCAGAACTAAAACCATTCCCAAAGCCCACTCTTCAGACAAAGATTAGACAGGACTACAAAACAAAAAATAATACAAGTGAGGAGTGTGCTTCTTAGTTCAGATACATGAGACCTAATGGGCGGCTCCTGTCTGGAGGCAGGATAAGAAGGCAGGAAGGAAAGGAACTGGTTGAATGAACATAGGGAATCCAGGATGGAAAGGGGGAATGTGCTGTCACATTGTGGGGATTGCAACTAATGTCACAAAACAATATGTGTATAAATTTTTATATGAGAAATTGAGCTGTGAACTTTCATTTAAAGCACAATAAAAAAATAAACTGTCACATCACTCTTTTAAATGTTTTCCACATATCTATTTAAAAAATAGGACAATAAATTCAAGTAGATGAAATAAATAAGAACTTCTTTTCATCAAAAGACACTAAACAGAGTAAAAAGACAAGTCAGAATATATTGGAAACATACATAAATCAGAAAGGACTTCTATCCAGAATATATAACTACTATAAATCAATAAAACAAACCACCCAGTAGAAACATGGACA
Organism: Trichechus manatus latirostris; assembly: GCF_000243295.1. Taxonomy (NCBI): domain Eukaryota; kingdom Metazoa; phylum Chordata; class Mammalia; order Sirenia; family Trichechidae; genus Trichechus; species Trichechus manatus. Next base: position 977,586 of record NW_004444144.1, read on the forward strand.
AAATATTTAACTGATACTTCAAAAAATAAATTCAAATGAACAATACATGTGTGTAAAGGTACTCAGGCTCATTACTAATCAAGGAAATACATATTTAAACCTCAATAAGATACCACTACACACTCAGCAGACTGACACAAATATCTGACAATAACAAGTGTTGGTGAGGAATATACACATATTCTCTGGCCCAGTAATTACACACACACATACACATCCCTTAGAGAAACTCTTGCACTCATGAACCAGGACACAAGGTCAAGCGGCTTTGCACATAACTGCCCCAAACTGGAAACACCCAAATGTCCACCAATAGCAGACTGGAGAAATTGAGGGATAGTCACGTAATAGAATACTATATAGGAATGAAAAAGCACTACAGCTACATGCAGCATGAAACAATCTCACAAAGTGAAAAAGGCCAAACACTAAAAAGTACATACTATATGATTTCATGCATGCAAAGTTCAAAAAGAGGCAAAACTAACCATTATTTAGAGATGCATGCATAGACACTAAAACTATGACAGAAAAAAAGGCAAGCTAATAATTATAAAAATAAGAATAGTATTTATCTTTGCGGAAAGTGGGAATTTTGATTGGGAAGGTACAAAAGGGTGGAGAAAGGGCTTCTGATAGTGTTCCGTGTCTTGACCTTGGTATTAGTTACACAGATATTTGCTTTACAGTTATTTATTAAATGGTCCGTGTATGTTATTGGAACCAACTCAACAACACGTATGTTATATAAATCTTTATATGTATTACCTTTCGCAATTAAAAAAAAAACAGCTCACACAAAAACAAGCTCTCCTCTAAAACTTGCAAAATTTACATCGTTGCTTTTTTCTTCTTGAACTTATTTTTAGTCCACCTCTCGCACAGAATTTTATAATTTAATTTTGTGTGAAAGCCATTTATTAATCATCATATTTGAATGATTTTTAACTTTTTGCAGCAAATCCTTAGAGTGAAGACAACTTAATTTAGCTGCCTTCACTCCTGTCCTCTCTCTCAGTCAAGAAATCCTTATGACTACCCCTGTGCTGGAGACTGCAGTTACAGTGAACAAAACAGGCACAACCCCTACTAGCTATACACGTTCGTGCGAATCTCCTACACACAAAACACACTATGCGCCAGGCACTACGCAAGGCGCTTTACTTGGGCGAGCTCATTTAATTCTCAGCCCAGTGGTACTATCCGCACTTTACAGTGGCAGAATCTGAAGCTCAGAGAAATTAAATAACTTTCTCAAGGTCAAAGGTTGTGAGTGGCGGGTCCTAACTTCCAAATAAAAAAGTTAGCTGAGACTTTTTCTGTCTCTCGCCCCTATTGCTTCAGTCCTTTTGGTTTATTTTTTAAGGAAGGAGGGGTGGAAGCCGCAGGATAACAAGGTCCGAGCGGATCCAAGGTTCTCGGAGACCCCCGTACGGGGTGCCGACCTCACGCCACCTGGAGAATATCCAGAGCAACTCTCTCGGCTCCAATAAAGACCTTTTTCTTGTTAACCTCCAGGCCTAACACCCACTTCATCCCGTATCAATACCATCTTCTAAAAAGGAATAGATCGAGCGCTTACTGACCTGAAGCAGCTCTCACAGCACTAGCAACAGTAAACGCCGCCATCTTGGCGCCCTCACTACGGCGGCCGCGTTGGGTCTAAAAGTACCAGTGCAAAAGGAATAAAGGAAAAAGAAGAGGCGGAGTCAAAAAATGGGAGGGGAAAAAAAAAAAAAAGAATAAAGAAACAGTCAAGTCAACCTTTATTAAACGACTAGTGGCCCCACTCATCTGTCAGTGGAGTCTTACGTGTTGCTATGATGCTGAACAAGTTTCAGTGGAGATTCCCGGCAAGGCAGACTAGGAAGAAACACCTAGTGATCTACTTCTGAAATTAGCCAATGAATTCCCTAGAGATTGCAATGGTCCCATTCTGTTGTGCATGGGGCCCTCCTGAGCCGTGTTGGGCATTGGGTCTCCCTGAGTCTGGCTACTGGAAGGCAGCTAATAACCACTATGTGACAGGCTCTGTTCTTCAGCACTGTAAAACAAGGGCCTAGAAAACAGTGCTTGGCATACAGTAGGCTCTCAACAAATTCTTACTGAGCGTGTAATTGAGCATATTTGAAACAATAATTTCTTTTTGTTCTTTTTATTACATTTATTTGAGAGAATAATACTTATATATCCTTCCCAAACTGGAAGATGTTAGGACAAATGAAGGGGAAAAACAAATAGCAATGTTATTAAGTATCATTTTAGGAAAAAAATGGAATGCCAACCATAATCAAATGACTATAAATATCATAAGGCTATTACATAGTGTCTTAGTCATCTACTGCTGCTATAACAGAAATGCCACAAGTAGGTGGCTTTAACAAATAGAAATTTATTTTCTCACAGTTAGGAGGCTAGAAATTTGAATTCAGGATGTCAGCTCTAGGGGAAGGCTTTCTCTCTCTGTCGGCTCTGGAGGAAGGTCCTTGTCTCTTTGAGCTTCTGCTCCTGGGTGATCTTCATGTGGCTTGGCATCTCTCTTCCTGCATCTGTTTGGTCACTTGCTTGTTTAATCTCTTTTATATCTCGAAAGAGATTGACTTAAAACACACCCTACACTGTCCCGTTAACATAATAAAGAAAACGCATTCCCAAATGGAATTATAAGCATAGGTATAAAACCAAACCAAACCAAACCCACTGTTTTGAGTTGAATTGTCCCTTACGGTTTCCAAGGAGCAGCTGGTGGATTCGAACTGCTGACCTTTTGGTTAGCAGCCGAGCTCTTAAGCCACCAGGGCTTCAACCACCGGTATAGGGGTTAAGATTTACAACACATATTTTGGGGGGACACGATTCAATCCATAACACATACACACTTTTTTTTTTTATCAGTAACACTGATTGTCACTTGGTAGAACAGCATCTCAATTCTCTCTGAACAATTCTGCATTTCTTATTTTATTCCTGAGAATTAATAGTCATATATATACAGTAAAACCTGCAAAAGCAGGAACCTGTGTAAGGTAGAAACCTGTCAGAGAAGGAAAACTCAAATATTTTCCATTAAAATGAATGAAAGAAAAGTGGTAAGACTGCACTCTGTCAAAGGTAGAAAACTTGCAAGACCCGGAAAAAAAAAAGCAGTCCTGTAGAGTTTTGGCTCCCGCAGGTTTCACTGTATACATTTTCTAATGTTCACTCAAATGGGGGAAGAAAAAAAAGACTTCTCCCATCCATGTTGCCCAAGATCTCCTTCCTGTAAAGAATATCTGGAGATATGCCATGCATATACAATATACAATACTAATTACTAGTTGAAAAGGGTAAGTGTCAAACACCTAGTATCAAGGAGTTCACGTTTAATAAGAAGACATGTACAGAACATAAATATAACAAGGCAGATAAACAACTCACAGGAGCAGTTAAGAGTTAAGGAGAGAAGGCTTCTGGTTGGGGTGATCAGGGATGAGGAGGTAGAATATAAGATGGGTCTTAATGAATGGGGAGGATTTTAACAAGGGTGAGGCATTCTAGGTTGTAAGAACAGACCTAAAGTGGGAAGAGAGGGAGCCAAGATACAGAATTTATTTACAGCAGTGGTTCTCAAACTTTTTGGTCTCAGAACCCCTTTACACTCTTAAAAATTAGTGAAGACTCCAAAGAGCTTTTAATTATATAGATTACATCTACTGGTATTTACTGTATTAGAAATTAAATTGAGAAAAAATTAAAATACTTATTGTATTAGTTTCCTATTCCTGCTGTAACAAATAAACACAAACTTATCATCTTACAGTTCTGTAGGTCAGAAGTACAAAATGGGTTTCACTGGGCTAAAATCAAGGTGTTTGAAGGGCTGTGTTCCTTTTTGAGGCTCCAGGGTCACTATGAGTTGGAATCGACTTGATGGCAAGTTTTTTTTTTTTAAGGGGAGATCTATTTCCTTGCCTTTTCCTTGCATTCCTTAGCTCATGGTCTCCTTCCACCTTCAAAGCTGGCAATCACATCACTCTGACATCGCCTTTGATTTTCACCCTCCTGACTACTTCTTTCACTCATAAAGACCCTTGTGATTACCGCACACAAGCGATAATTCAGGATAGTCTCTCATTTCAAGATTCTTAATCATATCTGCAAAGTCCCTTTTGTCTTATTAAGGTAACATATTCACAGGTTCCAGGGATTAGGGCATGGAGATCTTTGTTGTTGTTGTTAGTTGCCATTGAGTCAGCTCTGACTCATGGCGACCTTATGTATAACAGAACAAAACACTGCCCGGTCCTGCACCATCTTCATGATTGTTCGTTTGCTTGGGCTCATCTTCCAGCACTATACTATACAATATTCTGTTGTGATCCATAAAGTTTTCATTGGTTCATTTGTGGAAGTAGATCACCAGGCCTTTCTTCCTAGTTTTAGTCTGGAAGCTCCACTGATACCTGTCCACCGTGGGTGACCCTGCTAGTAGTTGAAATACTGGTGGCATAGCTTCCAGCATCAAAACATGCAAGCCACATCAGTACAACAAACTGATGGACAGGTGGTGGGGACATCTTTGGGGGACCATTCTGCCTAGCACACTTATTTATTTTAAAATAACATTTATAACCTCATTATATGTTAACATGCTTCTATGAAGAATAATTATTTCAAAAGAAAATAATTAGAAGAGTGGTGTGAGGGTTAAGATTGTGTGACAACTTGGCTGGGCCATGATTCTCAGTGGTTTGGCAGTTATGATATAGTTTGGTAGCTATGCAATGATGAAATCACTTCCATGATGAGATCTGCCAGGAGCAAACAACCACTTGAAAGGGAGTCTCCTTCGGGGTGTGGCCCACAGCCAATATATGTGGACTTTCTGGCAAAGCTCTTGCTCACTCTGGATCCTACATCTGGCTTGTCATCGTCTGACCTCCGGTTCTTGAGACTTGAGCTAGCAGCTTACCTGATGATCTTGGGATTGATTTGTCAGCCCCTACAGCTATGTGGGTCAGGGGAAACCTCCAGCCTGACCCATAGACTTGGGACTTTTCAGCCTTGATAACAGTGTGAGCCATTTCCTTGATACAAATCTCTCTCTCTCTATATATATATAGACACGCTTCACTGGTTTTGCTTCTCTAAAGAACCCAGCATAAGACAAGTAGCACTGTTTTACCTTTGGCAAATCTCTTTAATGTCTAGCTTAATAGAAAACTGGTTTCTAAAATTTTATTCTGCATTCAATGTGTTGCAGTATCACATGTCATGTTGTTAGCTGCCATTAAGTTGGCCCTGATTCATGGCAATCTGGTGCACAAATAGAATGAAATGCTGCTGGGTCCTATGCCATCCTCATTATCGACTGAGGACTGCATAATGTTCTGGAGCGATCCATAGGATTTTCACTGGCTGATTTTCAGTAGATTGCCAGGCCTTCCTTCCTAGTCCATCTTAGTCTGGAAGCTCTGCTGAAACTTGCTCAGCATCATAGCAACACACAAGCCTCTAGTGACAGATGGGTAGTCTCTGGAAAAACTCTACTGCACACTAATGAGTTAATGAGAGTTAAAAAGGCAAATAATTTCTTAATATTATTATGAAAACAGGTTTTCTTTATTGTGCTTTAAGTATAAGTTTATAATTCAAGTTAGTCTCTCATACAAAAACTTATACATACATTGTTATGTGACCCTAGTTGCTCTCCCTATACTGTGACAGCACACTCTTCCTTTCCACCCGAATTTCCCGTGTCCATTCAACCAGCTCCTGACCCTCTCTGCCTTCTCATCTTGCCTCTAGACAGGAGCTGCCCATTTAGCCTCATGTATCTGAAAATAGTTTCAATTTTGTGGATTTCCATGAAAAGACCTCAGGCTTCCCAGGGGTCCCTGGCTCCCTCAGGGCTGCTGAGATGGCTATGCTTTAGTTTATCCGCGATATAAGGTGTATGAGCGGGTGATGAGTTTTGAATACTGTTGCTGCCATCTTGATCTCCCACCTATAGTAGCTACTGTGAGTCCAAAGACATTCACATATGCTCGAAAAGTATATTGAGACTGTTATGGATTGAATTGTGTCCCCCCAAAATGTGTGTCAATTTGGCTAGGCTATGATTCCCCGTATTGTGACTGCCCACCATTCTGTCATCTGATGTGACTTCCTATGTGTTGTAAATCCTATTTCTGACGTTAATGAGGTGCAATTAGCACCAGTTATGTTAATGAGGTAGGACTCACTCTACAAGATTAGGTTGTGTCTTAAGTCAATTTCTTTTGAGATATAAAAGAGAGAAGCAAGCAGAGAGACGTGGGGACCTCATACCACCAAGAAACAAGAGCCAGGAGAATAGCGCATCCTTTGGACTTAGGGTCCCTGCACTGAGAAACTCCTCGACCTGAGAAGATTGATGATAAGGACCTTCCCCCAGAGCTGACAGAGAGAGAAAGCCTTCCTCTGGAGCTGGTACCCTGAATTCGGACTCCTAAACTGTTGGAAAATAAATTTCTCTCTGTTAATGCCATTTACTTGTGGTATTTCTGTTACAGCAGCACTGGATGACTATGACGGAGACATTTCATAAAAGCTCACTGGAAGTTTCTGAACAGGGGAGTGATGTGATTTGAATTTCTGAGTTACTGTAGGAGAGTTCTGATAACATTTTAAAACAAAAGAAAACATAAGATCTGGTAAACTGCATGCGAAGGGTGAAGATTAAGGGCCTAGGTGAGAGGTTAGCAAGCTACGTATAGAAATTAACTTTGGGGTTATGAGATATTGATGTCAGAGAGGTTGCTAATGATATTCAGGCCCAAGGTGTTGCTGTGCCATACACAGCTGGAGCAGAATGAAATTGCTCATCGGCACTGAGTTCAAGGCCAAGGTGTCTGAAAAGTTGTCAAGCTGGCATCACCTAGCCTGAAAGCAGTAGGCAGGGATGGGGGTGGGAAGACCGCAATTCAATTGCTAAAGTTACTATGGAAAATGGGAGACTGCTCTGGAAGCCGTTAGGTGACAGAGATACGAAATAAAGCAAGTGTAAGGTAATTACTAAATCGGCCTGAAAAGCATGGAGCATATACAAACATAATTATCGTATTTTAGGTAATTTTCAAATCCATTCCTCCATTTTACAAGTGGGAGTACTAGTGCTATTTCTAGGGGGAATACCCTACTGGGATAAATTACCTCGTTAGACATTGAAAATGCTTTGCAAACACAATAGAAGACATACAAGTTATTTAGTTTCTATGACGTTCTGATGGTAATAAGATCACTAATAGCATTTGAATAACGTTGAATATTTAACATGTCATACCTTGATTACAGACTCTGTGGGATACTTTGGACAACAGTGTTTCTGCACTGACCTCCTTCTCTTCTAACTCAGCCCACAGACTGCGGCCAAAATTATCTTTCTAAAATAAAAACTTCATGAAGAAAACAGTGTGGTTTAGTCTGGAAGTAGAAGCTGTGGCGATTGAAACAAGCCGTGGAGCCCGAAGAATCTGGCCTGCTCTACCACCTGTCACATACCTGAACGACACGTGCAGCACAACGATACCTCCTGTGTTCGTTCACCCTGTCTGCAGCAATCAGGAGGGCTCTCCGAAGAAGGGGTGTCGAAACAAACACGCAAACCGAGACGTCATTGTTTATGTAACTTTGGCCAAATCTATTTTTTCTACGAAATATCTAGCTGACAGAGACGACTGAGTATGCTTTCTTGCTTGAATTCTCCGCAAAGTCAGATCTACCCGTTTTCCGCGTGCAGTAGGACCCGGGTTTCTGACGCCCTCCCTCTCCTCGAGGTTCACCTAATGACCCTGGCTTCGGGCTACACACCAGGAGCCCAAGCAAGACCCGGAAGAAGGCACTCTTTCCACCTCCGTCTCAGGAATCCTCTCCGGCTCCTTAGGCCCTTCTCCAGCCTGGGTACCACAGCGCGCTACTACCCGGACGCGCGCGCTCTCGCGGAGCGTCCTGGGCGGGGGCGTGGAAGGTGGGAGGGAGTGGGAGGGAGTGGGAGGGGCGGGAAGGGGCTGCGCGTGCGCCGTGGCGTTCGCCGCTCTTCCGGCGATCCCGGCGCGGAGCAGCGACCCGGACGCAAACACGCACGCACGCTTTCCCTCCCTTACTCGCGCCGCCGCGGTAGCTCCCGCGTACACCCGTATCGGCGTCCACCCCGCCGCCGAGATGCTGCGGGCCTGTCAGTTATCGGGCGTGACCGCTGCTGCCCAGGTGAGCGCGGGAGTCGGTGCCCCGAGAGACCGCATGAGGAAGCTGACTTGGGGCAGACAGCGGGAAACGGGGGAGGCTTAGGCCCTGCGCAGGCCCCAGGACAAAGGCATATGTCAGGGTCGCCCTCTACGAGAGTTCCGGGCGGACCCGTGAGGCAGTTAGTGGGGGAGTTCGTCGGGCTCGGACGACTGAGGGTTATTACTGAAGTTGGGTGGGGTGCAGAGAAGGTGGCGGGGAGGCGGGCGCAGGACGGAGGTGCGGCTTCGGGGACGTGTCAGCCAGTCAGCACCGCGCTGCCCCAGTCAGGGACCAATCCTGGCTGCTGGCGCCCGGGTCTCCGGTTGGGCACGTGAAAGCAGTGGGGTTTGTGCAGCCAGCGGTTGAAGGTCGAGGTGGGGAGAACTACAGTTCCCGGCAGGACGTTCGTAGTTTTGGCATGTTGCATCTTTAACAAGGAGGTGCCTGGATTGCTGGGAGTACGCGGTTTTGAGGGGGTCAAGGTTGTAATTATCTGGAGGGACTGCTCTTTTCGCAGCAGAGAACACCTCAGAGCTATTCTTACTGTAAGCAAAACTGAAAGATTCTAGTTTATGAGGCTCCTCAAACTCCTGGTACTTGAGAGAGGACAAGAGTCATGACCTTGTGCTCATTTCCGAGATTAGCCTGGGGATCTGTGTCCCCAGGTGCTAGTACAAATTTGGTTGACATTCTAGGAGCCTAGACACCGAATCACTTTTAGTTTCGCATAATTATTAAAGTAGCATTCTAAAATTAAAAAAAGGTAAATCTGCTTCCATTGCTCACAGCTTTAGAAGACTGATATTTTGGCAAAATACTATATTGCAGAACAAGAACTTGTGACTCTAGCATTAATTGAACAAAGTCTCTAGGCATAGTGAATAAGAGATCATAAAAGTAAAACTTCTCTTTTTTTCAAGTTTGCTTCTCTGCCCCATTCATTGCTGGGGGAATGAGAAGTGCCTGATCTGTAGCAAAGTGGGGACTATTAGTTTCTATTATTGCATTAAAACTTAACACAAATTTAGCAACTTAAAACAACACTCGTGTATTATTTTACAGTTTCTGTAGGTTAGAAGTTGAATGAGCTTGTTCTCTGCTCAAGATCATACAGGCTGCAGTCAAGGTGTTGACTGTGCTGTGGTTCTCATTTGGAGCTCAGGGTCCTCTTCCATGCTCATGGCACTTCGTCGGCAGAATTCAGTTGCTTGCAGCTGTTGGAGTGAAGTTCCTTTTTTCTTGTCAACTCGCGCCAGGGACTGCTCTCAGCTCCTAGAGACTGCCTGCAGTTCCTTGCCATGAAGCCCCCACAGGCAGTTCATAGCATGAATGTTTGCTTTCTTCCAGGCCAACAGGTGCTTGTCTTTCTGACTTTGAAATCTCTCTTAACTTTCCCATCCCTGACCTATAGACCCAGATTTAAAGAGCTCATGTCCAGACCCACCTGGATAACCTCCCCTTTGGTTAACTCAAAGTCAACTTTGTTAGTAACCTGAATTACGCCTGCTAAATCCCTTTTGCTGTATAACCCTAATCGTGAATGTGACAGCAGGGGGGTGGAGATCATGGGGGCCCTCTTAGAATTCTGTCTACCACAGGACCCAGGTGAGGCTAGAAGGAGTGGAGGAAGCAGAGCCACCTTTCAGGACAGAACTGTTGAAGTTTATCTTCAGAGCCAGTATGAACCCACCCAGCAGCTCTGCAGAAGAAAGGTCTGGTGATCTGCTTCTGTCAGGATTATAGCCAAGAAGACCCTATGGAACAGTTCTACTCTGTACCACACAGGATCGCCATGAGTCAGAATTGACTAGATGGCAACAGATTTGTTTTTTTGTTGGTTTTTAATGGCACACTCTTCCTCATTCTGCCCTCAGGTTACATCAGAGTTGTCACTGATCTATCTCCTTTTTATCTGCCCTAAACTCCAAAATTACTTTTTCCTTTCCTCACCTTTGTCAAAATACTTTGATACTTACTGGGTTGCCAGTTAGGAAATAAAAGAAAACTAATTACTATTTCATACTAAACTATGAACGCTTTTCTAACTCTCAACCAAAACTACTAACCTTCCTGAGATATTGTCTTGTAAAATTTATTGGTTTATTCTCACTGTCTCCTCAGTCATTCTGTATAACGTTTCATATTTTGCTTTGTGAAACTCTTTGCTCTTTCAGCTTCTCTCACACAGTATCTTGGCTTCCATTGTAACCTTTTTTCTCTCTCCTCTGTTTCCTTTACTGAGGCTGCTTCTTCCTTGTACCTCTAAACATAACCCTATTGCTTTTCTATACTCTTACTTGGAGTTGTGTCAACTCTCAGAACTTTAATCCTTAAGCAAATGACCGTCCAGCCTTCTCTGGAGCTTTGTACTCAAATTTCTGAATTATTGTTTGATTTTGTCAGTTTTGTCCAGAATATTCCCGTTGTCAAAATCCTTCCCATCAAACCCTTCCTTATTGAATGTCTTCCTGTTTTTCCTATTGTCTTCCTAGAGTCAGTTCTTTATATAAATCAAAACTAAACCCGTTGCTAAAGGAGACTGGAGAAACCTCGAGAGTATGGCCCCCAGACACTCTTTTAGCTCAGTGGTGAAGTTACCTCCGAGGTTCACTGTTCAGCCTGGGAGTGGACAGCCCCGTAAAACCAAATGAGACTAACGAGGTACAGGAGTCCAGTGACAAGGGCCAGAAGGCAGAAGGGGACAAGGAAGCTGGTGAGAGGGAACCCAAGGTTGAGTAAGGATATTGTTGATGTGTTGTGAGATTGTTAACCATTGTCATAGGGCAACATTTGTAGTAACTGTTAAATGAGAAACTATTTTGTTCTGTAAGCCTTCATCTTAAGTGAGAATAACAGCACAATTGGAAGAGCGTAGTCAATGTCACTGAACTGTGCATGTAGAAATTTTTGAAATGGTGTATCTTTGGCTATGTGTATTTTCACCAAAAAAAAAAAAGGTTGAGAAGTTAAGAGGGTTAATACGTTGTGGGGTTGTTAACCAATGTCATAAAACAACATGTGTACTACTGTTTCATGAGAAACTTTGTTCTGTAAGCGTTCACCTGAAGTACAATAAAATATTAAAAAAAAAAAAAGAAACAGCAAGAAGGTTAGCATGGCTAGAGAAGGGAGGAGTGAGGGAAAGAGTAGGAAAAAAGGCTGATGAGTGGGATGAAGATAGTATGGGGCCTGGCAGACAATTTTAAAAACCGTGAATGAATGAGTAAGTTGTTCTAACAAAAGGAAGTGGCCAAAAATGAGCCGGATTGGGCATTGGGAAAAGTAACTATGAAATGGACCCAAAGAGTTTGAATCCTACAAGAACATGCTCCAATTCAAATGCAGTGAAAATGTTGGGGTTTGCTTTGGTTTTACTGATCAAATACCTGAGCAGTGGTGATACAAATAAAATACATAAAATGGAAAAAAAAAAAAAAAAACTGGTTGCCATTGAGTCGATGCTGACTCATAGCCACCCTATAGGACAGAGTAGAAGTGCCCGATAGGGTTTCCAAGGAGCAGCTGGTGGATTTGAACTGCCAACCTGGTTAGCAGCTGAGCTCTTAACCACTGTGCCCTCAGGGCTCCAGTTCTTTATATACCAAAACCAAACCCATTGCTGTTGAGTCGATTCTGACTCACAGCGACCTTATAGGACAGAGTAGAGCTGCTCCATAGGGTTTCCAAGGAGCACCAAGAGAATTTGAACTTTTGACCTTTTGGTTAGCAGCGGTAGCTCTTAACCACTACACCACAGGGTTTCCATTCTTTATACAGTGTTATTAAAGCCTTTTTGAAAAGCATATAGATCATATTATGCCCTTTGGTGACATCCCATCACACTCAGAATAAAATCTAAACTCCTTACCATACTCGCAAGTTTCTTCATAATTTGGTTCTGTGCATATTTCATTTTTCTGTTCACTATTCTTCTGGTATCTCTACCACATGCTCACTGCCTTCTCATTTGTTGATTCTTTTGCTGGGAACTCTTCCTGCCCATCTTTGCTTAGCTTGCTCCCTTCAGGTATTTTGTCAGATTTTACTTTTTCCTCAGAGAGGCCTTCCTTACCGTTGTTTTTGACATTGACTTCTCCCCACTCAGCCCTTTTTTGTATTGCTCTGTCCTTACCCTACTTTATGTTACTTTGTGGCTCTTATACTACCTGGCAGCATAATGTGCATTTATTGTGTTTCCTCCACTAAAATAGAAGCTCCGCCAAGGGAATGTGTCCATGTTGTCACTGCAGTGTTTCCAGGACCGAGAATAGTACCGGGCTCCTAGTAGGTGCTCAGTGAATATTTGTAGCCTGCTTGAATGAAAGAATAAACGTGTTCCATGAATTTTTCTTAATCTCTGTAAGTAGATTTGGCCTCCCTTTGAACTCCCATAGATTTGGAACCTTTGTGGTATTTACCTTATCTTCCTGTGTGGACTCATCATCCTTGCACTCCCTACGGAGCCTCAACATGTGGGTATTCAGCAGAAATAAGTTGTCCTCTCTCATGTTCTCTTTCTTGTCCAGAAATGTACTTCAGAGCTCTGCACCTGAGGCTCCTTTTTCAGTTTATTTCCCAGACCTACCACCGTCTGTCTTCTGTTAGATTCAGTACAGCATCACCAGGCCCAACCTTTCTGAGGTGGGCTTTCCTTCAGAACTAGAGACACTGAGTTTGGAGGATGTAGGCTTTCAGTCTAGCCTACATAACCCTCTCCCAAACGACAGTACAGACTTGGGAGTGGTCATCTGTACATGCAGTAGAATTATTGATTATAGCTTAAAAGAAGAGAAAGAAACATGATTATCTGGAGGATCGAGCAAGCCAGCTCATTTAACTAAGACCAGTGTTGATAACAAATCTATTTTAGAACTCAGTTTGTGTGTGGACATTGTTTCTTTGTATTGTTGTGCTTTAAGTGAAAGTTTACAATTCAAGTTAGTCTCTCATACAAAAATGTATACACACTTTGTTATGTGACCCTAGTACTGTGACAGCACACTCCTCCTTTCCACCCCGGATTTCCTGTGTCCGTTGAACCAGCTCCTGACCCTCTCTGCCTTCTCATCTCAGTGTGTGGACATTCTTAACTGTCATCTTCTACAATTCTTTGTTAGTGTTATAAACAGTATGTTACTTAGTAATAGAGTCAAGCGCACATGCTAGAAAGGAGTCAGTAGACCATGCAGGGCAGGGGGTGGGGGACGCAGCCTGCTGTTCGACTGCTCCTGCGCATACTGGAATCTTGTTTATTCCTCATGTTCGTGTCTCTAGACCAGTGGCTTTCGACCAGTATGAAATACATTTTACATCATAACCTAGTGCACGTGAGTGAGAGTATATCAATAATATCTACTCACACATGCATGCAGGGAAAACCAAAGAAGTATCAAGTTCCTGCTTTAGCCAGACTGATTAATAGCTGCCACTTCCTTGTCATAACTGAAGAGCAGTTTTTCTCCTAGATAAAGAACACATTTATTCTGAGAGATAATAGTGCTTCAGTGTGAAATTTACTGAATTTTCTGTGGGATGTATTTTTTTAACCTTAGTGCATGATTCTTATATTTTAAGTTAACTTTAGAAAAGGTCAAGTTGCTGCATATTCAAATGTAGAACTGACCAGTAACTTCTGGGTGCGTTTTGTTTGTGTGGGAGGAATCCTATGGCAAAACCCACCAAAACATTGCCAGCTACAGTAACCTGCAAAGTTCAGTGAGGAAACCTGGAGTTCACAGATACAGTTTGTATAAGGTGACTTATGTTACAGTCTCTGTTTTCAGGTGATAATGCTGGATTGTGGTTTCTTTATATATGTTCACTTTAGTAGAGCTAAGGAATAAATGGTCTGTGCAAGAATATTGCATGGGAATTGTGTGTTTTATCTTGCTTTTTATATTTTTTAGTTATGTTTCTGCAGATTAGGAACATATTACAAGATTATAAATCAAGGCAAATTGCTTTGAAACATTATTGCCCTTTCTACATCATGGGTTCTTATTAACAAAAAGGAATTCCAGAACTAAGAAGTATCCAGTATTTTGTGTGCTAAAGTACTTAGTTTATACAGTAAAACCAGAACCTTTGTAAGGTCGAAACCTGTCAGAGAAGGAAAACTCAAGTATTTTCCACTAATAGAGAGTAATACAAAAATGGTAAGACGGCATCCTGTCAAAGGCAGAAAACTTGGGAGACCTGGAAAAACAAGGCAGTCTCGTCGAGTTCCCAGTTCTTACAGATTTCACTGTATAAATAAAAAGATAATATAATTTGGTGCTTAAGAAAGAGAGCTCTGGAGGCAAAACACCTGGTTTCAAATCCTGACTGCCACTTTCTGCTGCATGATCTTGGAGAAATTTTTTTAACTTTGTACCTCATTTTAACTGTAAAAATAAGGAAGATAATAATACCTATCTCATAGGATGTCGTAAGGATTAAGTTAGAAAATGTTTGTAAAGTCTTTAGACTAGGACCAGACCCATAGTAAGTACTCCTAAAAGTTAGCTATTACTAACCACTATATGTAGTGTTTTTAAAAATGAGGCTAAAAGTAACATTTTTTTCTTTAATGTATATAAACTTAAAATTGACTTAGTGTATCTAAGTGGTTAAAAGTATGGTTTGAATCATGGTTCCTTAGCTTACAAACTGTATGACTGTGAGCAAATTGCTTAATTTTTCTAAGCCTTAGTTTCCCTACTTGTAAAATTTAGATATAATCATACCTTCTCTATAGGTTTGTTATGAGGAATTATACCTAGTGCATATAAGGCATTTAGCACAGTTCCTAGCTTATAATAAGCCTTCAAAAATGATAGCTATTTTATTTTTTATTCTGTTTTAACTTATTATGTTTATTTAAGATCTATTTTTTATTAGTAAGTTCCTAAATGGAATAGTTAGTGTTACAGATTACAGTGCAGTAAAGAATTAAGTAAAAATTCAGAGGGATAGATTAGGGAAGAAGACTATCAGGTAAAGATTTAATGAAACTGAATCAGTGAGGTGAAAATCTGCCACCTGTTATACAGCATGACCAAGTGGGATTTATCCTAGGAATGAAAGGGTGGTTGAATATACAAAAATCAATCAATGTAATATAATAATATATTGGATTAATAGAATGAAGAGAAAAAAATAGTCATCTCAATCGGTGCAGAAAAAGCATGTGACAAAATCCAACACTCTTTCATGATACACTCAGCAAACAAAGAATAGACGTGAACGTCAATCTAATAAGAGGTATTTGGTAAAAACCCATAGCTAACATCATGCTCAGTGGTGAAAGATTGAAGGCTTTCTCCTGAAGATAGGAACAAGGATGCATGCTCTCACCACTTGTATTCAACATGGTACTGGAAGTTCTAGTTAGGACAATTAGGCATGAAAAAGAAATAATAGGCATCCAAATTAGAAAGTAAGAAGTGAAGATACTGCTATTGTAGTTGACATGATCATGCATACAGAAAATCCTAAAGAATCCATAGAAAAACTGTTAGAGCTAATAAACGTTCAGCAGAGTTGCAATATACAAGATCAACACACAAAAACAGTTGTATTTCTGTACACTAGCAATGAACAATCTGAAAAGGAAATTAAGAAAACAGTTCCATTTACAGTAGCATCAAAAAGAATAAAATACTTAGGGAATAAATTTAACCAAGGAGGTACAAGACTTGTATACTGAAAAGTACAAAATATTGCTGAAAGAAATTAAAGAAGACCTAAATAAGTGGAAAAACATCATGTGTTTGTGGATTGGAAGATTTACTATTGCCAGTAGAGCAGTACTCCCAAACTGATCTATCTACATACTCAATGTAATTATTATCACAATCCCAATGTCATTGTTCTGCAGAAATGGGCAGGCTAATCCTAAAATTTGTATGTAATTGCAAGGAACTCCACATAGCCAGAACAATCTTGAAAAAGAAGAAAGTTGGAGGACTCTCACTTCGTGATTTCAAAACTTAACTATAAAGCTACAGTAATCAAAAATGTACTGCATAAGGGTAGAGATACATATAGATCAATGGAATAGAGTTAGAGTCCAGAAATAAAGCGATACTTCTATGGCCAATTGTTTTTTGACAAAAGTGGCAAAAACCATTCAATGAGGGAAAGAACAGTCTCTTTAATAAATGATGCTGAGACAACTGGATATCCATATGCAGAAAATGAAGTTGGATCCTTATACCACACCATGTATAAAAATAAACTCAGAATGTATTAAAGACCTAAATGTAGAACTAAAACTATAAAACTTTTTTTTCTTTTTTTATACTTTAGATGAACATTTACAGAGCAAATTAGTTTCTCATTAAACGGTTGATACACATATTGTTCTGTGACCTTGGTTGCAAACCCCATGATGTGTCAACACTCTCCCCTTCTTGACCTCGGGTTCCCTGTTACCAGCTTTCCAGTCCCCTCCTGCCTTCTTGTCCTTGCCCCTGGGCTGGTGTGCCCATTTAGTGCTGTTTTGTAAAACTGTAAAACTCTTAATGAGAAAACAAAAGGTTACATCTTTTTGACTTTCGATTTGGTGGTGATTTCTTAGATACGATACCAAAAGTACAAGCAACAAACATAACAGGCCACCCCAAGCTTGGTGTAAAACAACAGTATTTATTTATTGCCTCAGTTTTGGGGATTGTCTGGACTCAGGCAGTTCTTACTCAGTGTCTTTCATGAGAGTGCAGTTATACTGGGGCTGGGGCTATGCTGAAGGCTTCCTCACTCGCATGTCTGGCAGTTGATACTGGCTGCAGCTGAGACCTCAGCTGGGAATGTGGGCTGGAACACCTGTATGTGGCCTCTCCATGTGTCGTGTTCCAAGAGAAAGTGTAACAAGAGATAGAACAGGCAGAAGATGTATCCCCTTTATGTCCTAGCTTCAGAAGTCACAGAGTATTACTTTGTTAATGAATTAGTAACAAAGGCCTGCCCTTGTTTAAGGGAAGGGTATATAGACCTCATTTTTTTTTTTTTTTGCAGTTTAAAAAAAAAAATTTTATTGTTGTAGTTTAAATGAAGATTACATTTCAAGTTTCCCATACAAAAATTTATACATACATTCTTAATGTGACCATAATTGCTTTCCCCATACTGTGACAGCACGCTCTTCCTTTCCAGCCCCGATTCCCAATGTCCATTCAACCAGCTCCTAACCCTCTCTGCCTTCTCATCTCACCTCTGGACAGAAGCTGCCTGTTTAGTCTCTTGTATCTAGTTGAGCCAAGAGGCGCACGCCTCATGAGTATCACTTTATGTCCCACAGTCCAGTCCAATCCCTCTCTGAAGAGTTGGCCTCAGAAATTGTTTTAGTTCTGGGCTGATAGAGAATCCAGGGGCCATGCTTTCTGGGGTTCCTCCACTCTCAGTCAGACCATTAAGTCTGGTATTCTTACTAGAATTTGAGTTCTGCACCCCACCTTTCTCCTGCTCCATCAGGGACTCTCTGTTGTGTTCCCTCTCAGGGTGGTCACTGGTGGTAGCCGGGCACCATCTAGTTCTTCTGTAGACCTCAGTTTTGATGGGGAAGTGGCAAGGTTCTGGAAGAGAATATGGTACAGGAAATAATATCTGTTACTGCCGATGTTGGATAATGCAGTCTGTCATATCTGCCCTCTGGCCACACGACTCATATCCCCACCCATCTGCAAATACATCACAACATTTCTCTTAAACCCTCCACAGTCTCATCCCATCACAGCATCAGGTTTATACTCAAGGACCAGGTTTTGTTATGTACATCAGACCCCTGTGCAGATGAGGCACCTCAGGTGTGATCCCTAGGATACGGCTCTTAAAACATTTTTCGTTCAGTCTAAAGACCTGTGAACCAGAGGCGAAAGTTATCTGTTCCCCATACATCCAGTATACAATGGTGTGAAAGGCACAGGATAATCACTGTAGGTGCTTCCATTCGAAAAGGCTAAAATCAGGGAAACACAGCAGTCACTGAACCATTCCTAAAAAACCAAACCTGGTGCCTTGTTGTTCATTAGACCCTGTAGGACAGAATAGAACTATCATAGGGTTTCCAAGGCAGTAATCTTTACGGAAGCAGAGCGCCAGGCGTTTTCAACCTTTCAGTTAGCAGCCAAGCAATTAACCACGTCGCTACCAGGGCATCTGGGCTCCTTGTACCACCCTTGAATTATCCTTCCTTTTCCAGATGATGTAGCCTGTCTTTGCAGCTGGGTTTTCTCAGCTTACTTCCTCCTCCTACAAGTTTGAGTCCAAAAGCCTCTGTTCATTTTGTACTTTTTTCCCTTTAAATTCAAGCTGGTAAGTTTTTCATCAATGTAGTTCTCTTTGTGAGTTTCCTATGACACATATTGGGGCTTTTCTGTTAGATAAAAGCTACACCCCTAGATCTTATCAAGATAAGTCTTATCTCTTTTGGACTCTGTGAGATTGTTGTAACACCGGAAAGATTCTTAGTAGGCAGTCCCTGGAGAAGAACATCATGGTTGGTAAAGTAGAGGGCCAGCAGAAACGAGGAAGACCTTCCCCAGGTAGATTGACACAGTGGCTGGAACGGCAGGCTCAGTCATAGCAGCAATTGTGAGGATAGCGCAAGACCTGGGCAACGTTTCATTCTGTTGTACATAGGGTCACGTAGGGTTGCTGTGAGTCGATAGTGACTCAATGGCACTAGGGTCATGTAGGGTTGCTGTGAGTCTGTAGTGACTCAGTGGTACCTAACAACAACAGCTTTAACAGAATCTGTGAAGCACATCCTTAAGGTTCTTAGAGGGCCTCTTTGTGAGGAAAGATTGTATGAGGTATACCTCCTTAGATATTTCTGAGGTCTTAGAGGATCTTTTAATCACACACTGGAGTTGATCTTTGATTTGAGGCCTGTCTTTTCTAGTGCTGCTATAACAGAAATACCACAAGTGAATGGTTTTAACAAACAAAAGTTTATTCTCTCACAATCTAGTAGGCTAGAAGTCCATATTCAGGGCGTTAGCTCCAGGGGAAGGCTTTCTCTGTCGGCTCTGCAGGAAGGTCCTTGTCATCAGTCCTTCCCTGGACTAGGAGCTTCTCAGTGTAGGGACCCCTGGTCTAAAGGACGTGCTATTCTCCTGGTTCTTCTTGGTGGTGTGAGGTCCCCATGTCTCTCTGCTCGCTTCTGTCTTTATATCTCAAAAGAGATTCGTTTAAGATACAGTCTAACCTTATAGGGTGAGTCTTACCTGATTAACATAACTGCCGCTAATCCCATGTCATTAACATCATATAGATAGGATTTACAGCACATAGGAAAATCACATCAGATGACAAAATGGTGGACGATCACATGATATTGGGAATCATGGCCTAGTCAAATTGATACACATACTTTTGGGGGACACAATTCAATCCATGACAAGGCCCTTTCTCTGTTTGAGAATCTTTTGCTGACTGGAGAGACTGGGAATTATTTTTGAATCCACCAAGCCCTGGCTACTTTATATTGTCTCTAAATTTTGCTTGAAAGCTAAACATTTTTTTTTTTTTTAAGCTTATCTGTTCTTATACTTCGCTAAAAGAAATCAGTTCGCACTTTTGGAAGTTCTACTTGGAGCTCTCTTCAACCAAATTCATCAATTTATTACATATATTTTCTATTTTCCATATCACTGAAGGTGGCAGTTTTGATAAACATCTGCTACTACATAACAAAGATCCGTTTTTCCTGCAAGTTCCAAAAGCGTTTTTCCCACTTTTCTTAAGCCTTCACTAATAGCCTCTAGGAAAGCTGCCAGGCTTCTGCTAATAGTCTCGTCAAGGCCCTTCCAGCTTCACCCTGCCAGTCCCAAAGTAAGTGCCTTGTGTTTTATGTTAGACCAGCACTCCACTTCCAGGTACAAACAACTGTTCTGGTTGTCCTTAGCTGTGCAGCAGACCACGCCAAACTTAGTGTCATTAAATAACAGTGATCATTTATTAACTCTTGGTTCGTGGGGCTTCTGAGCTCTGCTAGGTGGTTCTTAGGGCTCTCTCATGAGATTGCAAGGTTCTGGAAGGTGGCAAGATTCTGTAAAAGCATGTGGAATGGGAAATATGGTTGGAACAATTTTTGGAAAACAAAATCTGGAAAAATTAGTAAACAAAAACAAAAAACCCACAACTGGTCATCATCAAGAGGATAGTTAGTAAATAAAAGGAAAGAATCAAGCATTTATCCTGCCTTTCCTATGTGAACTGTGCTGCTGGGTAACAAGCTGTGGATGAGGGGAAGCATTTTTATATTTATAAAATATATCAATAAATGAAAAGGAGATGATATAGTTAGCTACCACTTTTTGCACCCTCCAGTGAATTAATGAATCTAGATGTTGAGCATCAACATGGTTGAGAGCATCACAAAAAGACAGACAACCAGACGTTGCTGGCCCCCTGATGAAAGCACACAGTGCTACTTGTAGTCTTGCCAAAGAGAGCAAACCTGAGTTTGAGCAAGTGTCTGGATCCAACTCCAGTTGGCAGGAACTTGTTAAATTGCACCGTTAGCAAGATCGGTTTGTGGAAGATTCTGTAGCTCAAACAACCCAGGTTCTTAAGCAGATTAATTGTTGGAGGGAAAACCTATAGATTAAAAAAGACTTAAAAGACTTTTTTTCTCTTTTTAATGGGCAAGGCTAAACTATGATATTTAGGGATTCATACTTGGTTGATAAAGCTGTAGAAAAAACTTACATTTGACTTTTAAAGCTTTGCTTACAATGCAAAGGTATACTAAATGGTAAATAGAATGTGAGGGTTTGCTAATGAGTAGGATACTTTTTATTAAGAGTCACTGATTCAGATAAAATTCCTGTTGAATCATGATAAAATTTATTTTTCATACAGGAGTATAAAACCTTTTATTACCATTTTATGGACACAATACATCTTTTCACGTTTTATCCCCTCTTAAATCAGGATGCATTTTACAGTTGATGGTGTGTTGTTTGATTGAGAGCATTTTTCCTTTCTTAGTGGTCCATAAAGTTCTTGTCTTAATATTTGATGAAATAAGATAGATTAAAAATTAAGCTCAGCATTCAAAAAATAAATAAGCAAGACTATGGCATTAGTTTCCTAGGGCTGACACAACAAATTACCCGAAACTGGCTGGCCTAAAATGACAGGTATTTATTCTCTCATAGCTCAAGAGGCTGTGAGTCCTGTCAGCAGGGTTGGTTCCTTCTGGAAGCTCTGAGGAAGAATCTGTTAGGTGCCTCTCTCCTAGCTTTTGGTGATTGCCAGCAGTCCCTGGCATTGCTTGGCTTGTAACTACATCACTCCAGTCTCTGTCTCTGACATCTCTTGGCCTTCTTCCCTTTGTGTGTTCCTGTGTCCAAATTTTCTTCTTATAAGGACACTGGTAATATTGGATTTAGGGCCCACCCTAATCCAGTATGGCCTCATTTTAACTAATAACATCTGCAAAGACCCTGTTTTCAAAGAAAATCACATTCTGAGATTCCTGCTGAGCATGAATTTTGGGGTTATGGTTAATGCACAGCCTCACCTTACACTAGGTTCATATATTTAAATGTAAAAAAATGAAACCATGAAAGTAGAAGAAACCATGGAAGAATTATAATCTGAGGATATCTTTATAAGAATATGGGAAAATACAGAAGCCATAAAAGAAAAGATTGATGGTTTTGATTATGTAAAAATAATTTTTTACATGACATAAGCAAACGCAAAAAGCAGATCACAAAGCAGACAAAAACATTTGAAATTATCAGGCACATGGCTAATTTCCCTTCATATATAAAGAGCACCTACAAAAGAATATGGAAATGATCCATCTTATTTAAAAAGTGGACAAAGAATGTGATTTGACATTTCACAGAAAAGGAAATAGATCATAAATATATGAAAATACATACAGCCTCAATGATAATAAAGGAAATGGTGATTAAAACTAAATTGAAACGCTGTGTTTTTACCCCTCAAATTGTCATTGTTAAAAAAAAAAACAAAAAAAAACTTGATGCACAGTATGTTGGAGAGGATGTGGAAAAACTTGCATCCTCTTTACTGGAGGGGGATTTGGCTAATTTGGTAATATTTATTAACATTACAAATTTTGCTTTTAGAAATTGATCCTACAGATATACTTGTATACTTGCAAAATGATGCATGTACAATATTACATAGGCAGCATTATTATAACAAAATTTTAGAGAAAATGTCAGTGCCCATCAATAGAGGGTGGTTAAATATATTAAGTAACATCTGTGTGATAAAATGCTGACTCACTGTAACATCCACTAGGAGGTTTTTGAAGTAGCAGTATAGAATGATCTTAATGATACATTGTTAAATGAACTCTAGTACAGAACCAAGGGTATATTGTGCTATCATTTGTGTAAAGAGGGGGAGTCTTAGGAAAATATGTGCGTTTGGGTAAGTATTCTGTGGAACCGTTCTGTGTAACACATGAGGTTGCCGTGAGTGGGAGTTGACAGCAACAGATTATATAAAAATATGTATAAGCAGACATTTGGGTCCGTATGCATGGGACATCTCTGGATACATGAGAAACTAACAGCATTGGTTGCCTGTAGAGAGGGGAACTGGGTAATTGGGGAACAGAAATATGAGGGAGACTTCACTCTATACACATTTAAACGTTTTGAATTTTTATTGTAAAATTTAGATCTTAATATTAGAAATTATAAACTTGAAATTAAATAAGATATATTCTGCCAAAGGGAGGAGAAGGTCAGGATAACGAAAGTAGAAGATGGATAAAAAAACATGTTTAAAAGAATATTGAGAGGAATTAGGGTGTTTTCAAACTCTAGTGTAGTTTAACTCTGTGTTACCCAGAGTCAATTATCCATTATGTTTGCTGCTTGATGTTCTGATTAGCTAATTATCCCCTATTAACAGCTTTTAACTATTGACCTTGAATACCTATCTATACCTATGGAGGTAAAACAATACAACCTTAAATAAGACACAGCTTTAATTTTTTTCTGATATATTCCCCCAAGTCAGCAAAGAACCCTGGTGGCCCAAAGGGCTAAGCACTCGGCTGCTAACTGAGAGATTGATGATTCGAATCCACTCAGGGGCTCCATGGGAGAAAGACCTGGCAATCTGCTTTTGTCAAGATTACAGCCAAGAAAACCCTTTGGGGCAGTTCTGCTCTCACATGGGGTTGCTGTGAATCACAGTTGATTTGTTGGCACCTGACAACAGCAAGTCCACAAAACTGAGGCTTTGGTGGTTCATTGATAGAAATCTCACCTTCCATGAGGGAGACCCTGGTTCATTTGCCGTTACCACAGTAGTGCAGATTGGAACTGCCTGTTGCAATAACCAATTCTGAGACAGGGGTGAGGTGAGCAGTAAGGGTTTTATTATGTATTGATATAGAGGGGAATAGATTCCTCCAAAAACTGGTCTCCTGGAACTGGAGACTGGCCGAAGGCTTTATAGGGCCAGGATTATGAGTCTTAGAAGTTTGTGTTAGTTCCTCCTTGGGGTGGTCACTGTGGTCACGTCTCAGATGAGTTAACCTTTTACTAGTATTCTTGAGGGTTATCTGACGACATCCTGGTTTTTTTGGTCACAAGATGGGTGTTTTGTTCGGTTTTTCATTCTTAGATCATTACCACTTGTTTTCTACCCTCCAAGGAGGAACATAGGTTAACCTTAAACTTTTTATAGAGATTGGAATGGGAGGGGAAAAAAAATCATGAGACAATGCAGGAGTTAGCAATGGGAAGTAATAGTAGTGAGCCGGCCCTGTGTAGCCCCTTCCAGTCCTGGCCAATGCATATCATGTGCAGCCACTACTGGAAGTTGTGGCTTGCCTGTTGCTGTGATGCTAAACGGGTTTCAGTGAAGCTTCCAGACTAAGACTAGGAAAAATGACCTGGTGGTCTACTTCTGATTCTGAAAATCAACCAATGGAAACCCTATGGATCACAATGACCCAGTCTACAACTGATCGATCCCTTGTGCAGGGGGTAGCCATGATTCGGGGCTTACACGACATCAGCTAAGAGCAACAAGTCAGCAAAATGGAGCTGTTGACATACGTTGACATAGATGCAATTCTGTTTAAAATTTCATACTACCTGCTTTTGAGAGCAGAAGGAAAACAACTTTTTCTCTTAAAAGGAGTTTTAAAATGTTGAGAATTCTACACCTTAGGTAGTAATTGAAATGTCTTTTAATACCAATTGAGACTGTTTGTTTTCAAAACGTCTAGTTTTTTGTTTTTCAAAATATGTCCATATATTACTTAGACTTTTACTTCTGGACCTTGGCGTACACAGTGTAAATTGCAACTATACTTGTAGAGTAATTTCATGTGTACTCTGATTGTGTGATCTGTTTCCTTAAAACTAAAGGAAATTTTAACAGGAAAAATTTCCCCTATTTATCCTTTTTTTTTTTAACATTTATTTTTTATTGTTGTAGTCTAATTGAAGTTTACATTTCAAGTTAGTCTCCCATACAAAATTTTATAATTACATTGTTATGTGACCCTAATTGCTCACTCCATTCTGCGACAACACATTCCTCCTTTCCACCCGATTCCCCATGACCATTCAACCAGCTCCTAATCCTCTCTGCCTTCCCATCTCAACCTCTGGACAGAAGCTGCCCCTTTGGTCTCTTATATGTACTTGACTAAGAGGCACACTCTTCATGAGTATCACTTTATGTCCCACAGTCCAGTCCAATCCCTGTCTGAAGAGTTGGCCTTGGAAATTGTTTTAGTTCTGGGATGATAGAGAGTCCAGGGCCCATGCTTTCCGGGGTACCTCCAGTCTCAGTCAGGCCATTAAGTCTGATCTTCTTACTAGGATTTGACTTCTGCACTCCATCCTTCTGCTGCTCCATTAGGGAGTCTCTGTTGTGTTCCCTGTTAGGACGTTCATTGGTGGTAGCCAGGCACCATCTAGTTCTTCTGGTCTCAGGCTGATGAAGTCTCTGGTTTAAGTGGGCCTTTCTGTCTCTTGGGCTAATACTTTTCTTGTATCTTTGGTGTTCTTCATCCTCCTTTACTCCAGGTGGTTGGGACCAGTTGATGCATCTTAGATGGCTGCTTGCAAGCTTTTAAGACCCCAGACACCACTCACCAAAGTAGGATGCAGAACATTTTTCAAAGAACCAACTTTTGGTCTTAACTCTTACAATTGCTTTTATATTCTCTGTTTCATTTAATTCTGCTCTAATTCTTAATATTTCCTTTCTTCTGATGCCCAA
>NW_004444144.1:1003152-1004570 GCF_000243295.1 Trichechus manatus latirostris
TGTCCCAAAGGTTCTGGTAGGATGTGTTTTCATTCTCATTTGATTCTGTGGATTTCTTTATTCCATCCTTAATTTCTTCTGTAACCCAGTAGTTTTTGAACAAGGTGTTGTTCAGTTTCCATGTGTTTGATTTTTTTTTTACTTGCTTTTTCTGTTATTGATTTCTGCTTTTATGGCTTTACGGTCAGAAAAGATGCTTTGTAATATTTCAGTGCTTTGGATTTTGTTAAGGTTTGCTGTATGGCCTAATATGTGGTCTCTTCTGGAGATTTTCCATGTGCTTTGGAAAAGAAAGTATACATGGCTGCTGTTGGGTGGAGTGTTCGGTATATGTCTATGAGATCAAGTTGGTTGATTGTAGCATTTAGATCTTCCATGTTTTTGTTGAGCTTCTTTCTGGATGTTCTGCCCTTCACCAAAAGTGGTGTGTTCAAGCCTCCTACTACTATTGTGGAGCTGTCTCTCTCTCTTTTCAGTGTTGTTAGAGTTTGTTTTATGTATTTTGAAGCCCTATCGTTGGGTGTGTATATATTTATTATAGTTATGTCCTCCTGGTTTATTGACCCTTTAATCGTTATATAGTGTCCTTCCTTATCCTTTGTGGTGGCTTTTAGTTTAAAGTCTATTTTGTCAGAGATTAATATTGCTACTCCCGCTCTTTTTTGAGTGTTGTTTGCTTGATGTATTTTTTTCCCATCTTCTGTGTTTTTGTTTGTGTCTTTAAGTCTAAGGTGTGTCTCTAGTAGGTAGCATATAGACGGATCGAGTTTTTTTTTTATCCGTTCTGCCACTCTCTGTCTGTTTATTGGTGCATTTAGTCCATTTACATTCAGTGTAATTATTGATAGGTATGAGTTTAGGGCCGTCGTTTGGATGTCTTTTTTTGTGTGCTGTTAACAGTTTGTTTCTCTTAATTTTCTGTGCTGAGTCGTTTTTCTTTATGTATTTTCTTTTCATCTTTTTCATTGTTGTTGATTTTTTATTTGCTGGGTCTTTGTTTTTCTTGTTTTTTATTTTGATGTGTAGGATTGTTAGTTTCCTTTGTGGTTACCTTTAATATTTACTCCTGTTTTTCTAAATTTAAACCAGTCTTTTATTTCTTTATGTTGCCTTGACTTCCTCTCCATATGTAAAATCTATGTTTAGAATTTTTAGTCTCTCTTTTTTGTTTTAATGTTGTCATCTTTTACATATTGACATCTCTGTTTCTCTGTTTCCAGTGTTTTAGCTTTGATTAATTTTTGTGACTTCCATATCTGGGTCAATATCTGGTTGCTCTGTCCTGTGTTCTAGTCTAGGGTTGTTATCTGATGTTATTGATTTCCTAAACGGAGGACTCCCTTTAGTATTTCTTGTAATTTTGGTTTGGTTTTTGCAGATTCCCTAAACTTCTGTTTATCTGGAAATGCCCTAATTTT
>NW_004444144.1:1005432-1015135 GCF_000243295.1 Trichechus manatus latirostris
AGACCATGGTCCCCAGAGCCCTCTGCCCAGCAGTTCAGTCCCTCAGGGAGTTTGGATGTGTCTACGGGGCTTCCATGACCTTTCCTTGTACAAGTTGTGCTAGTTTCCCCTGTATTGTGTACTGTCTTGAGAGGCAGTTTTGCTGGATATATAATTCTTGGCTGGCAATTTTCTTTTCCTTCAAGGCTTTATATATGTCATCTCATTGCCGTCTTGCCTGCATGGTTTCTGCTGTGTAGTCTGAGCTTAGTCTTACTGATTCTCGTTTGTAGATGACTTTTTGTTTATCCCTAGCAGTTTTTAAAATTCTCTCTTTATCTTTGGTTTTGGTAAGTTTGATTATAATATGTCTTGGTGACTTTCTTTTGGCATCTAGCTTACGTGAGGTTTGATGAGCATTTTGGATAGATATCTTCTCATTTTTCACGATATCAGGGACATTTTCTGTGAACAAATCTGCAGCAGTTCTCTCTGTATTTTCTCTTATCCCTCCCTGTTGTGGTACTCCAGTCACTCATAGGTTATTCCTCTTGATAGATTCCCACATAATTCTTAGGGTTTCTTCATTTTTTTAAATTCTTTTATCTGATTTTTCCTCAGATAAATTCGTGTCAAGTTCTTTATCTTCATTCTCACTAATTCAGACTTCTAGTGCCTCATTTCTGCTCCTGTGACTTTCTGTCCAGTTGTCTAATTTGAAATTTTATTGTTAATCTTCTGAATTTCTGATTGCTGTCTTTCTTTGGATTCTTGCAGCCTATTAAATTTGTCATATGCTCTTGAATAACCTTCTTAAGATCCTCTGTTGCTTTGTCTGTGTGTTCCTTGGCTTGTTCTGCTGTTTGCTTGATCTCTTGAAGCGTTCTGTATATTAATCTGTTGTATTATACCTCTGGTAATTGTAAGAAATTCTCCTCCTCTGGAAAATTTTTTGAGTCTTTATTTTGGGAGCTTGCTGAAGCCGTAATATTTGCCTCTTTATGTGATTTAATAATGACTGTTGTCTCCAAACCATCAGTAAGTTATTTATTTATTTTATGTTTGCTTACTGTCTCCTAGCTTCTTGTTTTGTTTTGATATTCCCAAATAGGCTCCTAGTGTGAGCTGGTTTGATTATTGGCATCTTTGAAGCTCTTAACGTCCTGTCACCGGGTGGTTAGATCTGTTGCTAGGTTTGTGAGCCCAGGAGTCTGTTTACTTTTCTTGTATGGATTCAGCTCAGGTGTCTAGGTAGTCGGTCACCAAGTGTGTGGTGCAGGCTCTCGCTTACAGTCTTAGACAGGCAGGGATGATTGGTGTGGGCACAAGTATCTGGCTACAGTAGGGGGTCACATGCTGAGTAAGGCAGTGGGCTGAGTCTGCCTGAGTGAGTGAGAGAAAAGCACGTCCCTGTTCCCTGGAGCACATAGAGGAGTGGGTTTTGCAGCTGGACCATGAGCACCCATTGCTTTTGGCTGCAAGGACTGAGGGGCACCACTTTTTCTTGGACTGCTGTCATGGTTGGCTAGGTGGTGTGGGTGGAGCCACTAGTCCTCAGGCCACTGATGTGGGTAGTGAGGACCCTGCTTAATGGGCAGAGCAGTGTCTAATGTCACGAACCTGCCACTTCATCATATAGCTGAAACAATTGAAGTTAGACTTTAGGTATATACCCTGTTGTACTGTGGTAGCCAGGCCCTCTGCTGTTGATATGGGCCCACACAGGTCTATGCAGGGATGAAAGTCATTCAGAGTCCGTGGACCCCGTATGCCTGTTCCTAGGCAAAGGAGCTGTGCCTCCCCTGAGTTCCTGGCTTAGCGAAGCCGACAGATAATTTTTTCCCTGTTTGTTAATTTGTTCCCTCTCCAAGGCCGGGAGAATGGCTTAGGGCGCGTGACGGGTCCTACTTCTGGCCCAGGGGACTTGGCAATTGCTGAAGTTAGCCTGGGACCCGGTGCAGAGCGGGGAGGGGGCAGGTAAATGGAAGAGAAGTTTTTCCCAAAGAGGGTGTTTTTTGATCTATGCAGTAGGTCAGACGCAAGCACTTATCTTTTGCTGATTGAGCGCTGCTTTTCACTGGTTCTGGATGCCTGAGTAGACTCTCTGCCACTGGGTCTCTCCCGATGTGGAAAATGCCTCCCGAGTGCTACTGCTTGCCTCACCATGAACACGAACCAGTTCGGTCTGAAGGGCGCTGGCTCCCACTGGGTCAGATCTGACAACTCCTCGCTGCTTCCAAACTGTCTATCCCTTCCCCCACCACTCAGTCCAATTCCTCAACTTTGCCTTTGATGTTCAGGGCTCCTAGATTGTCATACATAATTGAGTCACTTCTTTTTTGGGTCTTTGTTGTAAGAGGGACCACAGGAAGCATCTGATTACTTTGCCATCTTGGCCCTGCCTCTCCCTTTATATTCTTCAGATGCAATTTCAGCAAGGAGCCTAGAGAGAGCTTTTTTTTTCCTTCCTTGTTGCAGTTTGATTTTCTGATTATTGAAAGGAAAAATTTCATTTATGGATGCTGTAAGTTTGAAATTTCATATTAATAGATGTGAATGGTTTTAAGCTAGTTTATCAGAACATCCCCCAAATAATATTTAAATGCTTGTTTGTTTGAGTAATTCACAGATTTTAAGGAAACGTTGAATGAATCACAAAATCACATGCAAAAGAATGAAGCTGGATCCATACCTCACACAATGAATGAAAATTATCTCAAAGTTGATCAACAACTTAAATGCAAGAACTAAAACCACAAAACTCTTAGAACAAAACTTAGAGATACTGCTTCGAGACCTAGTTTTCAACAATGGATTTTTAGATTGTTGAAGGGTGAAGACATCACAAAGTTTAGTAAAGCGAAAGAAAGTTTTATTTGGCGTATATTCAAAAAGGCAAAAGTGGGAAGTGGACAACCATGCTGCTAGAGCTAATGTCTGCCCAAGTCCAGGGAAATATTACAGAATAGACAAAAGTGGGAAAACAGACAAGCATGCTGCTAGAGTCATGTCTGCCCAAATCCAAAAAATATTACAGAGTAAACAAAAGTGGGAAAATGGACAAGTATGCTGCCACAGCCATGTCTGGGAGTCATCAGTATATTTTAACTTTACAAATGGGCAAAACCATTGAAAGCTTCACCTTTTCATAGATTGGCTAGAAACTGTGGTCCTACGTTTTGAATTGTCTTTCTTAACAGTCTTTGGTACAGGTTTAAGTAACAAAAGTCAGGAGGATCTCTATTGGTCCAACAAATTTTCTATTCACTAAAAAGATACGAGTGGAAACTCTTATGTGTTCTGTTTGATTGGCTTATGTAAAAGTTCCCTAAAAGATATTTTCCAGGATTATCCTAGCTATAGTCTTTATACTTCAGAGCCCAGTTGATGTGTCCTTGGGAGTCCTTGTGAGCCCAGCTCCAGCTGAGTCACATTCTCTATGCTCAAGGACAGGGAATAATGATTCCAATATTATTTTCTAAATGAAGTTATGACATCAAAAGCATGCATAAGAAAAGACAAACTAAATAACTTGGACCTTGTCAAATTTAAAAACTTTTGTGCATCAAAGGACTTCATCAACAAAGTAAGGAGACAACCTACATGATGGGAGAGAATATTTGAGAACCATGTATTGAAAAGGGTTTAATATCCAGAATATATAAATTACTCCTACAGCTCAACAAGAAAAAGACAAACAACCCAATCAAAAAATGAGCAATGAACTTGAATATACAAATGGCCAATAAGCACATGAAAAGATTCTCAATGTCATTAGTCATTGGGGAAATGCATTTCAAACCACAGTGAGATACCACTTCATCCCCACTAGGATGGCTATTATCAGAAGAATGAAAAACAACAAATGTTGGTGAGGGTATGGAGAAATTGGAACCCTCATCCATTACTGATGGGATTATAAAATGGTGCAGCCACTGTGGAAAACAGTTTGGTAGTTCCTCAAAAAGTTAAGCATAGAATTACCATATGACCCAGCAGTTCCACTCCTCTGTGTATACCCAAAAGACTTGAAAGAAGGGACTTCAGCAGATACTGGTATACTGATGTTCATTGCAGCATTATTTACAGTCGCCAAAAGGTGGAAACAACCCAGGTATCCATCAGCAGATGAACAGATAAACAAAATATGACACACACACACACAATGGAATATTACTCAGCCATAAAGAAAAATGAAATTCTGATACGTGCTACAATATGGATGAACTTGAAACCATTATGCTCAGTGAAATCAGACACAAAAGTACAAATACTATATGATCCCACTTATATGGAATATCTACAATAGGTAAATAGAGACAAAAGTTTATTCATGATTACTAGGGGCAGGAAGAAAACCCATTGCCATCGAGTCAGTTCTGACTTATAACGACCCTATAGGACAGAGCAGAACTGCCCCATAGGCTTTCCAAGGAGCAGCTGGTAGATTCGAACTGCTGACCCTTTGGTTAACAGCCATAGCTCTTAACCACTATGCCGCCAGGGTTCCAGGGGTGGGAGGAAAGGCAGGCGGTGTTGTTCAAGGGGCACTGAGTTTCTGTTAAGGGTGATGAAGACATTTAGAAATGATAATGGTGATGGTTTAATAACCTGGTGAATGTACACTACAGGGCAAGTCAGCACAACTGGACTAAACCAAAGCTAAGAAGTTTTCTGAATACAGTCAAACACTTTGAGGGACGGAGTAGCAGGGGCAGAGGTCTGGGGACCATGCTTTCAGGGGACATCTAGGTCAGTTGGCATAACGGTTTATTAAGAAAATGTTCTGCATCCTACTTTGGTGAGTGGCGGCTGGGGTCTTAAAAGCTACTGAGCGGCCATCTAAGATGCATCAGTTGGTCCCAGCCCACCTGGAGTAGAGGAGAATGAAGAACACCAAAGACACAAGGAAAGTATTAGCCCAAGAGACAGAAGGGGCCACATAAACCAGCCTGAGACCAGAAGAACTAGATGGTGCTCGGCTACCACCATTGAATGTCCTGACAGGGAACACAACAGAGAGTGCTTGATGGAGCAGGAGAAAAGTGGGGTGCAGAACTCAAATTCTAGACTTAATGGTCTGACTGAGACTGGAGGAACCCCAGAAAGCATGGCCCCCAGACTCTCTGTCAACCCAGAACTAAAACAGTTCCTGAGGCCAACTCTTCAGACAAAGATTGAACTGGACTGTGGGACATAAAATGATACTCGAGAAGGGTGTGCTTCTTAGCGCAAGTTGATACATGAGAGTAAATGGGTAGCTTCTGTCCGGAGGTGAGATGAGAAGGCAGAGAGGGTTAGGAGCTGGTTGAATGGATATGGGAAATCAGGGGCGGAAAGGAGGAATGTGCTGTCACAGTATAGGGTGAGCAATTAGGGTCACATAACAATGTATGTATAAATTTTTGTATGAGACACTAACTTGAATTGTAAACTTTCACTTAAACTACAACAATTATAAAAAACAATAACATGGTGAATGTAATTAATGTCACCGAACTGTACACATAACAGTGGTTGAAATGACGTATTTTGTTATATATATTTTCCCCAGTAAAAAGAAATAAAGAATTGACCTGCTCATATGCTTCTGTTGATAATAGACCAATTAGTTATATGGAGATAAGTATAGTTTGGCATTTCCAGCATTAGTTAAACAATTTATCTTGAAAAATGTGTTGCTTTTAGTCTAATGAACTAGCAAAAATAAAAAATGAAGTTTTGGATTTAGATGAATAACCTTTAGGAATTGACTCGTTACATAATTAGTATAGAGATGGAAAACTTGGTATTCTGGAAATTCAGCCATGGTTGGATCTCCCCCAAGTGGATTTGGAAGTATCCTATAATGCAGTGCTTTTAGCTGGACTCCAGATGTCCATATTAACTTGACAGAGTAAAAATAAATAATTTTATACTACTGTTTCATTTTTACTTGTCAATGAAGAAATCATATGGCAAATCCCAATTATGTTCAAGAAACAGCATACGTAACACTTAAAAGTGCTAATTGATCATAGTCCAATAATCTTTTTTCTTAAATTCTTAAAACTAATTTTATATAAACCTTAGGCTGCAGGAAATATCTGTGTTTTTAAGGGTCCACAAATATGTTTCATGGTAAAAACTGATTTCTGAAAGTAAAATAATTTTTTGTGTAATGAAAACATTTGTAATAAAAGTATTATTTCTGAGTTACCAACTCTAAAATCTTCCCAGGTTCTTTTAACTGTATTGGTAGTAATGTTTTTTCCTTCTTCTTTAGAGTTGTCTCTGTGGGAAGTTTGTCCTTCGTCCATTGCGACCATGCCGTAGATACTCTACTTCAGGCAGTTCTGGGTATGTAGTTATGTCTCCCTGTAACTAGACTTAAACTATGTGCTGCTAAGGGCTGTTGTGTGTGTGTATTTTCCTTGAATATGGGAATAGCTGCATAAAACCCAATTTTTTTAGAAAGGGTACCTGCAGTGGAGCTTTGCTGTAATATCTTTGGGGTGCCCTCTGGAGCCTTATTTGTATGTGGGTGAAAATGTAGTGTGATGATCCTCTTGGTTCTTTGGTAGTGGAATGGCATCCACAGCAGACCCCCTCCTGTGCTGTCATGCATTCTACCCCAAATAGATTTGTATTTAGAACTCAGCAAGTCATGACTTAAAAATATTTTAAAATTTTATTTGATATTTGTATTATCTTGTTTTTGTAAAGGGTATATTATATTTTCAGAAATGTTTAATTAAGGGA
Organism: Trichechus manatus latirostris; assembly: GCF_000243295.1. Lineage (NCBI taxonomy): Eukaryota > Metazoa > Chordata > Mammalia > Sirenia > Trichechidae > Trichechus > Trichechus manatus. Next base: position 1,012,153 of record NW_004444144.1, read on the forward strand.
GAGGCACTTTGAAAGTTAGTGATAGTTCTTTTTGGGTTCAGAGGAAATCTCATGATCGTGAACATCTGAGTTTTAAGTATTAAAGGATAGATTGCTTTATTATTTCTAGTCTAGATATTACTATTTTTTAAAAACTGTAGTTATTAAAAGATAAGGAGCCCTGGTGGCTCAGTGTTTAAGTGCTCGGCTGCTAACCCAAAGGTTGGCAGTTCAAACCCACCACCTGCTCCGCAGGAGAAAGATGTGGCAGTCCGCTTCTGTAAAGATTACAGCCTTGCAAACTCTCTATGAGGGCAGTTCTACCCTGTCCTGTAGTATAGCTATGAGTTGAAATTAACTCTGGCAATGGGTTATTAGTAAATACTATTTTCTATTGTGGAAACCCTGGTGGCGTAGTGGTTAAGAGTTTAACTGCTAACCAAAAGGTCGGCAGTTAGAATCCACCAGGAGCTCCTTGGAAACCCTGTGGGGCAGTTCTGCTCTGTCCTATAAGGATGCTGTGAGTTGGAATCGACTCGACGGCAGTGGGTTTTTGTGTTTTGTATTTTCTTTTGCAGACTTGTTGAATCAGGGAAGGATGATGTGTAGCTGTGGTAATAAAATTGGCTGCTGCATCTGAACCAGCGGTAGGGAAGTAGCGTTAGAGGTCTTTGAGCCTCTTACATTGGCCTGGGGAAATAGCTAGACGAGAGGCAAGAAATGTAAATGTGTTTCCTGTTTCTTTCACTTAGATTGACTGCTGGCAAAATTGTTGGAGCTGGCCTTCTGTTTGTTGGTGGAGGTGTTGGTGGCACTATCCTGTATGCCAAATTGGACTCCCATTTCCGGGAAAGTGTAGAGAAAACAATACCTTACTCAGACAAGCTCTTTGAGATGGTTCTTGGTTCTGCACCTTATAGTGTTCCATTGCCAAAGAAGCAGGTAAGAGTTTTCAACGATATTTCAATTTATTCTGTGAAATAATTTTAAAAGCAGGTTTTTTTCATCTTGAAAATATTTTGTATGTACAATTCAGTACAACTTGTCAGATGTATGTTTGTAAGTGCTCTTTAAATTGAACTTATATTAATTTGTGCAGGTGAAGTTTTGTCCCTTTGGAGTCCCAGAAGTGCTCTTATCTAGTATGTGCCACATAGGAAAGAACTGTGCAGCACACGAGGGCCAGTGGTGGAGACGGCTCAGGCAGAGGTGGCCCTGGCTGCTGTGGCCTGAGGGGCCTGTGTGTCAGCCCACGCCTTTGCTGCTGTTAGAACACTAAAAACGTGAATGTAGACTGGTCATGAGAGAGAGTCCACATGTGAGAGTTAACAGTGGCTCCTGTTAGACTGCACAGCAGAGTGCCAGAGTTTTCAGCTCTGTACTGATTGGTTGACAGGAGTACCTTCCAGTAAGCCAGCTTTGTGCATGTTCTTCAGAGTTGCACCTTTTTACCCAACCAGGCTTAAAATAATTTTTTTTAAAACTAATCTTAAATATTTCTTTATCCAAACACCCAAAACCAAACCAAATCCACTGCTTTCAGGTCGATTCCAACTCACAGTCACCCTGTAGGACAAAGTGGAACTGCCCCATAGTGTTTCCAAAGCTGCAAATCTTTATGGAAGCACACGGTCACATGTTTCTCCCACGGAGGGGCTGGTGGGTTCAAACTGCTGACCTTTTGGTTAGCAGCTGAGTGCTTTAACCATTGTGTCACCAGTGCTTCTTTCATTCAGACACAGCTACCTGAAAAGAAAAAAAAAATTTTATAAAAGAGAGCATTAATTTCTGGCTGAGTTGGTATTGGGTATTTCTTTATGCTGGACATGGCGGATGAGTTCTTTCTTAAACATTGGGTGAGCTTCTGTTCTCCAGTATCTAGCATGGTTTCTTGGTGGTTCTTGGGTTAAGAACCTTAATATAGAAGTCTCTGCTGGGTGAGGGAGATAGTTTTTTTTTTTTTTTTAATTTTTTTTTTTATTGTACTTCAGGTAAAGGTTTACAGAACAGTTTCTCATTAAACAGTCAGTACACATATTGTTTTATGACATTGGTTAACAACCCCATGACATGTCAACAGTCTCCCTTGTCGACCTTGGAGGACCTTTTTTTTTTTTTGGTGAAAATACACATAGCCAAAGATAACTGTTTCAAAAATCACTACATGTACAATTCGGTGACATCGATTACATTCTTCCAGTTGTGCTGCTATTCTCACTGTCGTTTTCCAAATTATTCCGTCACCATTGTCTTCAACTCACTTGTCCCCTAGGCTTGCCATCAAACCTTTTGAGTTGCTGTTGTCAGTTTGATCTCACGTAGATAATTCTTTTTTTTCTTTTGTCGTTTAGATGAAGGTTTACAGAACAAAATAGTTTCTCATTAAACAGTCAGCACACATATTGCCCTGTGACAATGGTTGACAACCCCACAACATGTCATCATTGTGAGGGGGATAGTTTTGCAGCTGCAGTAGTTAAGGAGCAGAATCCTGTGGGTTTATTCTAAAAATCCTGGGTCTGCTTTAACCTATGTCACCCAGGAGAAATAGCTGGTAGCAGTTCTAGGCCACAGAGTCAAGCCAGTAGGTTCAGAGCAGGGTTCTCTGCTGCTGGCCACAGCTTCTGGTGCTGTTCTTTGTAGATGAGTCCTTTATCTCCCCTGATAACCGTGGCCTTTCCTGATTCCGCTTTTGCCAGCCTGCTGAATATTTCCACTTTGGATAACTCAGCATGTCCATACTGTCCCACCTAAAAACTAACGCTCTTCTTGACTTGCTTTTTTGTATTAAAAATAGCACCATGCAGACTGAGTCTAGTACAGCTAGATGGTGCCCAGCTACCACCACTGACTGCTCTGACCAGAATCACAACAGAGGGTTCTGGACAGAGCTGGAGAAGGATGTAGATCAAAATTTTTTTTTTTTTTTTTTTAATATTTTATTGTACTTCAGGTGAAGGCTTACAGAACAGATAGTTTCTCATGTAACAGTAACACACATGCT
>NW_004444144.1:1016823-1084259 GCF_000243295.1 Trichechus manatus latirostris
ACTATTTGTTCTGTAAGCCTTCACCTGAAGTACAATTAAAAAAAAAAAAAAAACTGAACCTAATTTACAAAAAAAAATAGCACCATGCTCTCAGGTAGCTGTTAGAATTCTTGGATTCATCTCCATAGTTGCCCATATTTTATTAGCTGTCCAATCGTTTTTAATCTGTATGTTTATTGCTGTGTTGTTTGAGTGACAAAACAAAACAGGAAACTACTTGAATGTTCATAAGTAGGAGAGTGGTTGACTAAATTATGGGATATATCTTACATTAGGCTATTATGCAACTAAAAAGAATTGCTTTGACGTGGAAGAATGTCTATAATATATTGTTAAATGAGAAAGCAAGGTACGTGGTAATTTGTGTACTATAACCCCATCTTAGTTTGTTTAAAGAAATAAAAAATGGTATATGTGTACGTATCTGAGCTTATGCTTGGAGTGGAAGGGTAGTATTGGCTACTTGAGAGGGCTGGAAGTGAAAGGAATAATAAAGAGGCAAATGAAAACCATTGGTATATCTTGATATTATTTTGCTTGTTACAACAAGCATATATTTCATGATTCAAAAAAATAACAGTAAAATTAAAATAATGGATATATTTCTAGTTTCTGGTAGTGACAAAGTTTGGAGTTTTTCTTTTTTTTAATATTTGAGTAGTCATTTAAGACTGTCTGAATTCCACTGCCAAGATCTGGTGGAGAGTGGAACAACATAGGTGGTAAATATCAATATTTCTGTTCCTCAGTAATTTCCTCTGGCGTGTCTTGGCAGTCCTGTTAATGAACAGTGCCTTTGAGCTCAAGGCAGGTAGTAATTAGGAAAGAAAAAAGCAGACGTTACTCAAATCAATCATATATCTTAGTGCGCAGTTGCATGAGTCCTGGAGATTAAAGAAACAAAAAACTAATATTCATTTTTACTTGGAGCCTCTGAAAATCTTGTTTCTAACTGAACGTATGGAGATGACACCATAATTTAATTTAGAGAGAAAATTATAATCACCTTCTCAGTGTTACATGTGTAAAAGGAATGATGTTTAGAAGGAGGGTTGTACATCCTGTACTTTATCATATGCTCTGAGAGAAGACCTTGTTACTACTAAAGTCTAGTTGTTTGGAATGAAAATTTTTAGCTGTATTTTTCTAGTAATGATGGCTTCTTTTAGTATGGCTAATAAAACACATTATGTTGTAAAGCTCTGATAACTTAAAATCCTGAAAGACTTGACTTTTGAAGTATTATAAATTACTTTATGCTGCTTTTTTTTTAAACAGTATTATCTCTGAAATGTTAAATGTTTTTCATTTCCAAGATTCAGTCTGGTCCACTAAAAATTTCTGGTGTATCAGAGGTAGTGAAAGAATCTAAACAGCCTGCCTCATACCTCCAAAAACAAAAGGGAGACACTCCAGCTTCAACAACAGGTACCTATATTTAGACTGTTCTTTTTAAAATCAGGTGAATGAATTGTTTTAATTTATTTGTACCCACATTGAGGAAGAGGGCCCCTCACACGAAGGGCTCTTCTGATCCCCCACTTGGGAAGGAGGATTCCCACCTCTCATTTGGCTTTCGCTTTTAGGGGTTGACTGAGATGTGAAATTGGGAGGCTAGTGGCAAGAATTGTCTTGCCTGCAACACTGTTTATTTTTCCTTTCTCCTTTTTTCCCTCTTGATATCTGTCCTTTTCCCCCTTTGGATTTTAAGATTTCTTGTCTTTCCCACCTCTTTTTTCTACCTCTTCAGTTCCTTCTCCTGTCTGCTTTCTTAGTGATAAAGGTGTCTTGCTGTAGTCCCTCAAGATATTTTTTGCCTTTGTGATTTCACAGTAATCCCATTCTAATTAAAAGCACTTAGCTAACTAACTCTGGCCTGTTGAGTGTACATTTTGAACTTCTTATGTTTCTCCTTAGTTACTTCTGTTCTTGATTAAATAATCAAATTACCTTTCCCTCGCCCCCAGCAAATATTCACTGAGTATTTACTAGGTGCTAGGCATTTTTCTAGCCAAAAGGGATAAAGCAATGAACAAAATAGAAAAAAAAATTTTTTTTTTCTGCTAATATTCGTTGGTAGAATGAGGGGAGAGAGATCATATGTAAAATGTGTAGGATGTCACTCAGTGATCTGTATGAGAGGGAATATTGCAGTGTTAAATGGAGTGGGTAAGGAAAACCTCACCTCGAAGGTGTCATTTGAGAGAAAACTAGAGAGAGGGGAGGGAGTAAGCCCTGTGGGAGTAAGCTGGTGGGAGGAGCATCCCAGGCACAGGGATTAGCTAGCACAGGGTTTGGTGTAGTCAAGCAAGAAGCAGATGAGGCATGGATGAGTCGGGGGTGGTAGGAGAAAGCCTGTTGCAGTTGTGCACGGACGCCATTGTAAGAATTTGGTTTGTATTCTGAGATGGGAATGCATTGGAGGTTCTGAACCAGGGGATTGAAATCCGACGTTTATTTTAATAAGATCATCTGGCTGTTGTAAATAGATGATAGGGGACCAAGGGCAGAAGCCTTGCGATAATCCTACGTTTTTCATGTCTTAAGTGGCCCTTACAGTCTATTTTAAATATTTTTTCTCCATTTCATTGCTGTTCTTTTTTTCCTACTCCACCTCTAGAATTACTCCTCCTTTTTCTCTTCTACTGCCTGTTCCACATGCCTCTTCTTTCACCTCCGCCACTCTTCAAAGCAACTGAAAAATTCGTTTTGGTTAGCTACTTTCTTTTGTCTACCTCTTTATTACAGAATCTTTTTTCCTCTGTTATTATTTTTCCATGTTGTGTAAATCTTATGTCCAGTTCTCACATGTTAAGCTTAGTACTGCTTAGTACTGTTACTGGAAGCCTTGCCTGAGGATAGCTAGTGATGTTTGACATGCAGAGGATGCTGACAAGACTTTTTCTCTTGTGCTTTCCCAGCCATTATCCATTTTGTGCGAGTTTGCAGAGGCAGTGGGCAGTGCCCAGTCTGTTTGTGGGTGTGAATAGTGGCTGTACATGTATTTGTGTGCATGAAGTGGGCGGTTATAGTAGTAGATTCTTGCGTGTTTCTCTGTTAACCCAGGAAACTATAAATACGTGAGTAACATATATTTATAGCACCTACAGAGGCAGCTCAGATTATTTCTGCAGCAGATGATACACTGTCAGTTCCAGCCCCTGCGGTTCAGCATGAGGAATCTATAAAGCCTGATCTCCCTGCAGCTGGTGAAGGAGAACTCACGCCTGCAACTTCAGGTAGTTTATTTATATTTGCTATTTTATAAATGATGTGCTCATCAGAGTTATTCAGTGCCTAGACGACACCTAGACCCTATTCAAGTATAAGTTTATACGAGTTTTAAGTCTTCAGACTGCTTAGAAAATCTTTTGAAATAAATCCTCCAAAACCAGGGCGTTAAGAGCTGATCTCTTATCTTCATTTTGGAGTCATTAATGTAGTTTTAGGATTCTTAGCACAAATTGTCCTCAGTTGACCTGACTGGCAGCTGCAAGCGGTGATGTTTTAATATCCCTGTTAGCCGTTGAAATTCTGTGCTGAAATTTGATTTCCTCTTATTTGCTTTTGCTGCAAGAGGACGCATCCTCATCTTCTGTCAGAGAGCGGCCACCTGAAGAAGTTGCGGCGCGCCTTGCACGGCAGGAGAAGCAGGAGCAAGTTGAGATTGAGTGTACGTAAACCAGACAGCCCCTGAGTGCATCGGGTCGTCTCTGTCAGTCACTTTCTTCTTCAGCCGTCAGCACAAGCTTCTTACTGTCAGCTAGCTCTGGTTTCCTTTTCTTTCATTAGTGCCATTGCTCTATTATCCTTCTTTATTTTATTATTTGTGTTCTTTCCATGTGAGCTTCTCTTACCCAGGTGACAAGGAACATTCTAGTGTATAGTTGGTGAATATTCTGTATAATACACGTGCTTTCTCCGTTTGTTTTTGTTCTGGTTAGTGCTGAAGTGTTCCTGCCTTGACTGGCTCCTGTTTCCCTCTCTTTTGTTGGTTCTGACTTGCCCTTAGGAACCAAGCTTGTTAGAATCGTGTAAAAGAAGACACAGAATGAGCATATGTGTCAGGACGTTAGTTTGACTGCTTAGTTTTTTGATGGCTTTTGCTTTCTTCTGAGTTTCTGGCCATGTTACAGATAGTTGAGACTGTTGAATAAATGACATCTAAATAAGTGAAATATTTTTATACTTTTTTTTTCACCTCTTAATTTTTCCTGAAATTTCTACTGCTTCAAATTGAGATCACTTTTATCTTTTATTCATATTTTTCTTCAGTTTTCACTGTTCTCCCTTTGTCATATGGACACTTTGGGGTAAATTGTAAATTAAAGATAGATGTGTCTTTTGGTAGTTCCTCTTATCTTTCGTTCTTGGGCAAGTATACATTTTCTTTATTTTGCCAATTGCCTCTTTAATTTTCTCCCAGATTTAAAGTATGTGTGTGTGGATGTATCTGTGATTTTTATTAAGAATTAGAGTACAGTACATTATATCCATGTAATTTTTATAAAGGGCCAGAGCACAGTGCATAGACCTCTGAAGAAGGCTTGAAGCAGCAGGTAGCCTTCCTGGAGGCCTGTTTTTCCAGGTGTGTAGGAACTCTGTTGATGTGGTTCACTGTTACCTGTGCTTGGATTTCCCACTGTTAACTCCTCAAGCATGTCCTCGGAACCAAATACCATATTTTCTTCCCTGTCCCTTTTCTCTCTTTATGTCCCCTGCCTCTCCAGTTTAACTTTAATCCCACATCCTTTCATAGTGTTTTCTCATTATTAGCTTTCCCCTTTTGTCATGTTACAGAGGTACCACGTACAGTTTATCAGGTTCCATTTGTTCATCTCTGTGCAAAGCCACTGTCAAAATCTGCTTATGCTTCTTTTGCTCAAAGTCTTCTTTTGTTTTGGTTTCATCTGTCAAATATATTTTCCCTTTTTTTGTTATCTCCAATATCAACTGTTACCTTATTATTTTCACTGGCTGCCTTTTTCAACTGACCATTGTTCCGTTTTAGCATATTATCTAAAATCATCCCTTACTTTATTCCTGTTTTATTTTGAGGTTTCTTTTTGATAGTCCTTAATTAGCATAGAGACAGGAGATCTTTTTTTATCGTTTAAAAATATATATAACAACGTTTGCCAATTTTAACATTTTTTCAAGTATACAATTTAGTGATATTAATTACATTAAAAATGTGATCTTAATATCTGGTAGCTCCTTGAACATTGGTACCTCCTATTCTTTTAGTCTTTAGACCATCTGTTCCCAAGCCACCTTTTCTTTTTAGTTTTCATGTTTGTCTTTTTCTTTCTCTTTTCTGTCTGTTATCTTATATCTTAGGAACCGGGGTGGTGCAATGGTTACGTGCTTGACTGCTAATCAAAAGGTTGGTGGTTTGAACCCACCTAGTGGCTCCATGGGAGAAAGACCTGGCAATCTGCTTCTGTAAAGACTACAGCCTAGGAAACCCAATGGGGCAGTTCTGCTCTGTCACATGGGGTTGCTGTGAGTCAGAAATCAGCTTGATGGCACATAACAACAATAACAGCATCTTATATCTTGGTGATAGGGCTATTTTGCTATGAGTATCCCTTCTGGCTGAGGGGATGGAAATGGGCATCTCTTTTTCCCAGTGAGTCTCTGTGATCATTATTTAAAATGAAAAAAATCCAATGATTATGCTGAATTTATAGCGTCTGATGGCCCAGTGGTTAAGTGCTCAGCTGCTAACCGAAAGGTTCGTAGTTTGAACCCACCAGCCGCTCCACAGGAGAAGAATGTGGCAGTCTGCTTCCGTAAAGATTTACAGCCTTGGAAACCCTTTGGGGCAGTTCTGCTCTGTCTTAGAGGGTCACTAGGAGTTGGAAGCAACTCGACGGCAGCAGGTTTCGTTTTTTGTTTATTTTTAACATTTTTTGAGAAATGCAATGCAAGAGTTAATAGGGAAAGAGGAAAGTTTAAAATAAGAGCCAGGTATGGGGACAGAGACCTGTTTTTAACAGTTTCGTTTTTCCCCAGCTATAGCCAAGAGCTTAGAAGATGCTCTGAGCCAAACTGCTAGCACCACTCTGCAGGCAGTCGCGGCTCAGAATGCTGCTGTCCAGGCTGTCAGCGCACACTCCAGTATACTGAGGGCGGCCATGGACAATGCTGAGGTGAGCCCAGGAATGACTGGACACACTTCATGTAACAGACGGCTCTCTTCTTCCTGGTAGGGCTTTCCTTCACTGAGTGGAGACAGTTCAGAGTAATGACTTTAAAACGAAATCTGGTAAAAGTCTTGAAATGTTCTTTTTAATACATTTTACGTATAGTCCTTTATTTTATCTCATAACACTTAGGTGGTATAAAAGAAGTAGTTCAAATCTGCTTTCAAATCTTGATAGTACTTTGAACGTAGTTGTTGTTTGCTTGTTGTTGTTGTTGTTGTTTTTTTTCAGTTGTAAAACTGTCAGCCACTTTTTTAAATAACCGTTTTAGTCTGAGATAATTCTAGATTAACATGCAGTTGTAAGAAGTCATACAGAGAGATTCCATGTACCCGAAAACACCAACTGTCTTAAATTTTTATGCTGATTATATAATTTACATTGAACACTTCAAAAAGTAAAGTTAATTGCACTGATTTCAAAATGTAATACTGGACTCAATAAATTTCCTTTATAATTACATTGAATTACTCAATATATATATCTTGACCCCAAGTCATTTAAAAGATAAAAGTAAAATAACTACGTAAACTAGAAATCTCAGGGATCAGAATCATGCATGATCAGTAAAGTTACCTTGCCACCATAACTGGTTTAAAAAAATTTTTAAACACATTTTATGTTGTTTCAGTCATATGTACATATGTCACAAAAGAGTTAAATTAGACCTCTGATGGTAACAACCTAAAACTATTATCTTTGAAAACTCAAAAGAAAATTTAGTTTTATTCTAGTTCAAGAAGAAAGCGGAAGTTTCATAGTTGAGTCAGGAAAGTGAAAGCACACGGGACATGTTATGTGCTGGTCACACAGATGCTGCAGGTTCATCATGTCGAGGACTTGGGTTCACGCTCAAGTGGACCTGTGTCCTTTGGAAGGACACTGATTAGAAGCTGAAGTGTCTGTGGTATTACTCTGGTGTAAGGCTACGTTAGAGGGCATTTTCTCTTCCCGACGAACACATACTAAGTAATGCCTTTGGAAGAGACATATTGTAAAAATCTGTTGCAACCAAGATTTTTCAATTAAAGGACACCTTATATTAGCTGTTAGCTGAAATTAAGGCATATTGGCCGGTGTTAACAAAAAATCAGTAAAACTTTGAAATTTTAAAAGTAGATTTAAACTTCTGTTTTTTTGCTAGTAAGAGAAGCTGTGGGTGCACATGAGATCTGTAATATATACTGAACAACTTTCTCAAGGCAGTGTGTGGAAACAGTTGAACTTGCTTTCATTGCACTGAACCTGCTGTCTGTGTTACAGGGCAGTCTCCTCCTTGGGCCTCCACAGCAAGAGGGCCTTCAACAAAGGGAGGCACATTTTGACCCCTGGAGATGTCACTGACACTTACATGCTTTATGAGTCTTTTTGGGTCAGTTATGAAGAGTTCTCTTAATAAAAGATCAGGTTCTTCTAATACCATACCATAGAGCCTTGGAAGATTTGTTATATGTGATAAGATCATAATATTCACAGGGTCCACGCCAGCAGCCTTCCTTGATGTATTTTACTTAGCAAGATGGCTGAGGTGGGAATTCTCTGAAACATCAGCTTCATGATTCACATCATAAAACAATTTGCTTTATCACTTTGCAACAATTCATGTAAAACATAAAAACAAAAAAAGTGAAGCACACAGCTACAGTAACCCTTAGAAGTACCAGATATTTCCTCTAAAGCCAGGGGTTTCTAACCTGGAGTTCAGTCAGCGGATAGAATTCAGGGGTTTGTTGAAGTTGGATGAAAGCATCTTTATTTTCCCTACCCTCAAATTGAAATTTAAAAGCATTTCCTTCAATTAAGAATATTGTCAACAAACCACAGTAGTGTTAGCAGTACTTGTGTCTTTATCATCACTAGAAAGCAGAGATATTTTTGTACCACGTCATAGCACGTACTTGCAGATCTCGCAAAATACCATTTCTGTTCATCACTACTTCTAAATTAGGGTATTAGACCTCCCCCTAGATCTTGATTATTTAATGTGTTCATAAGCATATATATTACTATTTCACACAATTAAAAATATTTATGTTTCAACATAATTGGGTTCCCGTGTAATCTTTTGTAATTTCATTTTAAGCATTTAAAAGTGGCATTTTTAGAAGCTTCCTCAGGCTGTCACAGTGGTCCTGTGGCGGTAAAAATGTTAACCCTGCCTTAACAGACTTGGTCCTTTAAACTCCCTGTGGATAAGAGGTGTACCTAGAACATGGAGATCCTGCTAGATGTCCGGGGGAACGTGCTGTAGAATCATGCAGAGGGAGGGTTTAGAATGACCAGAACCAGAGGACATCGCTCTTGCTGGACTCTTCCTCTCAGTGCCACAGGCCCAGGGCTGCAGAGGCAGAAACTCGCTAGGCCCAGAGACCCTTTACTGAGATGGCAGTCACCTCCTGGGTGTACAGCAGACTTCTGCAGTTTGAATGTTTTGAAATACAATTTTTGAAGTAGTTCCGTCATTTTTCTTAGGCAAAAGTATTTTATTCTTTGGTAATTTAGTATGTTCTTGTTCATCTCTGGGATCCCAGCCCAGTATGCTTTCAAAATAGGACATAAGATGGTAGTGCTTCATACCTACACATAATGTACTCACTTTGAACTGTAGGTGTTTGGCAAAAGAAAAGAAAAAATAAGTAGTTCAGACAGCTCCCCTGTAACATTCTGCGCGTTGTGTATATGATGGAGAATGAGGGGAGGCTGGGAGCTGTAGCTCGTCCGCGCCCTCAGCAGTCGCAGCTCGCTTCCGTGTCTGACGGTGGAGCAGCTTGCTGCACTGAGTGTGATGGTCATATCAGAGGTCTTTCTGTGTGATGTGTCGCTAAGTGTGAGCCAGTTATAGAAATGGTAGTCAGTTACAGTGCTGGAGAAGAAAACCGGGTTGGACCTACCTAAGGGACCTTCAGGGGAGACTTTTTTTTTATTTGAGCCATAATTCACATACTGTAAAATTCACCTCAAGGGAGATTTTTGACAATAAGTCAGTTTTCATCTTACCAATTAGGAGGGGTCATTTTTTAGGATAATGTTCTAGAGCCAAGGACGTTACAGATGTGTAAACTTTTTTTCTCATTCTTAAACTATGATTTTGGTAGACAGGTCTGCAGTTAAGAAAATTCTAAGTATGAGTACTTCATTCAGAATGATTTAATCAATAACCACAAATCATGAAAAGTTATTCTTAACCTGTTCTGCTTCATATTTTCTTTTGCGAATGTAATAAAGAAATACCATCTCTCCTCTGAAAATGCTTCCATGCATTGGAGCATAAACTTTTCTTACAACTTGGAGGGGTATGTGGTTGACAGGACTCCTTTGAGCCCAACGTTGAGACTTAGATTAAGAGTCCCTACTCTAGAGAAGTAGTGTATATAAAGTTCTACCTTTGAATTTAATGTCACAGTTTTCTGCTTTGAATCATGTTGGCTTATGACATTAATTGTAGCAGTTATTTGTGTTTACGTAATTAACATCTTTTGTTCAGATTGCAGGAGAGAAGAAGTCAGCTCAGTGGCGCACAGTGGAGGGTGCGCTGAAGGAACGCAGAAAGGCAGTAGATGAAGCTGCTGATGCCCTTCTCAAAGCCAAGTAATTACTCATGGACTTTAACAAGTAATCAGGGCCCCCTGGTGGCTTTCTTCTGGCTGGGTTTTCTTTGTACATGGTCTGTATAGAAAGAAGAGGCAGAGACCCTTCCCTCCCTTCTCTACCTGTGCTTTGTCTGTCCTGGGATCAGGAACATGGACATTTAAAAAGAGAGGAAATAAAATTTAATTAGGCTAAAAATTGGCAAAAGCTTATATAAAGGATCATATATAAAAAGCAGTTTTTCTTGGGATTATTGCTTAGGTACTATGTTTGTACTGATTACCGAGATGCTGATATAATTAAAAGATTTTTCTGGGAGGTTTGGGCAGTTTTATCTGCATTTAGAGAGTATGTCACAGTATGTTTGCCATAACTACCAAAGTAGTGGGCATGTATAGGTCTACTTTTTTTTGTTTCTTAAACAAGAAAAAGAATTATTTATTTATTTTTTTATTTTATTGTTATACTTTAAGTGAAAGTTTACAATTCAAGTTAGTCTCTCACACAAAAATTTATACATACATCGTTATGTGACCCTAATTGCTCTCCCTGTACTATGACAGCACACTCCTCCTTTCCACCCCTGATTTCCCATGTCCATTCAAACCAGCTCCTGACCCTCTCTGCCTTCTCATCTCATTTCCAGACAGGAGCTGCCCATTTAGTCTCATGTATCTACTTGAGCTAAGAAGCACACTCTTCACGAGTGTCATTTTGTGTCCCATAGTCCAGTCTAATCTTTGTCTGAAGAGTTGACCTCGGGAATGGTTTTAGTTCTGGGGTGACAGAGAGTCTGGGGGCCATGCTTTCCAGGGTTTCTCCAGTCTCAGTCAGACCATTAAGTCTGGTCTTTTTACTAGAATTTGAGTTCTGCACCCACCTTTCTCCTGCTCCATCAGGGACTCTCTGTTGTGTTCCCTATCAGGGTGGTCATTGGTGGTAGCCGGGCACCATCTAGTTCTGGTCTCAGGCTGATGGAGTCTCTGGTTTATGTGGCCCTTTTGTCTCTTGGGCTAATACTTTCCTTGTCTTTGGTGTTCTTCATTCTCCGTTACTCCAGGTGGGTTGGGACCAATTGATGCATCTTAGATGGCCGCTCACTAGCTTTTAAGTATAGATCTACTTTTATGCCACCTTGACTTTGACTCCTAGATGTTGGCTAGAACAAGGATCAAGCAGGCAAACCAAGTACAGTGTCAACCTCTGATGACAGAATTTAACTAATGGTTCTCATCAGCAGTCTGGAATTGTCACTCAGAATGTTGATGCCTTCCCTAACAAAATATTCATTATTGATAGAAAAAAAAGAAGCCTTTTAATAGAGCCGTCATAACTTTTAGGAGATTTAAGACATGCTCGAATCACTGTCAGGACTCTGAGTTCGGTGTTTTGCAATGGGTAGACCTCAGTCCTTTTAACTTGGGAAGCGTGAATCAAGAAGGCTCCCCGAGACCCAGTTCCTTGCTGAGTGAGATCTGTGGCCTCCTCCCTTCATTTGCCTTAAGCTCTCTTGATTGGAAGGCTAGTGACGACTAGGATATTGCTTGCAAGAACTGCCATTTATTGAGTGCTCACAGTGTAGCAGGCACTGTACCAGGATCTTCGCATGAAGTGCCTCTAATCCCTACACAAGGGTATGCAGCAAATGAGAGGCTGATTTCCGGTTCTGAATATCACGCTACTTCTGGTTCACTTCCATCTGAGATTGTTTTTAACTGTTAGTGAGAAAAGCTCCTCTACCTGTAGGCTACAAAAAACATTGAGTAATTTTTTCCAATTATATTTCTCTCATAGGCTTTTAAAAATTTGTACAGCTTTCAAAACTTTTTAATAAAGTTTTTAATAAAGTTGGCAAGGAATTATACTAAATCTTTGTTTTGTTTTATTGGTTTCAGAGAGGAGTTAGAGAAGATGAAAAGCGTAATTGAAAATGCAAAGAAAAAGGAGATTGCTGGGGCCAAACCTCACATAACTGCTGCAGAGGGAAAGCTTCACAACATGATCGTCGATCTGGACAGTGTGGTCCAAAAGGTGGGCCTCCTAGACCTTTTACAATTACATTTTAAAAAATAATCCTTTGGGCTTTAAGAATTCAAAAAATAAGATTCCAACCATCTCTCTGCCTTGTTACTATTTTTACAAGATTGCCTTGGGCACCAAGTAGATTGTGGAGTATTGTTGACAGTTTCTGTAATAATAGGTAACATTTTTTTTTTACCATAGTTGTTACCACGTAATTTTCATTTTGTAACTAAATGAAAGGAAAATCTTCCTGTCTGTACTTTTGTGATCTGTAGGGGTAGTTCCCGTGAGCTGTAGATCTCTACATATGTATTACCTCTGCATTCACAGCGAACTAGATAAATAAATATCACTTCTGTCTCTTAGAATGTATACTGCATTTGTTTGTTCAGTTTAACCGTGTTCTCTTTGTATTTGTTTAGGTCAAAGCAGCTCAGTCTGAGGCTAAGGTTGTATCTCAGTATCATGAACTGGTGGTCCAAGCCCGGGATGACTTTAAGCGAGAACTGGACAGTATTACTCCAGAAGTACTGCCTGGGTGGAAAGGGATGAGTAAGTACAACTGAAGTGTTGGTACTTTTTAAAATTTTTTTAACAGCTGGTCAGTAACTGATCAACTAAAGTCAACTGCTCCCACTCCATCCATCTAGTGCCAACCCCGCTGTGTGCATACCTGTCATTTGGTGCAGAACAGTGTGGTCAGCATTCTCAACCACAGCCAGCATGACAGGTGACACACTGTGATGCCACTCTCATGGTTAGGCCATGTGAACATAAGTTCCAGTGTTTAATTCCACAGTCTGTGATTCCATTCTGGTCTCTGCTACCCAGAAAACAGGTTGGAATCCCAGTGCATAAGAGTGACATTATAGCCTTGATTCTAACGTACCTGTGTACAATTATTCAAAACCTTCAGTACTTTTAAAGGTGTCTGTATTGAATTATACTTACGGCACACTTTGAGGGCATTGGTTGTTCAGTGGTAGAATTCTCGCCTTCCTTGCAGGATCCAAAAAACCCACGGCTGTTCAAGTCAATTCCAACTCATAGTGACCCTATAGGACAGAGTAGAACTGTCCCATAGGGTTTCCAAGGCTGTAAACCTTTATGGAAGCAGATTGCCACATCTTTCTCCCGTGAGTGGCTAGTGGGTTCGAACCGCCTGCCTTTTGGTTAGCAGCCAAGCGCTTTAACCACTACACCACCAGGGTTCCCCTTTCGGGATAGCCGGGTTCCTTTCTCAGCCAGTGACCTCATCCACAACCACCACCCGTGTCAGTGGAAGCTTGCATGTTGCTATGATGCTGAACAGATTTTAGCAAAGCTTCCAGACTAAGGTAGACTAGGAATAAAGGCCTCGTGATCTACTTCTGAAAACCAGCCAGTGAAAATCCTATGGATCACTACAGTCCGATCTGCAACCAATCAGGAATGACACAGGACCGGGCAGCATTTTGTTTCATCGTGTGTGGGGTCGCCATGATTTGGGGGCCGACTCAAGGACAGCTAACAACAATGGCACACCTTGTGATTGCTCTCTGACCCTGAGGTTGAGGACTTATGCAGGGACACTAGTGGAGTCGCTGTGTGGCTGTAGATGAGCAAATAGATGGCAGGGGCCCTGCTGGTTAAGGCTAAGCAATGACGTACTGTATGTAACTGCAGGAGGTAGTCACATTTCCCTGAAATGCTGTGAAGATAGTAAGAGTCACAGTGATGACCAGTCTCAGCAAAGTTAAAACACTGTTTAAGTGCCAGCAAACTGAACATAGGGTAGGATCTGAGGAACTGACTGTTAACAGGCCTTTCTGGGCTGAAGGGTCAGGATTGCATCACAGAAGCCTGGAGCTAAGGTAATGAAGACCAGTGCAGACGTTTCATCTGCGTAATGGTCAGCCAGAGGGATTTAATGGCAACAGTGGAGTCCAGGCTGTCACAGAATGACTCCAAGACATTTAGTCAGTTTTTTGTATGCAGTTGACTCACTTAAGAGGGAGACAGTAGTTAGACTCTTGTCAAAGAAAAAAGAGAATTTATAAGAGAGAAAAAGTTCATGTGCACAGTCTGGGAACAGTGAGTCTTGATTGCATGTTGTTTAAACTGGTTAGCTGGCCCCTAGCAGGGGAGCTCAGTGTTTACAGTCCATCCTGGAGCAGCTCGGTTAAGCCACGTCTCACCGTTTCCCCCGTCAGAGTTTCTCGTGGGCCCTGCTTCATTGAGATTACAGCTGCACCTTCCCTGACCGCCTTCTCCCACAGGCTGCTCTGCACATCACCCACCCTCTTTGGTCTTGAAATTCGTATTCACTGGTTTGTGTGTTTGTAGTCTGCCCATTAGGTGTAAGCTCCTTGAATAAACATGCCATTTGGTAGAAAGCAGGGAGTCTAGGTTGGCTGAAATGAAAGGAACTGAAGTTGAAAGGGCAGGACGGGCTTTGCCTGTGGAGAATTAGTTGTGAGTGCCAACCCTAGGAATTTGCATTTTATCATCTTAAATACCTATCTTTGGTCTCCCTACCTGACTAACTCCTACTAATTTTTCCAGGCCAGCTTCTGAAATTTTTACTTTTTTTTTTTAGGGGGGTCTAATTTTGAAAACGCTCATTATATCATATGAAAACGTTAAAGCAGTAGTTTCAACGCCCAGGGCAGGTTTGCTTCCCGAGGACATTAGCAATGTCTGGAGACGTACTTGGCTGTCACAGCTGGGCAGTGCTGCTGCGCCTCGTGGGCGGGGGCCAGGGACGCTGCTGAACCCCACACGCACTGAACACCCCACTGCAAAGAGGTAGCCAGCCCACGGCGTCAGGGGTTCCGAGGCTGAAAACCTTTGTATTCAAGAAACGCATCAGGCAGAAAGTAAAGGCCCTCTGCGGTGCAGTCTCTGAAGTTTTGAGGGTAGTGACCTCCATTTACATTTTTATTAATTTTTTAAATAGATAACATATTCACATGATACAAAATTTGAATGATACAAAAGGTACCTGGTGACAAGCTTCCCTTGCACTCCTGCCCACAGCCACACAGTTTTCCTCTCCCAAAGCAACCAGCATTAGTGATTTCTCTGGAGACGTGAATTATTCCACGATTACCCTGGCCCTCGGTAGATCCTCGCCTCTGAAATCTGCAGGCGCTGGGGACATACACCACATCCTTCACACTGGCTTGTGTTGTCAGTTATCTCGCTGTTAGTGGTCCGAGCTAGTTCTCTAAGTTGTGAATCTCCTGGTGATGTCATGATGTCTGGTACTTCCTCTGTGTTCTTCTGTAGCTGAGCGCTGTGCCAAACACATGATCGTAGTAGCTAGCATTATCGAGCAGTATTTTGTGCCTGGCACTGTGTTCTAAGCACTTCACATGTGTCTTCTTGTTTAAAGGGCTCAACAGCCCTGAGGTAAGTTTTGTTCTTATCTCCATTTTATAGATGAGAAAACTGAGACACAGAGAAGTTAAATAATTTGCTCAAGGTTGTACCGTTTTTAGGGGGTAGAGCCAGGATTTTATTCTTGCCCACTAGGCCTCGTTGTTCTCAGGCTGATTGATTTGTATCAGCAGCATTAGACACCCTTTCAGGCTTTGAGAAGAAAAGTGATGTGATTGTATAAGGAGGAAAGTTCATTTTTGTAAGATTGAGGGTGGCTCATAATGTGTGAAGGCAAAGAAGCTAGTTGAAGGCCGCTGGAGCAATCCCAGGCCCCTCATTTCTGCTTCTGCCAGTCGGAGTTTACGTTTACCAAGAATGAGATGGGTTTGTTCCTAGATCTGTTTAAACCACTTGTTTGCTGTTGCAATTATGTGACTTTGAAATACTGTATGAACTGATATAAATGGGAAGATAAAAGTTGTAGTATCTATGAAAAAACTAAATTGATTTGGCGAAAATAGAGAGGAGTCCCTTAAAACCAAAACTACTTTTTAACATCATTTACTTTGGAGCCCTGGTGGTGCAGTGGTTAAGAGCTCGGCTGCTAGCCAAAAGGTCAGTGGTACGAATCCACTAGCCGCTCCTTGGAAACCCTGTGGGGCAGTTCTGCTCTGTCCTGTAGGGTCTCTGTGAGTCGGAATTGACTCGATGGCAACGGGTTTTTACTCTTATTTTCTAAAAATGTTAGAATTTACCTTGGTCTGTATTGTCTAGAATCTTTTTAAATTTTAGGAAAGAGCTGTATTATTTTCATTTTCAGTATCAAAATATGCTTTTTCTAATACTAGTGTCTTGTTCTTCTCTTCTTATTTTCTTTAACGTTCCTATTTAATGATCAATACCTGAAATATGTATATATTTAAGCTTTTCTGCTTTCCCTTTGCAGGTATTTCTGACCTAGGTGAGTAATTATGTGTATTGTACTCTTAAAGGCTTTTGTTTTGAGTCTTAAAAGACTAAAGTCTTTTTGTTTTGCCGATGATACTTATGCTAAGTTATCTAAATAATATAAAGTAGAATTCTATCACGTGATAAATCTTAATTGGATCTTTTTGTCACCTGTGTGCTCTCAGTAACTGGAAACCTGTAGATTGGAATCTATACATAACATACGTACATATACACACACACACAGGCAGTTCCCGGGTTATGAACGAGTTCCGTTCCTAAGTCTGTCTTTAAGTCAGATTTGTACGAAAGTTGGAACAGTTAGGTATAATTCACATCTAACATCAGTTAGTCAGATGTTTGTCTTAGTATATTGTGTACCTTTCTATTCATAAAAAACATTACAGAAACACTTCCAGGTACACTAAAACATCTTTAACATAATACAGTTATAGTAATAATGTTTTGATGCATGTTGCAAAGTATTGCCTTTTTGTTATTATGAACCATTGTATGTACCTCGTATTTCTGATATAATAGGCTTTATGGGGTTGGTTCATAACTATGGGTTGTATGTAAGTCGGATGTTCGTAACCCGGGGACTGCCTGTATATATATGTATTTTAACTTTGGAAAGTTTCAAACGTTAAAAGGTAGGAAGAAAAGTATAATGAACTCCTATAGCCCCTTCCCCCACTGCAGCAGTTCTCAGAACATGGCCAGCTTTGTTTCATCTATTCCCACTGCCCCCTCCCCCAGCTTATGTTGAAGCAAATCCTTGCATATCCTTTCACTTGTAAACACTTTTAGTCTGTTTTTGAAAACATAATCACTGTATCATATCACACCTGCGACTTAATGATAATTATTCCTCAGTATCCTCGCATCCATTCAGCATTCAGGTGTGCCCAGTTGTCCGTGAGATGGTCTTTACAGTTTGTTTATTCAAATCAGTGTGCAGAGTTGTTATACATATTGAACTTGGTCAATAAATCTTTTATCCCCTTTTTTTTTTTCTTTTCTGTTTATTGGGGATTTGAGTCATTTGTCATATAGAATTTCCCACGATCTGTATTATGCATTTTGCTGATAGAGCCATAATTCTTAATTTTGGAGTGTGAAGTTTAAAAAAAAGTATATGTTTAAGGCTATTATTAGAATCTTTGGGCTTGAAGATTTTAAAAGACTCTACCAGTGATTGTGATGGATAGCTCTGGCTGCAGATCACTGGCCTAGATAATATCTGTCTGAGAGAAGAAACAGAAACTCCTATTAGGAAAAGCCTGAGAGAGTTTGAATTGGATCAGAGTTTTAGTGGAAGAGAATCTTTAGTTGGATGCCTGTTATGACAAATCACAGCGATATGTGAAAGAAGGTGTAGAAGAGGCTGCACATGTCAGCTTTGTCGTTAGAGACAATTACTGTGAGGCATAAAGGCAGTTTATGATCAGTTCACACTGGAAGTACTGCTCGGGCTCCTGGAGCAGAACTGGTTACATGCCTTCAAGGCCTACCTAAGTTGTTTTGCCTGAGGTTGAAAACAGCTTATTGTAGGATGCTAGCTATCAATTTCTGACTCAACTGGTGAATCTCAGTCTCTTTTCATATGTGAGCTACTCTTTGCATTTCTTTATAGCTCTTAAGATAAAGTAATTGAAGTGGTTTACCCTGTAGCGATATGTACTTTTGGTGAAATCTTTAACTGTGTCATGTGGTGTTCTGTTCAGCTGACAGGCTGTCGACCGATGACCTGAACTCCCTGATCGCGCACGCACATCGTCGCATTGACCAGCTAAACAGAGAGCTAGCTGAGCAGAAAGCCGCAGAGAAGCAGCACATTGCACTAGCTTTGGAAAAACAAAAGCTGGAGGAGAAGCGGGCATTTGACTCTGCGGTGGCCAAAGCCTTAGAACATCACAGGCGTGAAATAGTGGCTGAGCAGGACAGAAAGGTAGCAGAGATGAGAATAACGCCTAGCATTTACAGTGCGTCTTACTTGATTGTCTGCTTCTAGAGATAATATTGGAGTCACTGACTTTAAAATACCGGGTATGTCATGCCGAACCACTGCGGAATGGAGCTTTGGGCTTTGTTCTCCTACTCAGGGCTTCTAGGAAGAATTGATCTGGCAGGGTTCGTTTTTGTTGAGCAGATGCAGAGGTATAAGAAAGTAATAAGCTGCTGGTGTCCGGGGTTATCTAACTCCTCTGTCCCCAGTGGAACCTCTCCCCTAAGGCAATTCTGAAAGAACCTCTGCTGGATTCTGAGTATTTTCCCTCTGCCACTGTTGTGAGTGGTAGATGGTTGGGAATGGATTAGGTAGCTCCTTTAGTGCTCCTTTGGGCCTGTGTTAGGGCACGAGCTGACGGCTCATCCCACCTTCACGCTCCGTTAGCAGCACAGTTGACCTCTTCCTCCTCCTCGAAGCTCTTTCTCCCCTTAGCCACCGGGACACCACACTCTTCTGGCCTTTCTCCCACCTTGCTGGCCGCTCCTCTGCCTCCTTCTCTGCTCAGCCTCTCAAATGTTGGCATGCTCTGCATTGGTTCTGAAACCTCTTCCCATTTAAACTGTCGCCAAGTGGTCTTATCTAGTCCTGTCCCTTTGAAGTTTAAATACCATCTGTAACACTCATCTCTCTAGCTCTGAACTGCCTTGGCTTCAGATTCCTCTCCAGCAGCTCACTTGATAGCTCCAGCTGGATTTTCAGTAGTCGTTTCAAACTCAGCACGTACAAAATAGATTTCTTGATTCTCTTCAGCCTGTGTCGCAGCCCCTCATCTGGCTTCTCTCTGTAAACATAACCACCAGCTCTCCGTTTGCTCAAGCCAGAAATCCTGCTTCATTTTTCTTCCATCACTTACGTCCAGACCACCAACAGATCTGCCAGTAGTGCATCCACAGTGAATCCCAGATCTGTCTACTTTTCCCCACTACCACCACCTTAGTCCAAGGTATTATTCAGTAAGTTTCCTGGTCTGTATATTCATCTATCTAGGTCTGTTATTAACAGCCTCTCAACAGGTTTCCCTTTTTTCATACTGATCTTTTGTGTATCTTTACACAGCCACTTGGTCCTTTAAAACATAATTTTGATCAGACACTGTTGTTGTTGTTAGATGCCATTGAGTCGATTCCGACTCATGGCAAACCCTGTGTACAACAGAATGAAACACTGCCTGGTCCTGTGCCGTCCTCATAATCGTTGCTATGTTTGAGCCCATTATTGCAGCCACTGTGTCAGTCCATCTCATTGAGGGTCTTCCTCTTTTTTCCTGACCCTCTACTTTACCAAGCATGATGTCCTTCTCCAGGGACTGGTCCTTCTGATAACATGTCCAGAGTATGTGAGACGAAGCCTCACCATCCTTGCTTCTAAGGAACGTTCTGGCTATACTTCTTCCAAGACAGATTTGTTCATTGTTCTCCCAGTCCATGGTATATTCAGTATTCTTCACCAACACCATAATTCAAAGGCATCAATTCTTCTTCGGTCTTCCTTATTTATTGTCCAGCTTTCGCACACATATGAGGCGATTGAAAATACCATGGCTTTTGGGTCAGGCACACCTTAGCCCTCAAAGTGACATCTTTGCCTTAAAGTGTTAAAGAACGCTTTAAAGAGATCTTTCGTAGCACATTTGCTCAGTGCGGTACATCATTTGATTTCTTGGCTTCTGCTTCTGTGGGCATCGATTGTGGATCCAAGTATAATGAAATCCTTGACAACTTCATTATTTTCTCCATTTATCATGATGTTGCTTATTGGTCCAGTTGTGGGGATTTTTTTCTTTATGTTGAGGTATAATCCATACTGAAGGCTGTAGTCTGATCTTCATCAGCAAGTGTTTCAGGTTCTCTTCTTGTTCACATAGTCCAGCTTCTTGGATTATTTGCTCAGCATACAGACTGAATAGGTATGGTGAAAGGATACTACCCTGACGCACACCTTTCCTGACTTTATACTGCTCTGTATCGCCTTGTTCTGTTCGAGTGACTGCCTCTTGTTCTGTGAACAAGTTCCTCACGAGCACAATTAAGTGTTTTGGAGTTCTCATTCTTTGCTGTGTTATCCATAATTTGTTATGATCCATACAGTCGAATGCCTTTGCATAGTCAATAAAACACAGCTAAACATCTTTCTGGTATTCTCAGCTTTCAGCCAGGATTCATCTAACATCGGCAATAATATCTCTCGTTCTGTGTCTTCTTTTGAATACGGCTTGATTTTCTGGCAGTTACCTGTCAATGTACTGCTGTAACTGTTTTTGAATGATCTTCAGCAAAACTTCACGTGCATTGTGATATTAATGATATTTTTGATAATTTCCGCATTCTGTTGGATCAGACACTAGGCTGCTGAAAACCCTCCACTGACTACCATTGCATTTAATATAAAATCCAAATTCTTAACTGATACCAAAAAGGCCTGGATCTCATTTTTGCCTGCCACAAGCCAGGCACTCTCCTTTCCATGCTCTAGGCATGCTGGTGTTTTCCTGTGCTGTGATGACACCTTTTGCCTTGGGGCTTTTGCGCCAACCCTGCCTGTGCATTGTTTTGGTTCCTCACAAGGGTGGCTTCTCGTTAAACCTTAGTTCTCACCTTGGATGTCGCCGTCTCCGCACAGCCCTTCCTGTCCCCTTTAGATGCTAAAGTAGAGCCCCTGTATCATTGTCACATTACCCTCTGTATTTTCTTAAAAACAAGTCTCACATTCTGAGATGTCCTTTGTGTTTACCTGTTCACTGTCTGCTCCCCACATAGAAATGTGTCCTGTCTGAGAGCAAGGGCCTGTCTGCCTTGAGCACTGTTGCATCTAAGCAAATAGCAGGTACTTCCTGGCACAGGGTTGGCATTTCAGAAGTATTTATGTACTGACTGAATGAATGGATTCATTCATTCATTATTTCTGAGAAAACGGGTAAGTTCTGAATTCCAGGTAATTGGTGTTAAACAGTTTGTGATATGACCCGTGGTTAATTATTAAGCAAGACTTGATAGGCTTTTTTGTATTTTCAGTTTCGGTCTTCGTTTGAAGGAAGTTATATTCAGTAACTGCCAGATACTTGTTTCATTTTCTTACTAATTCTTCAGTGTAGGCATTATTGTTCACAGATGAGAAGATGGAGATTTGAAAAGGTAAAGAATTTCCCCCGGGTCACACAGGTGGTCACGATGAAGCTGTGTCTGACCCCAAGCCTTTGTAGTTACTTTTCTCCATGATCTGGAGTTAGTTCTCCGCGGTCTAGAATCAGTGACTTCTCTGGCGAGCATGTGATTTGGGAAACGACGGTGTTTGCTTTGTATAGGAGGCAGCCTGGTGATGGGGGGCCAGAGACACCCCCGTTTGAAATCCGATTTGCCTACAGCTGCGTGACCTTGTTTGCACCACTGTCCAGCGTCAGCTTTCTGATTTTTGTAAAAATTAGGAGTGAAGGATGTGTCCACATGCCTGCCACTTGGAAGCTGCTATCAGCATAGCTGTTAATAGTCTTTCTCTTTTCCTAAAAGTATACTTGGAGAACTGAGACCCAGTCCTTACTCTGTTTGGTTTCATAGGTAGAGGAAGTCCGCGATGCCATGGAAATTGAGATGCGAACCCAGCTGCGCCGGCAGGCTGCTGCCCACACGGATCACTTACGAGACGTTCTTAGGGTACAAGAACAGGAACTGAAATATGAATTTGAGAAGGTGAGGGCCTGCTGTGAAGCATCCACTCTGCTTCCATTATTAATAGGCTCTCCTTTACCTCTAATGTGCTGTGTGAGTCATTCCCTCTGTGGATGTGGAAGAATGGGAAGAGTTCTAATGTTACCTAGCCTTGGTGGAGTGGGGCTTTTGTATATCTGCAAAACTGGTCTTTTTTATACAAAGATGTACTTACATGTA
This sequence comes from Trichechus manatus latirostris, assembly GCF_000243295.1. NCBI lineage: Eukaryota > Metazoa > Chordata > Mammalia > Sirenia > Trichechidae > Trichechus > Trichechus manatus. The sequence continues at coordinate 1,038,846 of NW_004444144.1, forward strand.
AGTGGTCAGATGTGTTTTGTATATACCCAAGTCATTTGGAGCCTTCACAGCTTTAAGGGAGGCTTGGCAAAGGGGGTTTCAGAAATGTAGACAATAATGCTTGACAGATGTGTCATCCTGCTTTATCTCCACAAACTCCTGTGGATTATGTGGTGGTGCTCTCTATTTCATAACTGAGGAAACTTCCCAGAGAGGTTGAGTTTGGAAATCCAACAATTTGTCAGGATACCTTTAATTATAATTAGTTTCTTTTCAGCAGGTCATTTACAGATTCTGCAAGTTACGGAACTCTTCCAGAGAGTTAAAACCGCTCCTACTATGAAAAGGTTTTTTATTTTAACTATTGTTTGATGGATATTTATTGGAAAGTGAATGTTTTATTATTTCTTCAGTAGAAGGCATGGAGTCTAATTGTTATGCTTGGGTTGCAACACGGCTACTTCCTTTCTGAGGCAGGCCCTTGGTTCTGACTGCACCAGCCTCTCTCCCTTCCCACTCCACCTCCTCTAATATTAGGCTTCACAGTAAATTTGTGGAGAATTACACATGAGATACAAGTTAGGAAGTTTTTGAAGCCTTATGCATAATTTATGAGTTTCAAGATAACTGCTTTGATATTTCAGAGGCCCTTCTTGCTCCTGGAGGGTAGCAGTTGCTGGAAGACTAGCATCCAGATAAGTAACGTGCATGGAGGTGACGTCACTGTTTTCTTGTACTGTTTGTGTATATTTCAGGACATGTCTGAGAAACTCGCTGAACAAGAGCTACAGTTTCGTCGTCTCAGTCAGGAGCAAGTTGACAACTTTACCCTGGATATAAACACCGCCTATGCCAGACTGAGAGGAATCGAACAGGCTGTTCAGAGTGAGCAGATGGGCTCTTACAGACTGTTAATTCAGTGTGACTTCGGATAATCACTTGTCACAAGGATAATGGGGTACATGCATTGATGTCAGGGCATAAAGATATTGAGATCTCTGTACTAAATTTTAATCATCTTGAAAAATTGGACCCAGATTTGATACATTTAGAACACAGGGAGTTGTAGAAGGAAATTCTAAGGAAGGCCTAAAGTTACATGACTTGAAGTTTACTTCTGACATGACAAAATGAGATCAGTGTTTGTGAGGCAGCTCACCCAGCACACTGTGGTTTTGTCTCATGTGCCCTGGGTGGAGATCAAGGTCAGTGTGGCCTCGTGCTTCCCCCCAGAGGCTCCTGAGTCCGCAGCTACTTGGAGTGCTGGTTTGCGGAGCCTACCCACCAGATGGACAGTAGTCATAGCGAGGCCTCCACACACCAGCCTGAAGGGAAAGTGTCCTGACAGGGTGTTGACGAGATGGGTTTCTTTGGGATGTTACAGAATCTCTCATCAGAAAACTGTAAAAATAAGTTCAGTACTCTTGGCATTTCAAGATCCAGAGTTTATTTGAGTTTTCCATTCCTTTGCGGGGATTTTCTGGTGGCCTTAGTGTAAGTCGTAGCCTCATATAATGACATATTTGTTTCTGAACTATTAAATGTAACAAGATCTGAATTAGATGCCATATATATGAGAGTGACTTACATAGGCTCTTTACCCTGCACTGTCCTAGTTTCTGGTCCTGCAGGGGAAGAGGGCTGGAGGCCTGGTTGTGCTTGCGTGCAGACATCCGCCCACCTCTCCCCGTGGCTTTGGGAAGAGCAAGCCCGCGCTGTCAAGTGCTGTCTTGCCTTGTTGCCTCCTACAATGAGGCCAGTTAGGAAGAATACACCAGAAATAAGTGGTGGGTGGACTTGTAAAAGGTTCTCTCTCTGGCCCCATCTTCCACTGTGTGGATTTAGCTTGCCCATTATGCATCAGGTCTCAAGATGGATCCGAATGTATGTAGTGTCAGATGGAGAGGAAGATGTTTCCATGGCCTTTTTATTTATGATGTTTTCTTGTAGGTCACGCAGCTGCTGAAGAGGCAGCCAGAAAAGCCCACCAGCTGTGGCTCTCGGTGGAGGCTCTAAAGTACAGCATGAAGACAGCGTCTGCAGACCTGCCCACTGTCCCACTGGGCGGCGCAGTCGAGGCCATCCGAGTCAGCTGTGCTGACAGTGAATTTGCCCAGGCCTTAACCGCAGCTTTACCTCCAGAGTCCCTGACCCGTGGGGTGTACAGCGAAGAGACCCTTAGAGCCCGTTTCTGTGCTGTCCAAAAACTGGCCCGAAGGGTAGCGATGATTGATGAAACCAGAAATAGCTTATACCAGTACTTCCTCTCCTACCTGCAGTCCCTCCTCCTGTTCCCGCCCAGGCAGCTGAAGCCACCACTAGAGCTCTGCCCTGAGGATCTAAACACCTTTAAGTTATTGGCATATGCCTCCTATTGCATTGAGCATGGAGATCTGGAGCTGGCAGCAAAGTTTGTCAATCAGCTGAAAGGGGAGTCGAGACGAGTGGCACAGGACTGGCTGCACGAAGCCCGCATGACCCTAGAAACTAAACAGATAGTGGAGATCCTGACAGCATACGCCAGCGCTGTAGGAATAGGAACCACTCCAGCGCCGTAGGAATAGGAACCACTCAAGAGCACCAAGAGTAAGGCCTAGGAAGAGTTTCTGTAAAGTGATACTTACGTCAGAGGAAATCAGCAGTGATCTGTATACGAGGGGTTTGCAGCAAGGGTCCAGAATTGTCTAGAAATGAGCAGGTTACAGCTACTGTTCTAAATGTTAACACCTGTTGCAGTAATATTATTTCCATTTGCTATCATGTCGGTGAACTCCAAGAGAGTGCATTCTTTGCAACTTGTGTAACATTTTCCGTTTTTCAGGTTTTACTGATGGGGCTTGTGAGCCAATCAAAATAATGTTTGTGATCCCTGCTACTATTGATTTTGCCCTTGGAGCAAACTGAATAAAGCAACAAGATGAACACTGAGTACTTTGTCCCTTTTCAAAAAGTGCCATTTCTAGTTTGTTGTGTGTGCAGAAAATTTCTTTGAAAAGCAGCAACAGCAGACGTAGAAAATACTGGCCACACGGAGTTTCCAGGCTGAGAATTAGGTCACCAGATGTCCAAGGCCTGGTCTTGGCTTTGAAGGTTCTGGTGAATTGATTCCTGCTAGTCAAACTCAAGAGACTGATGTACAAACCAGAACACCAATGTTTGTGTTTATAATGAGGAATACAGCTTTCTAGTGATGGAAAGACACTGGAAATAGTATGTATGCAAAGTTTTTTGATTGCTACCCACAGGAGGAAAAGTATATTTTATATCGGGACCCAGTACACACACACACCCATGTGTATATATAAAAGTTTCTCAAGCCAGTGCTTACCCTTTCTACTTGAGATGCTGTTTTCTATTTTGCATCATTAAAAAGTTGGCCTGTTCTCTATCAGCCAAATTAAACAGCCCACAGACAGGTCACAGCTGACAGTTTTTAACACACTGGTAATTGGCCATGCTCCTTTCTGGTACCTGGACTGTGAATGTTTTCACAGACGCGGGGGTTAGTGAGCCTGGACTTTAACAAAGGGATTGAATAATTCTCTGGTGTATTGAATCTGCATTGCCATAAAACCCAGTCTCCTCAGCCCACCTTTCTGAAGATTAGGGCACTTGCCATGTTGGATAAACACAAATTCCTACCTTTTTTACTCCGTGAAGACCACCACCTCTACTTGAAGTTACTGTCAGTTTTTTCCTTCAAATTTACAATTTTTTGTTGGGGCTTACGTGTTCACAAAGGAGCCCTGGTGGCACAGTGGTTAACGAAAGGATGGTGGTTCAAACCCACCAGCTGCTCCGCGAGAGGAAGATGCGGCAGTCTGCTTCCGGAAAGATTACAGCCTTGGAGACCCTAGGGGGCAGTGGTAATCTGTCCTGTAGGGTCACTACGACTCGGAAGAGACTCGACGGCAGCGAGTTTGGTTTTTTGTGTTGTATGTGTTCACAAAGAGCAGGCACTTTTATCTGAGCACATATGGGGATTTTCTATTTTAGATGTTTGCAGATGGTAAACGCCAGCCACTGAATATGGATTTGTTACATTCACGTTTCTGCCTGCCACTTGGCCTTTGAGGTCCCTTGGTCCATCTTTGGCCTGGGTTGATGTTAAGATTCCTTGTGTTCACCTAAGTAGGTTCATAATGCAACAACCTAATTCAACAAAATACATGTAGTTTCTCTGACTGGAACACGTTTTAATGCTTTTGATGTCTAAAGTGGAGGCACTCTTGGCACCTGGGGGCTAGTTTTTATCAGAACTTCTCTAAATTCAGCCTCTCTTCCTTTTTGGAGTGGCATCAAATTGCAAAATATATTAATTTGCCAAGCTGGTTTACCTATTTGTAATATTAGAAATGCAGTTTTTATTTTACTCATGAAACATGTAAGCTAGTGCAGATTATAAGGCAATCTGTTTCTCTTGGAACTCGAGAATAACTTCCTTCAGATGTGATTATCTGAGCTCACCAGACCTGAGCAGTACTGATTTTAGATCCAAAAATCAAAATACTGAAGACCACTTGTTTTCAAATTTTAATAGTTCCCCTAACACACCTCCCCACCTCTATTGCATGGACAGGGGTACTCTGCTTGGCAAGGTCTTGTCTTTCCCCGTTCAATCTTCCTGAGATGTCACTTGACAACCATTCAAGTGAAAAAGAGGCTGAGCCTTACTTGGTTTATAATTTAGTCAGAATTCTCAGCTCTGCCTCAAGGGGAGGGAATCCAAATGGCCTGGTGGAAAAGGTAGATACAGCCCTGGGCAAAGTTAGGGCCTGTCGGCTTCACTTCAGCATACCAAAACCAAACCCACCGCCATTGAGTCAGTTCAGACTCATGGAGACTCCAGGACAGAGTAGGACTGCCTGTAGGGTTCACTTCAGCATGTTTTCATTAAAAGTGCAAGTGACCAGTTACACCACTGCCACTTGAGGTTTAACGATGGGGTTAAGCGGAGTCACTGACTTCTTGCTTTCATTGTCTCAGTCTACATATAGCCTTAAATTGGGCTACATTCTTGCCTCCCTGCTGATTGCTGCAGGGAGTGTTTCTTAACCTTGTAAAACTCATGCCTCCTAGTTAACAGTAAAACTCTAATGTTGGAAGTTTCAAAATCAATAACATTAAAACATAATTTTAGACAGTCTTTTAAGGCACACTATTTCTGTATTCCTTTGTATTAACTTAAATCTTCTGCTCTTTCTCTTAACAGGTTCTGGATAAAAGCAGTCTCCAAGTCCCAAATGAGCTGTCCCACCAGGTTTAAAGTAACTTGCTTGAACTCAGTGCAGAAGAACACAATTTAACGCAAAAGGAAAATAAAAAGAGTGCTTTAATGTCAGGCAAATCAGTTCACACCCTTCACCAGGTCCGAGTGGCCACCATTTCCCCAAATCAGGAAAATGCTTCTCTGGCTTTTTTTGATGCACTTCGGCCCTGAGGCTGGTGGGGAGGAGGGTCACCTGGCCCGTGAGAAGTGGCAGGGTTTCACTGACTTGTTAGTTTTAGTGGGCTGTATTGGCACTGCTGTAGGGTCCACAGGAAGAGAAAGGGGCTCTGGAGGGATTGTAGGCGAGCCCAGGAAGGGGCCGTTGCCGGACACTGGCGACCCGGCTGGGATGGAGTCGGTCCTGTCATGACCTTTACTCCTCTTGCACATTCCTCCTTTTCAAGTCTTTACTCTTGCTGAGCTCTGTAAACTTGAGCTTGATCCCCAGCAGGCCTTCCTGATCCTTTCTAAAGTCCATCGATGTATATAGGTCCACTTGACAATATTCTTTCATAGGCTGGGGTCCTTCCTGGGCCAAGCTGAAGACTTACTGCCCACTCTTTTGTGTACCTTACATTCAGTCTTCCCATGTCTTAACATACTGCCTTACAGCAGCCAAATCAAATATCCCCATTTCTCAGGTAAAACGTCACTTTACCTCTAAGGTCTAATCTAAATGTTTCTATAAAACTTGCCTTCCCCGGCTCATGCTCCTAGTGACTCTGCAATCACATAGTGTTATCCTATCTCAATGTTTTTCAAACTTTTTTAACCATACACCAAACCCGATTCATAGTGAGCCTACAGGACAGACTAGAACTGCCCCATAGGGTTTCCAAGAAGCAGCTGGTGGATTCTGTCCACCTTTTGGTTAGCAGCTGAGCTCTTAACCACTGTGCCACCAGCGCTCCTTTTTGACCATGAACTACAGTAAAAAATGTACATCATAATCTAGTATACATGCGGATTTTTTTAACATCTGCTACAGTGTAAATAACATCACAAATCATGAGACAATAGCTTTACTGCATGTGCGCACTTAGTAGACTTTCTATTCTATTAAAAATTTTTGGTCATCACCACCCACAAAAATTGATTTCAAGACTAGCGAATGGGTTGGGCCCTACGGTTAGACACTACCCTATTACATAGAATATAGTTACATAACCAATGACAGTACCATCTAATAGCTTTTCCTCTAAGCCTGGTGCTTGGTGTAGTGTTTATACAGTAAAGGATACCACAAGTGTGAGAAATGCAGGTTAACAGTAGGGTCTTAAAATCAATGACACCTTTGCAGAGAAGGCAGCATTTATGGACCTATAGCAGACATTTGGGAATGGGACTGTTAAATCCTATCAATGGCTGTTCAGGGTTATGCTTGAATACTGGTATGACAGAGAACTGTCATAAGACAGAAATGCTCTGAACAAAAAATCCGCTCATTTCTAATTTCTACACATTAGCAATCTAACTCTGAGGCAACGCCAAAAGTTCATTCCACGCATCTTAAGACTCCTCCCTTTAGCCTTCACATTTCCGGTGCTCAAACCAAAATCAAACCTGTTGCTGTCGAGTAATTCCGACTCATAGCGACCCTCTAGCTCAGTTTCTCAGTTTACCCTCATAGGTTCCCCATTTACAAAAGGCTTGTTCCTGATTGTTGACACATGGCTGCTTTACCCGCACTTGATGGTGATGCCTCAGCTCTGACACCATTAAAGCCGCTCATCTCCTTTCTGATTTCTTCAAGGCTTTTCAGAACTTGATTCTAATCAGTTCTAAAATATAACCCAAACCTTTCCCCTTTTCATTTTGTTTTCTATGTTGAATTGAATTTCAGGATGTAAATACATTTCCACATCAGCTGAGAAATGTTAAATTGCATGTTCTGTCAGAGTATTACAAACAAGGGGTTTTACTGCACCACCAAGAAGCTACTCATTTTAGTAAATAATGCCTTTTAGGAGTGCACTACTTGAGCTGTATGCAAGTGTACAGCAGTGAGGAAGTACAGACAGCATACATAGACTATTCATGAGAGGCGACTGAAAGGGAACAATGTTATAAAAAGATCAACTTCAGAATTTTCTAAGGGAAACCGTATGGGCAAGCTTATAAACAGAAGGGAACGAACCAGTGAAGGCAAAAGACACAGGAGTTAGGGTTAGAGTAAAGGGGCTGCCAGGACCAAAACCAAAGATGAGAGGTCATTACCTTTGGCACAGAAGAAAATCTTACTGATAAACGCCATGGATGAAAAAGACATTAACAAATGGAAGAGAATGGAGGCCCATCCTATGGGCCTCAATTTTCCTCTGAAAAGTTGAGGCAGTTATTTGCCCAGATGGGGGTTTGCAATAGCTGTAACACATTAAAAAAAATCACTGAGCGCCATAGCACCTACTCTGATAGTCTACTACAAATACCTGATGTCAGCCCAGGTGGATTCTCCCCACCAACTCTAGCTACAGAGCAATGTGATGATTCAGTTAGGGCCTGGCACGGGAAGAAACATACCATGCTTCCAAGGCCAAGCACTAAGGTCAGGAAGGGAGTTAAGCATTGGCAGGTGTCGATGAACCAGACAGGATGCAAGTGGCTGAGTTGACAAAGGCTTCCGGGCAACCAGGTTCTCCTGTAAACCAAGATCAAAAGCTGATCTGCCCTATTTGCCCTTTTGCTTCTTGATGTAATGTCAAGGGGCTAATGGATCAATACACATGAATGCTTAAGTAGCTAATTATCATACTGGCAATTTTCTCTCTGCCCCTCAGATCTGTTTGAGCTCTGACATGCAAGAGAAAACATGAACCAAATACTCAACCAGCCTGCTTAGTAGCAATGCACGATCATGCCAATAAAACATTCATTCACATCTTTTGTCGCAAGCCCTCATGTGGACCACTTACGCAGCACCACTACAACAGGCACAGCATAGAGAAGGGGGAAGAAAGAGGGTGAGGAGACACTTGGGTAAGCCCCATGTGGGAAAACCAAGGCAAAGTCTGTGAAAAGTACGGAAACTCATACACATGGACATGAATCACAGTATTTATTTACAGTTTCCATTTTACCATTTGTGCAGTCTAAACTCCTGCCATTATCCTATTTAATGGATTCTAAGATGTAGTTTTTCACATCTAAAAAACTCTGAAGTTGGGGTACTACTGACCAAGCAGCCATTGTACAAAAACCTTCTGTGGACACCTTTTGTGAGGTCAAATGCCATAGCATCGGGCAGTGCAAGGCTGAAGCCCAGGAACAGGGCAGGCAGGTGCTGAAGATGAAGTCAGCCACACACACTGCAGGTCTGCAGAGCTTATCATGGAGCCAAGAGCTACATACTGTACAATTTGTGCCCAAAGAAATGAAGATGGTAGTGCTGCTGCTTAAATGGTAAGCTTTCAGTGATGCATTAATGGATGGTTTAATAAATACCAAATTAGCAGCTTAATTTAAATACTTATTCTAAATCAGTGTCACACTAACTGTACTTCATAGTAACAAATTCACCATGTCTGTATTCCCTTGTTTCCTTCATATCATCACTAAATATTAGCATCTCAGTTAAGTGTGATGACAGCGTCCACTCTAGCCACAGCTGTTCCTGAATTGTCCCTTTATTTGACTTCACTGATGTCAGTGTCACTGCTGCTGTCACTGTCGCTGCTGCTGTCACTGTCGCTGGTCAACGCAGTGAGCTTTCTCAGGGTGTCCCTAGAAGGAAAACAAGCCGGAGGGTTACAGTACAACTCAGCCTCGGGATGGGGCTCCCAGAGTCTCTGACACTCACCTATCACCCATTACTTCTGAAATAAAAAAAGGGACATTATAGCCACACTAAACTTTAAAAATAAAAGGTTCCAACAGCCAAATCTATAGGCTTCCCTAACTGTTATGATAAACATGTAATTTTTAAATTAATACACCTTGACTTTTCACGAGGCAAGAAATAAATTCAGGGGACAGAAAGCTATAAATGTCTGAGAGAACAAATGGTCTGCTCTGTTTTTATAATTTTCCTTCATGGGGAAGACACAGGACCACTTACTTCTGTTCCTGGCTGAGTGCAAAGTCAGCCATCACTCTCTGGGTGAGGTCCTCACAAACAAGTAAGCTGAAGGTACTCGCCAGCCTCACTACCTCAATGGCCTGGCCAGGGCTGTTGGATGCTTTTGCACTGTCCATAAACTCATTCACCAACTCATTTCTGTAAACAAAAAGCCAAAAGTGAGCATTCCCCAAGTAAACTTCTCCACCCCTTCTGTCAAAGATTTATATGCAAGGAGCTAACATAAGTTCAGCAGTAAAATCCTTAGCAGTAGCTTTTGAAGGCAAAGTCATATGAGACTCACTTTTAAAGAGCCAAACAGATAATGAACATTCATTAAATATGTTATTCGTCAAAGACCTACTCAACATTGTCCCAGTATGTCGGGTGCAATCACCGAGCATAGACGCCCTTGGTGGTGGGGCGACTGTGTGCGTGCCCCTCAGAAGAGCGCCAAACGTGGTGGCTGCAGCAGATGAAGAAACCCAATCGCCCCACAGTCAGGGTCAAGCCCATGTGGCTAATTCCAGGCTGTATGCAGGTGGTGCCTGTGAACTTCAACTTACCTGGGGATCTTATTATGCTTCCTGAAAAGCCCCAGCATCTTCCTGTGCAGGACAAGATAGAAGAAAAGTTATGAATATGAACAGAAAAACAAGGCAACCAGCTGACGGTAGTAGTTCACTCTGGACTCAGACAAAGTGTCCTTTTCTGCCTAACTACAGCGTTAGCTCCTGAAGCCACAGATCCGTGCCTCTATCCGTTCCCAACCTGTCTGGACGTCACAATCCCCCCATCCCAGCTCCGATGTCTGCACTACGCGGTCACAGTAAACGTGACACGCTGCCAGTGCTGAGGCTGCTGAAGTATGTCCTCTAGTAGGTGCTCTACAGGAAGGGAAGGAGGATAGGAGAGAGGAAGAGAATAGAAATGGCAACAGAAAGGTACAAATAGGAGCCCGGAAGAGGCAGGAGTTTGATTTCTAATTTGAAAATGGGCAAGCATCATCTGGAATTTCAGAAAATTCACATTCTGACCACTAAGTAGATGCAAGGTTGATTTACACCCAAAAAAGGCTTATATCAAATGCCAAAGTTAGCGGGGGCCTAAGCAATGCAGAGAACTAAATGGATTAGAGCTCATACCAGCCAGAGATCACTCTGTCCCCCAGGGAAGGACTACATCCCATGGACAGTTGGAACTGAGACATGGACAGAGCACGGTCTACATTCTCTTTCACGACAGGGCACTGGGTCCCGTCTGTCCACAGTTACGTTATGAAGAGCAGGCTCAGATTGAGGCATCAGTCTCATGTCAGTGCTCACCATCAACCTGCCACATGCAGGAGGAAGGAGAAACACAGACATTCAGCTCCCATGGCTCAGCTGAGGTCCGTACCCCTGCGCCAATCATCACAGCCTGATTCACAGCAAGTGTATGTCAATCTGCCTGAGTTGACAAACTAACAGTGAATGCTTCTGTCACTAGCAACACAGTTCCTAGCAAGTCGTGTAAGTGAACGGGATGCAATTCTGAGACCAGGTGAGTCAACAAGCTTTCACGTCTTTTCTTGGATGTATTTAACAGCCACATTGTGGACTGGCGGTCAGGGGTTCCAATTATGTTCTTGTGAAGATGCCGTGCACAAGGACCCCCCACTTACCGACTCTTAGAACCAGCACATCCACACCCAAACAAAACAGCAGAACCACCGAACTGTGACTACCCTCACCAACTAACCTTCTGCTTGTCTTTTCTTCAGACAAGATGACTGCACAAGGTCACCATTCATGACTAAACACTGCAAGTGAAGATGTGAATGAAGTGCTGACAGAAACACTTAAGGAGAACACAGTGGCACAAAGCAGACACAGCCAGAGGTTTTGTCAAGGCCATGCTTAGTAAATGCCAGTTTCCATAAGTCTAAGTACCCAGCGCACATTCTAGGCTAGGAGGGGAAAGCACCCACAAATCAAATGATCTTCAGTAACCAGTCTGCAAAACATTTAAAAAATAAGTTTCTTTGATCACCTTATTTTGTTTATTATGTATTAAGTATCTAAGTTCCCACTGAAGACTCATTACAGAAAACCTGGTACACATTTCACTGGGTCCCAATAACTACCAATCAGAGTCTAGTGAGAGGGTCTCTAGTGACCAAGATAAATGTTTCCAAAGGCTTCTACCTTACACTGGTAGTAGTGTACTCACCAGGCTTCCTGGGTTCTCCCAGCTCTTAAAAAGAGAACAGCTATACAGTTCAGAGTTCTGGCTGACCAATCCGAGTGAGTCTGTCTGGCATCTTGACTTTCGTAAGTAGACTTGATGTCTGCAGCACAGTCAGCAAACACCACCTGGAGCTGAGAGGCTCTGAGTCAGCAGGACTGCCTAACTGCTTTATGAGTGTTTACGTTCAAGAGACTCCCGCGGGACCATTACATTTTCTGAGCAACGCATTTTAACATCGGAACATATCACACATTTAAAAAACCAAAAAAAAACAAACCCGATGCCGCTGAGTCGATTCCAACTCATGGCAACCCTACAAGACAAAGCAGAACTGCCCCACGAGGTTTCCAAGGTGCGTCTGGTGGATTCGAACTGCCGACGTTTTTGGTTAGCCAAATCCTTAACCACTATGCCACCAGGGTTTCCATTAGATGTACAGCACTCAATTAATACAGTAAAAACAGAACACAACCTGTCCTGGGATAAATAATCTGATTAGCCACATCTTTCAATTCAGCTATGGATTTTCTTGGATAGAAATAAAAATTTTAAGGTGCTAATCATCAGGAGAGCGAGAAGCTATCTTCATATTACTTGCTTTGGACTACAGGAATGAGGATAACTTTGGAATTCCGCTAATGGCTGGATCTGTTTAGGTGAGCATAATTTAAATCCGCGTCTGGGTGGCAGAATTCTCCACAAGGATGGACTGGAATGACCCTTCCAAAGACATCAATATTAAAGAGCATGCTATTAGTATACATCTAGTAACAACGAAACTTGGGTTTCAATATATCCTTACCTCTAGTGGGTGCTTATCCCTTGCCATGAGCATCAGGATCTCTTCCCTCAGATCACTGCAAAAAGTGTGACCATATTCTTTACTATCTTGAAACAAGAAAGAAGCACAGTGAAGAGTGATCATCACCATGTAAAACCAACGCTGTTTGTGGCTGACCTTTGTCCACTGTCAGCTGTCACCTATACTTTTCGGTAGGTGAAAATAAATTAACAGGAGCTGTTCCAGGCTTCCAGAAACCCAACAGGACTAATTCTTGGTAATAAAGCGCAAAGCAGCAGCGAAAGCCTGTGCCAGTTGGCCTGTTCCTGGGCAGGTGTCGTCCAAGAGGCTGGCATCCTGTTAGACACAGCACACACTACACCTGAGCAGCCACCACCTTGATAGGGTAAGACACTGTTTTATACAGTACTTTGGAATCTTCAGTGTTCTTTTATACACAACCATTAGAGCAGTCTGGTGAAGTAACAGGGCAGGATCTCAGTTACAGAAACTGAGGCAGGTAGAAATTGGCTTTATGATAACTGTAATATCATCTAGTGGAAGAGCTACAGAATCGGTCTTATTCTGCAGCCAATTCATACACATCAGACAGACCAACACCCACAAACCACGATGACGGCCATGACTTAGAAACTTAATCATCGACTCTGGTGAGCAACTAAACCAAAGGGATGCACCATGGTGCAGAGGAATGGAGCAGGCCTGAAGTCAGAGACATGCAATCCGGTTTAGGGTCTGTCTGCCACTTAACTAGCACTCATCTTCCCTGGGACACGTCACAGGCAGGTGTGCAGAACTCAGCCTTCTCCTGTGTCATGACGGGAATAACTTAGGTGGTCTCAGTACGTCCTCACTCATGCAATCCAACATGCAATGTGAGCAAGTGAGCCTGACGCTGCCCTCACCTACTATATTCAATTCAGTCAAAAATGGGAGTTTTTATCGTTAGTAATAAATGGTAATGTTTGTTAACCAAAACATACGGCATTTAAGAGATATGGGCCTGGACACACAAGCTGAAACTGACCTTTCCAAATCTGAGGAATCATTTCTAGCCGATTGGCCACATCCAATGCTTGGAGAAGATCTATCAATGTTTGGGAACGGGGAAAGAAGACCTGATTAAGAGAAATTCAAATATATTATTTAAAGCATTAATAAACATACAAACTCATCTACAATGATACATGATACACAGTGAACCATCTTACTGAAGGTATCAGGTCCTTGTACCACTTCAAGGTTACATCAATTTGTTCCATCAGACAAAGCAAATTGAAGAACTTGTAGCTGTGACAGAGAGAAGAGGTAAACTTAGCCTAAAAGCTTTCCAGTCTAACACAGGGGAGTAATTAAATCAAGGCACGGTTATAGGCTGACACGTCAACATACGATTGATGACACCGAATATTGCATTTGTCTGAAAGCATTCACTATGAAGAAGGCCCTGGACACACAGCAAACGGTCATCACACACCTAACAGCTGCCTCCTGAAGTCCATGTTCTATCTGCCTAAGCAACCTACTGAAGGAGCCTGTCTAGGCACCAGCATCTTCATCTTTAAAAACAAAAGCAAGAGGCTGGGACAAGATAATCTTCACGGACCCATCCTGCTCTAACAATTCAAAAATTTAAAATATGAGGAGTAGGGAGCAGAGATGGGAGAAAAAGGTACGTGGATTTTTAAAGCATTTCAGAGGGGAAAAAAAAAAAAAAAAAGATACACGCCAAACTGCCCATTCTGGCAGTTTTACCCTACTTTAAGTTCTAAGTGCTCAATTAAACTTAACTATTAAATCAGAGGCATGCTGCCTAAAAGGAGAGCAGATGAGATACGGAGGGCCACCAACAGCCTGCCACTTGCAGAATCTACTCATCGTCAAAAAGCAGGCCCTCCATTAACGCCAAAGGACGCATCCCCAGCACACTTACTAATAGAAATGACGCCGCTGAGCCGGTCCCAGGAACGTCCGGTTGTCTCCAGTGTTCAAAAGGTCATGCACTTGGTAAGCAAGTTCCAGATCTCTGAGGGACGAGCACTGACAATTTGCAAGTGTTAAGTAAGTACTACTCTGAGAGCCTATCAGCCAAACAGCCGCCAACTACATAAAACAGTAGTTACTTATAGAAATATTTATGCTGAACTAATGGTCCACAGCTACCAAGGCCTCCACCAGACTGAGTCCAGTACAGCTAGATGGTGCCCGGCTACCACCACTGACTGCTCTGACCAGGATCACAACAGAGGGCTCTGGACAGAGCTGGAGAAGGATGTAGAACATAATTCTAACTCACACAAAAAAGACCAGATTTACTGGCCTAAAGGAGACTGGAGAAACCCCAAAAGCATGGCCCCCAGACACCCTTTTAGCTCAGTGGTGAAGTTATCTCCGAGGTTCACTGTTCAGCCTGGGAGTGGACAGCCCCGTAAAACCAAAAGGGGCTAATGAGATACAGTAGTCCAGTGACAAGGGCCAGAAGGCAGAAGGGGACAAGGAAGCTGGTGATAGGGAACCCAAGGTTGAGTAAGGATATTGTTGATGTGTTGTGAGATTGTTAACCATTGTCATAGGGCAACATGTGTAGTAACTGTTAAATGAGAAACTATTTTGTTCTGTAAGCCTTCATCTTAAGTGAGAATAGCAGCACAATTGGAAGAGCGTAGTCAATGTCACTGAACTGTGCATGTAGAAATGTTTGAAATGGTGTATCTTTGGCTATGCGTATTTTCACCAAAAAAAAAAAAAAAAAACAGACTGAAAAGTTAGAGGGCTGACATGTTGTGGGGTTCTTAACCAATGTCATAAAACAATATGTGTACTACTGTTTCATGAGAAACTATCTGTTCTGTAAGCCTTCACCTGAAGTACAATAAAAAAAAAAAAATTTATGCTGATTCAATTTATTACTTGTTGATGTAAATTACAGTCTTTTCTATGAAATACTGTATTGCTGTAAAAAAACAAAACCCCATGGAAGTTTATCTGGGTGTACATGTTTGAACACAAAGGAAAAAATCTGGAAAGACACACACTAAACTGTAAATCAATTATCTTTAGAGAATAGGATGCACTTCATTCATTCAGAAACTACCTGAACTTGCTCCTATGGTGAGCATGATTAAATGAAAAGAAAAAAAAACCTAAATAAAAGTAGTCATCAACTTAAAAACTTACTAACAGGCAAAAATGAAATACTCAGAAACCTTATCTGAACAGAGATGCGGAAAAAGGCAATTTGTACAATAAACACAAGGTAACAATGTTAGGTGATTAAAAACTACAGACTTTAGAGAAAGAGAAGAAAATGAAAAAGACACGAACAGAAGTAAAAGTGAGGCAGTGAAAGGCCCAGGGTGAGAAGCCAGGCTGCTGAGTAAGCTGAGGTCCAATTACAGATCAAGTTAGGAAATGGACAGGAACCTTCTTTTAAAAAGGGGACAATAACTAAACAAGAAATGATACTTACAACTCTCATGGCTGACTGAAAAAACATATCTGAAAATCAAAGTTCATGAAAGCCTTGGTTACAATGGACATAATAAATTTTCTACGTCAGAAACATTAATAAAAGTCCTGGCAATGTAACTGGTAACATAAGATAAAGCTAAAAGAATAAAAACCCAAGAGGAGAGGAAGTCTACAGCAAATTGCCAGACATTCTGGTTTTCTCAGAATAATCACCCTAAATATTACTAAACCCTGTCCTCATCTCCCAAATATGCAAGGTCTCTAATTAACTGGCACTCAGAAGAAAAGGCTTCAGATGAGGGAGCAATTTCCGTACATACCGTCTTCCAGGTCCTTTGCAGAAAATTTCTTCCCCGTCAATTCATTCATTATGTCATAGATGATGAGGGATGACATTTTTGAAGAGCTTTCTGCAGAGGCAGAACGCAGATGGGTTCTGAGTCCACCTCCTGGACCACCACCAAAGCCCCACCACCCAGTGCAGAGGCGCACGTTCCTTCCCTCCACCTCCTGCCCACAGCCTGGCAGAGGGCTGGGCAGGGGCAGATGCTCGCTGAGGGATAAATGCACCCTGCAGAGTACAGGGCTCCGCTAGATTGGGGACAATCAGGTCTCTGTCCACCTGTTCCAACCAGAGGCTCCTCTGTTCCCTCTTAGTCTCTTCATAAGAAGCCTGACTTTCACTGAGGTGAGCCTGACTTTCACTGAGGTGAGAGGCAAACATGCACCCCCCGAAAACCTACATACCTCAAAAATAAACACGTTTCTCTGAAATACAATCAAGGTGAGAAGGCCAAGAAAAAAAACTGTAGAATTAATAAATGTGGGCGGTCCTTTAAAATCACACGAGCTAAGTACTAATAGATGAGAAAATTCATTTACAAGATCCCTAGTAAAATCCCATTATTTATCTAGTGTGCCCTCATCCAGGTGATAATATAGCTCTAATGAAAGCACAGATGTGCTTTTATAATTTCCTTAATCATGTTTCCATTTGCTAGTATTCCTAGTTACTTTATTAAATATTTAATATTTTACTTAAACATACTGTTTTCATTATTTTAGGGGCTCTCCTTGGGGTCAACTCCTAGGAATTATTATTGGGTCTTATTTTGCAGCCTATCTTTACACTGAAGACAAACCGACTTGCCCCTCCTCTCCAAACATGACCATGGCTGCCTCTTCTGAGACCTAAGCACCACTGACTCTGGTTGGCAACTCAACAAAAGGGATGCAGTATGGTCCAGAGGAAAGGAACAGGCTCTGGGGTCAGAAGCACTAGTTCCCCCACAATCTCACCAAGGCTAAGGAATATTTTGTAGCAGTCAATTGCCGTGGAAAACTGTTTGCCTGTTTCCAAGATAAAGTCAGTTACCTGTATTTTTTTCCCCAGCAGATAAAAAACTTCCCTAATAGGTGAGGATGTAGATTTTGTAAAATCAGTTCTCCAGCTCAGAAAGAACAAAACTCCTCTGTTGTTTATAAAGTCTATTGCAGGAAAGAATTACTAGCACTGTCATTTCTGAACCTAGGGTTCTTTCTCAGGTTAGGAGCAAACCGGTAAGACCAAACAGACTGTGACTGCCTGCTCTGTGCCTTCCAAGTAGGCACAAGGCACCGTGAGTAATTAATTTCATCACTACAGCCCTAATTTTATTACTTAGGTAGGAAGCCATTTCCATTTGACACAGCTGGTAAATGTTAGAGTTGCAGTTACAACTCAGGTGTGCCTCGCTTCAAAGCCCATTCGACAGACACAACTCCATCTACAATTTTCCTGACTGACCTAAAAGATGACGACAAATGGAGCCTCAACGCTCTCCCAAAAGGCTTCAAAGTACGTGTAATGTTAATCTGGAGCAGCAATGTCCAACGGAACTCACTGCCATGATGGAAAAATGTTCCACATCTGCATCACTGAACAGGCTAGCCACCAGCACTGAGAACTAATTCAACAAAAGGATTTTTATTTCATTTTAATGAAGTTAAACAGCCACACGTGGCTAGTAGCTAGTCTACTGGCCAGCACAGCTCTGGAGAGCACGAGGCTCTCCGAACTAGATATTTTCTGACCATTTCTATTTGTATACCAGCACTGCTTTTTGTAACTCCTTCCCCTCCAGCTCAAATTGTACATCACTAACAAGGTCATGACCTTCAGAATAACTTTTTTCCCAGGCTGTAGGTGTTAATTCATGAACTCTATTCTCCAAGAACTCCAAAAAGGTAACCTGTAACAATCATGTAAACTAAAGGGAATTGGTCAATTTTCTACATAAATTAATGTAACATAAGGTAATACATACCAGTGGGATAAAACAGTTGAATAAGATAGTGATATGTTGCAAGCGAGGGTTCTTGAATTACGAAGTGGAGAGAAAAATAAGAAATACAGTAAGTCAAAACAAAGCTGTCTAAAATATATCTTAAGGTACACTGAACTGAAAACACTGACGTTGGTATTTAATCAAAACTCATTTCTATTTCTTTTAACATAGACAGATAAAGGTTAAAAGAGTTGTAAAGACTACATTATTTTAAAAAGTCCAAATGCCTACTGGAGCCCTGGTAGTGCTGTGGTTAAGAGCTTGGCTCTAACCAAGAGGTCAGCAGTTCGAATCCACCAGCTGCCCCTTGGAAACCCTGTGGGGCAGTTCTATTTTGTCCTATAGGGTTGTTATGTGCCAGAATTGACTCGACAGCAGTGGGTTTGGTTTGGTTTTGGGTTAAATGCCTACTACAAAAATGTTATAGCTAAAGTACTTACAGTATGATTCTTCATTTAATAACACTAAAGCATATTGAACTGATTTCGAAAACATTCAATTAAGTAATTACTAAAAAATATACAACATGCTAGTAGTCTGGGTTCAAAGACCTCAATATGCTAGAAAATGTCATGGAATTTAAAACTAGCTTACTCAAATGAAACAATCTTCCCAGAATTAACAGATTCATAAAAAAGTACATAACATACTGAAAAAACAATGTAATTTACTATTAAGAGTGTGAAGACTACAAAGGGGCTCCTGACATAGTAAGCACATGTAATTAAGTGTGCCAAATGGTGAAAACAAAATTCCTAACATTTTATACCGAATAGCAACACAAGAGTTTACAGCACTGTTTCCGATTATCTGAATGTGAAACACCTAAACAGCACACGTCCTCAGGGAGGGGCCGTTAGACACACCCTTACCTATCCCGATGGCTTTCATTTCACGCAAGGTGTGTAAGGCTGGCACTCTTCCAATTATATGAAATCTTCGGAGACATTTCAGAATGGTATTGAAAGTCTGGAGATTTGGTTTCACCTTCTGTGCAACCATATGTTTCAACAGCTCCTAATGAATCAAAAGCAGGAAGCATTTTTTACGCCTGGGTAGATTCATACTTTAAAAAAAAAAAGAAGAATTTGGCATTCAGGCTATATCTAAAGCAGGATAATGAAGATAAGCCTGATTTAAGAATTACTGATTAATTAGCAGGACCAGTGACCTTGCTGGGAAAACCTTTTAGAGAAGCACCCCCCTCAGCGACCCCACCCCACCTGGTCAAGGTGTCCAACTGTCTTTAAGCCTCTGTCTAGTGAGTCTTCCAGGAAAGACTCAAGTACAAGAAAACACCAGAATGGATTTTGTGCTTTTGCTATTTTAAATGCCTAGTATAAAAACATGCTTCTGCTCCTAAGTTATCACACAACAATCAATCCAGTGGTTTTCATTTTTTGAACTTATCCGATAACAATTTTACAATAAACGTGCTACTTTTGTGATTAAAAAACTATAATGAAAAATAAGTGAATACGGCAACTCAGCTCTTTGTGAATTCTAGGTGTATGCTCTGGGTCAAGTAACTTGTTCTTCCCACAGGTCGGACACAGCTACTTAACTTACAACTTACTGGAAGGGCGGTATAACAGGTAACCTCTCTGAGTGCCCAGCACAGTGACTGCCATGTAGGTACCAAATGAACACCACTGTCTCTCGCCCATGTTATTTCTTTATAGTAAAACGTATTTAAGGCCTATTAGAAGACAAAATGAGAGTTCCTCCTTACCTGTATTTTATTCCATTTCTCCTCAAATTTGTCATTCCCTGTCAATGCTGTTGCTTCAATCAAAGCATTGAAGGTGTATACATCAGCTGTAAAAGAAGAAAACTACTTCAGCACAATTTGGGGTTGAAGATTAACTACTAAGTGGCTCAATTTAAGGAAAGGTGGCCCTGCCACGTGCCCACAACACTGGAAAGTCACTCTGCTCTTTGGCTCTCTCCTCCTGCATCAATCAGCAATGCCACACGAAGAGGAAAATGGGCCATTGATCAAGGTAAGCGCCAAACGATCTCACAAGGATTACTGAAAGAAGAAAAACAGAGAGAAGAAGGGAAAGGAGTTCCCAGAACATACTCACCAGTGAGTCTGTTGTTCAACAATTCAGTGTACAAGTTTAATGCCTGCTCATTTGCTCGGTGCTGGAAGAGAGATAGTGTAAAAACTAAATGCATTCATTTGAGACATATTTGCACATTCACTGTTCTAGAGTTTGGGAATACAGAAGTAAACAAACAGACAAGGTCCTTATTCTCATGAAGCTTATACTCTCAGGCAGTGGTTCTCTACTGGGGCAGTTTGGCCTTCCTGGGACATTTTTGGTTGTCACGACTGCAAAGGTGAGGGTACTACTGGGATCCAGTGGGCAGAGGCCAGGGAGCAACTCAACATCCTACACGTTCAGGACAGCCCCCACAAGAACGAATTATCCAGCCCAAAATGTCTGCTGTAGTGGAAATGCAGGATTGCAAATATAAACAACTGTACCTTCACCATTCCCCGGATCACTGTGCAGTAGGAACGTGCATTTTTCTCTGGCATTAGAGCAAAGATCCTCTCCACGTTGTTCTTTCCTCTAGATGTGAACCAGGCGAAACAGGAAAAGTTAATAATAGCTGCTATCATGTATTGGGAGTTTACAATGTTCCAGGCACTGTGTCAAGCACTATCTGCATATTTCCCATTTAATTCTCACAACCCAGAGAGGAAGATATTGTTATCATAATTCTGGAAATGAGACAAAACCCATGCTCAAGAGACCGTAAGTCGCCCAAGGCTACACAGTAAAATGGCAGAATCAGGATTATAGGGGAAATTTTTATGAAAAAGTTATATATACTCATGGTATTAAAAAACAAAAACCAAACTGTACAAGTTATACAGTCAAATTTCCCCATCTTCCTTCAACTCTCAAATACAACTCCCTAGAGACAAATATCTACAAATAGATTTTGCCATACTGTAGCATATATATATTTATTCTCTTAAAAAAAACAAAACAAAAAAATGGTACATTATACAAACTATTCTGTACCTTGTGCTTTCACACAGAACCAGGTGCTTTTCACACAGAACCAGGATTTGAGCCAAGACCGTATTCCAAAGTCCATGCTCTTAATCACTATGCAAAATTACTAAAATCTACCCTAAGAAATTTTATCTTTGATTCTATTAAATTCATCACTTCAAAAAAGATTTGACATAAACGGTAACTTTCTTTCTCCAGATTTTAACCACAAGTATCTTTAATTTAGATACTTCTACCTTAAAATTTTTTGGCCGTTAACCAAAGGTCAGCAGTTCGAATTCACCAGCCACTCCTTGGAAACCCTATGGGGCAGTTCTCTGTCCTATAGGGTTGCTGTGAGTTGGAATCAACTTGCCGACAACGAGTTTTTACCTCAAAAGTAACTTCAGTTAATTTAAATTCTCACATGTAGCTAAATGTTATATTACTTGTCGTTTGAAACTGAATATTTTTGCTTGCTGGACAGCAATGTTAACTTAGCACCACATTCTAGTGTATGTATGGAGCCTTGGTGGTGCAGTGGTTAAGAGCTCGGCTGCTAACCAAAAAGGTCGGCAGTTCAAATCCACCAGTCACTTCTTGGAAACACTATGGGGCAGTTCTGTTTTGCTGTACAGAGTTGCTATGAGTCAGAATCAACTTGATAGCAGTAGGTTTGAGTTTTAGTGTATGTGTATTTTTATGAAACAAAATGTACCAAATCTTTCAGAATAAAAAGTGACTTAGAGGTATATGTTGCAAGGTAGCACTACTGATGAAACTATCAAACGAACCACACCGTGTGAAGGTCACACAGAATCAAATGAAAAAATAAAACAAACATCAACCTCGAAACAGATTTTTGTGCTGCTGCACCTTATAAAAAAGGTCCAAATACTATGAACACAAATTTTTAAAATTAACATTGCACACTGAAAACGAACTATTTTATTTTAGATCACAGAGTAGGTTCCTGGGGGGGAGATGGTGGGAAGTAGTCAATGCACGGTATGAAACTATAATAATATCAGCTGTTATATATGTGTAACATACCTCCGAGTAAGGAACCCTGGTGGCACAATGGTTAAGCACGTGGCTGCTAACAGAAAGGTTGGCAGTTCAAACCCACCAGCCCCTCCGTGGGAGAAAAGACCTGGTGATTTGATCCCATAAGGAAACCCTATGGGGACAGTTCTACTCTGTCCTATAGGGAATGCTGTGAGTCAGAACTGACTTGATGGCACCCAACAACTACAACAACATACCTCCAAGTACTTCCATGTTGATGACCACTCTTCCCAGATTTCTCATTCTCTTCCTCTGTGGCCTCTTCCTGAAATAAATTGTCATCAACAGAGATAAAACAAAAGTTAAGACAACAACAGGATGCATTCTCCCAGTTAGACTACTCAAAATCAGGAAGGTGAAGGGAACTTTAAAAAAGTAAGGGAAAAACAGATGAAGCAGAGGCAGAGAGAAAGCCAATATATGTTTATGCCTGTACATGTTAATTCCTTCAGGGTAAATCACTAATTGACACGAAAAGCAACGGTGGCCCGTCAGCAACAAGCGAGGACCCGGAGACAAGATGAAGCCAGTGCCCCGTCTGCCTGGCCCAGAGGGAAACTGGGAAATCAAATGACAGTCTGTTTCCGCAGGGGCAGAAAATATTAGAAAGACATCTGGATTGATCCATACAAAGATACTGTTCATCATCAGGGTGAAAGGAAGACAAAACAACCTATCTGGGTAGAGATTTCACGTCTTGATCAATCCCAAAGTCTTTAAGCACTGACCCGATACAAGCTACATCTGCTTTTTTTTTAAAAAAGAAGTAAATCTTGCCCTACATTTACAAATCAAGCTCTGGGCTGAGGCTGATGAACAGTGAGCCAGGCTTGACTGGCATCGCTCGGTGCTGGTTCAGTAGCTGCCCCAGAAACCGGGCCAGGTGGGACTGGAGGGGCAGAGGACGAGCCAGGCCAGGGCCTCCAGAAGGTACTCTGGATGGTAGAGTGTGACTGCAACCCACTGCCTATGCACTTTACAAGGCTTAATTACTGTATATAAATCATCCATATTTTGTGGAGACAAATTAGAAAAGGCCAAAAAATCCACCCCAGTCCT
Source organism: Trichechus manatus latirostris (assembly GCF_000243295.1). Taxonomy (NCBI): domain Eukaryota; kingdom Metazoa; phylum Chordata; class Mammalia; order Sirenia; family Trichechidae; genus Trichechus; species Trichechus manatus. The sequence continues at coordinate 1,062,118 of NW_004444144.1, forward strand.
ATCGCCCAGAGAGACACATTCAAATTTTCATGATTTTCTTATGCATATAAAAACAATGTTTACAAAAATAGAAAAAGAATACATATAGTTATGTAGCCTGTTTCCCCACTTATTAATATACAGAGGAACCCTGGCGGCACAATGGTTAAGTGCTTAGCTGCTAACCTAAAGGGCAGTGGTTTGAACCCACCAGCTGCTCTGCAGGAGAAAGAAGTTGACAGCCTGCTTCCGTAAAGATTACAGTCTTGTAAACCCTATGGGGCATTCTGCTCTGTCCTATAAGGTTACTAATTTGGAATCAACTCCATGGCAGTTGAGTTTTTATTAATATATGATGAGTTTTTCCATAACCAAATAGACCCACACTAGCATTCTCAATCACTATCCAACATTCCACTATCATAATTTAATCTACCTACTACTGGACACTGATTGCTTTTGTTTCTTTTCTGCTTGACATTCGTTTATGCAATTTTAAATATCTTATATATACATCTTTGTTCACCTGATCCAAAGGTTTCTTTGGGACCTATTTCTAGAAGTAAAACTCTCCAAGTTAAGACATGCAGGCCAGCCCTTGGCAAAACATTCTTCTATGCACCCCATCTAGTGTGCTCATGCCTCTCTGTCCATGCGTGTATGAACTTCTGAGAGGGCTGGGGGCCGTGGAGCCTTTCTGTTCATTACACATCATATTGCCACTGAAGTGACAACAGAGGGGCCCGGCCAAACATTTCTGGTCAAAGCTTTGCCTGCATGTGACAGGCAAGGTCAGAATATTTTAAAAAAGGGAAGCAGGGTTAAAGCAGCTGTCTAACTCTCTCTTCCTCCTGCGCACACCACTTTTTATCAAGGTTACTGCACCACATCTCAGTATGAGGCTCTCATTACTACCCTGACATATCGAGGAAGAACCAGCCTCATTTGGAGAAAGGTATTACTTCCAAAAGAAACTTTAGAAACCCATGCCAAAGTATCTTCATGAACTCTAGAAGGCCATTACCAATTCTTTTGACTTCTCAGTTTGCTGAAAATGATAATCAGCGGGGGGCTCTTGGTCACCATAGTAACACAATAAATCCAGGAGACCATTGGTTGTTTCCAGAGACACAGCAGTTCCTGTGCAGGGAGGAAAAAAAAAAAGAAAAAAAGAATCTTGACACACTCAAGATCTAAAAGAAAAACATTAGGTTAAAATTCTTCACTTTTTTATGAGCTGTGACTTTGTTGGCTATACAGTTAATATCAACCATCATTTTTATCAACCGCTAAGCATGCATTCAACATCAACTTGAACACCCAAGAGATGCAGATAGGGACAGAGTCCCTGCTAACCATGTAGTCCGACAGAAGTTAAGAAACATGACAAAGCTGGACCCTGAGCTCACTGATTCTATGTGCTCACATCCCGAGAGACACTGTCAGTGTCATGGTCTCACCGACCATCCCCAAACGGAACACTGCAAACCACTTCCACTTAGTCCCCTCAGCCCAGCTTTGTTTACACAAACACAAGCACAGTGATTCTACTTGGACCCAGGCCCCCCACTGAGATGCTTGCCCAGAAATTTTAGTTTAAGGTGTCTAATGATAGTAGCCTTTTAAAACTTGTTGCTCAAACATTATGCTCCCATCTTGATACTCATTAAGAAGGGAGAAAAGGGCACAGGAAAAAAAGATATGAAATAATTTACTATTTTAAAAGAGTAACTGCATCTTTCTAAATAAAATATTACGCTGATAACGAAAATGCCCATCAGGAAATTAAAAAAGGAGGCAGAGCAAGACGGCAAAGTGAGTGGACGCTCCCATTTATTCTGCCAGCGACTGACCCACTGGACAACAAATAAAAACAAGCAGAGGCTGAGATCCCAGAACTTCAGGCAGCAGGTGAGGTGCTGGAGAGTAAGAGTGAGCCCAGAGGTGGGAGAAGCTACCCACTAACATCGGGAGCGCTCACATTCACAGTCATATTGGGACAGGGCTGGGCAACACTCCAAACAGGGAACACAGAAAGGGGGCGAATCTGAGGAAGCTGATGCCCGATTTTTTAAGACAGCACAGGTTGGCTGTGGGATGCCACGAGCCATGCAATCGGGAGGGAGTTAAGGGAGGCCTTGACACTGCGATTGAGGGGTGTTGAATCTTGCTGAGGCCCAAGATGGATAGGCAGCAAGACTGGTAGGAACTGAAAAGGCAGCAGAGTGAGGGAATACTTCAGACTCATGGGTGACAGAAAAACATGCACAGCGAGACACTGTAGGAGAGCCTGTGCAGGGGCACCCATGAGGGAAAGACATACATCACCCCCGACCTTTGCCTCTAGAAAGTTGATCCCTATCGCTTACATCAGAGTCTATGACCAGCTAAACACTACCCGTTCCCATGCATGCATACTGAATTCCAGAGATCAAGCATCCAGCACTGCGGGGGGTGGGGGGGGACCCCAAGGATAAGAGTGCCCTCTAGTGGTTCTAAGGAGAAGATACCAAGTCCACTGCCTCTGGGTTAATTCTGACTCATACCAACCCTGTGGGTTCGAATGGAGCTGCCCCATGGGGTTCCCAGGGCTGTGAGTCTTTGCAGAGGTGGGTTGCTGCATCTGTCTCCAAAGCAGTGCCTGGTGGGCGTGGGCCCTGGCCTTTCAACTGATAGCTGGGTGCTTGGGCGCTGCGCCACCAGGATGCCCAAACAAAACTTCCCCAAAAAATCAGAATACAAAATTAAAGTTAAAAAAAGAAGACAAAATGGCTCAAGTTCAACAATAAATAGTAAAACACACAAAATCGCAAGGGAATGACCAATGAAAAGCAAAACATAAAGAGGAAATTTCTCCTATGGAGGCCAGATTAACACAAAGAATTGATAATTTTCAGACTAAGGTGTTAAACTGTTTAAAGAAAGCAAAAAGCAAACAGAAAACCAACTACTGGATATCAGGAAACAAACAGAGGAATAAGATGAGAGACTCAAAAAGGAAACTGAAAACATCCAAAAAACAAAAAACAAAAAACCAAAGAGAACTACTGGAACTGAAGAATAAAGCAACTGAATTACAAAAAGCAAGAGAAGGACTCAACCATAGAGTCTAAGAGGCAGAAAATTGAATAAATGAAATAGAAGACAAAATAACTGCTCAAGTCTCAAGAGAAAAGAATACAGAAAAACAAGAAAACCCAAATGGAAATATGGGACTCAATTAGGAAAACTAACATTAGAATTATTGGAATACCAGAGCACCATGACAACAATAAAGTATAGAAATGATTTTCCAAGAGACAGTCAAAGAGAATTTCCTAGATCTGAACAGATAACCAAGCCTGCAAATAAAGGAAGCTATATAAACCACAATTAGAACAGACACAAAAAGATCAACTCCGCACCATATCCTAATAAAATTATAGAAAACCAAAGACAAGGAGAGAATTCTGAAAGCAGCAAGAGAAAAGTACAATATAATGTGAATTTCTCCCCAGAAACTCTAGAGGCCAGAAGACAATGGAGCAACATATATAAAATACTGAATGACAACTGCCAACCCAGAATTCTTTACCCAGCAAAGCTGTCATTCAAAAACAAGGGAGAAATCAAGACATTCTCGAACAAACAGAAGCTCTGGGAATTTGCCACTACCAGACCAGCTCTGTATTACTCAAGGGAGTAATCCAAATGGAAAAGCAAGAGCATTAAATGATACTTGTATTTATATTTGGGAGAAAAAAATAAATGAGAGAGAGATCTCCAAAAAATGAAACAAAACAGGCCATTCTAAGGACCAAGTATATGATTATTTTCAGGGAATGAACTCAATAATTAAATTCTACAAACAATACAATGTCAAGTGGGCCTGACACAGTCTTCAAAAAATGTTTACAGAATAAATGCACGTGCCTACAACACAGAGTAGGTAAAACTAGAAAAAAACAGGCCTTAGAACCAAGAATTTTAATGCAGACTTAAATTATAATCTGCTGTCTTCAATTCATTTGTAGATCCAATGCCATAAAAGGCTGCACACCAAAATTCTCAAATCAAACACAGCTTTTTGCTAATGTTTCTTTTTGTGTTCCAGTCTGTATTGAGTGATTTGGCTCAAATTCCATCTCTTGCATAAACTCTTCCTTAAATAATGCTGGATGCTTCCATGGTACTACAGGCACACTCTCATGGGAGCTTATCAGCCATGTTAGCTGGACCTACACCCAGATCAAACTTTGAGTCAAGGACTTTATACCTAGAAGCTCTGGGGAATTAAGTGACTTCTTCAAGCCAGAGAGCAAGTTAGTGTCAGAGCTGACACCAGTATACAAGCCCCTGGTCTGACAGTTTAGTGCTCTTTCCTTTTAAAATGTCTTTGTTTTATGTGACTGCTGAACTTACAGTTCTGGCCCTGCCCTCCAAACATACTTAAAAGGGTACAGAACAATTTACATTCAACATGTACCCAGATGACGTTAAAAACAGACTGGAAACTGAGGAAGAATGGCTATATAACTTCTCTACCTGTGGTACAGCACAAGAGCCTAGTAAACTAACAAAACTATAACTCTATCTCATCTGTAATTTTAAAACAAAGCTAAAGCAGAACCTGAAATATTTATTAAACTCATGAACAACACAGCCATCTAACAGAGTAAATACAGTAGTACTTATAAGTTTTATTCAAGACTATCTTGATCAAATGACTGTGACCCATCTTCTAAGTCCACTTTCGTAGAGTGACTTTAAACTTTGCTACCTGCTTGCAAGAGCTGATCAAACATATCCACCGAAGCTTTGACTTTTTTGAGTTTAATTCGTTCCTTCAAGGCGGCTTCGCTTATGTCATCAATCTGAGGTTCAAAGTACTCAGGCATTAAACACTAGAAAACAAAACAGCTAAAAAGTTACTATGAACAGGTGAAGATAAAAGGATAAACTTTTTTTTACCTACACATCAAAATAAAACTACACTTCCAATTCATGTTTTATGCAGCTGATACTATGAATGTCTTCTTGTATGGAACCTAACTAAAAAAAAAAAAAGTCTCTCCAGTCTCCAAAACAAGAACACTGTTTGGCTATCTTCTAGCCTTCTGGGTGCTGGACTTAGCTCTGTGCTTAGCTCAAGGGCCCACCATGGAGACAGTGAACCCATGCGAGGCTTTATAGCAAAAGTAAACCTTGAGCTAAGCACCCAACTGTTAATCAGAAACATAAAGGGGAAAGGATTAGTTCACATGTGATCATTCCACCACTGCCACTATTTTAAGCCAAGATTTCGGTATCTTTACCTACACAATCTGATTGGCTTCCTCATTTGTCACTAGGAGTCACTGTATAAGAAACAGGAGGGGTGTGTTTGGGTGAGTGAGTTTTGGGAAGCAGGGAGATTGGAGAGGAGGGGAATAGTTTTGGACATGCTAAGTCTGGGGTACCCATTTCCACTGATAACCACAGGGGGGCACGGGCACATCTGTTTTGCTCCCCGCTGGACTGACAACACTAGGCACAATGGCTAACATACAGCAGGCACTGCATAAATACTCCCTGAAGTACTACAGAACAAAGACGTGGTTGGAGGTACATTCTGGAGTTCAGAGTAGAGGGACCTAGGCTGGATATACATGGATGCCAAATGGGCTATAAGGTTGTTGAAGCAAGAAAAGTATAGACAGGAAAAAGAGACTAAGCAGGAAACCATAGACAAAGACACAATGCTTAAGGAACAGAGTAATTAGTGAAGGAAACTGAAAAGAATAGCTATAAAGATCCAATAGACTGGTGTCACAGAAGCCAAATGGGAGAAAACATCAAAATGGGGAGCAAGTATATATAAAAAGGAACCAAAAAATGTTAGTATTATAAACAGGTAACACCACACATTAAAAGGCTTTTGACTCAAGTACTGAGGGCATTCAAGCAGTTACTCAAATATTAGCCATGAAAGCTTGATTTATTTACATTTATATAGTACTATCTGAAAATCGCAATTAGCTCTCCTTACCGGTATATGAGGTTCAGCTATGTCCCTCTGAAAATATTTGGGATGTGAATTAATAACAAACTTTGCTGCAGTCTCTCCAGATTTCTTTGCCAATAAAAATGAACGCTATATAAGAAAAAAGATTTAGCTATAAACTGGTATTTACATATAATTTGCTCTCAAGATCAAACTTCTACCCTAAGCAGGAATTATTCTCCTGCGCAAAACAGAATGCCAATCAGAACTTAAACTACATTATATTATATCCACCTCTTCTACTGTGATATTAACAATTTTAGATCATATCTTATACAGTTTGAGGTTTATGATAAATTTAAACTGAGAGGTCACTCCAGTGTGAAAGACTCCTAAATATTCAAAACCAAAAACAACCCTCTCCACAGCCAAGCTCCGTACAATTTTTTGATAAAGGCAGTGAGGGATTCAGAAAGTTTACCAATTTTATCAGCATCTGAAACTTTTTAAAAATTTTACAATTAAGTTGAATTATATATGCATTCTTGTACCCAAACCAGCAAGATAAAACATAGTACTAGAAAAGTTACGTGAAAACACTCACAGATTCCATAACGGATGCTGGTATGAGGTAAGGATCATCCTGAAATGCGTAAGGGGCAGCTGTGGGGTCCTGTGGAAAAGAAAGATGTCTCTTTAGCTAGATTTTTATTAAAAGGACCTTGTGAGTTTTGGTGATGATCAAAAATTCTGTAAAAAAGTTTTAATTATGCAATATGCATGTAGAACTATATATGTATGTATGCGTACACACACACACACAGAGAGGACACAGACACTGATACTGCAGTCTCAGTTCTGCAAGATTTGGCTGTAACTATGCACAACTTAGTCAACAAAGGCGTAACCACCCGACTGCTTCTAAGGGTTGAGTCTTGCTATCACTGGGAACTACTGCACTTTTAAACTGTAGGTAAGGATCTTCTGAATTATCTAGTCCTGACACAAATTTCCTGCACTAGATTTTCCTTTAAAGCATGATCACTATCCATACCATGCTCAATTCCATCCAACAATCCCTCCTCCAAATGGGCCAGGACACTACTGGGTCCTTTTAGGAGGTGGGAACAGCAGCAGCTTCTGTGTGTCCTGTTGCCCCATGTTCTATACTTCTGAAAATTTTCTAGGTACAACCCTGAGCAAACTCAACTCTCCAGCACCACCAAAGGTACCACGTGAAACTGTCTAAAATTACTTCCTCTATTCCTCTCCTCTCTCTGAATCCTCTTTTCTGGGCCTTCTGGAACCTCTGTTCCATAGAAAACCTTTAATCTGTTCTGACTGTACCCGTCCTTACCAGCTTGTCTTATTGACCTGGACTTTCCGGACGGCAGAGCTTACCTGCAGTTCTCAAGGGAAGGTTGCTCACACCTGGCGTCTGGAGGTTTTTTTTCCCCCTAACTACCTGCTGCCACTTTCAAAGCCCTATCCCTCTACACTCCTCATCAGAGGCTCATTTCATCCTCAGTTAAGTGCTTGGCTGCTAACCTAAAGGTTGGCGGTTCAAACCTACCCAGCGGCTCTGTGGGAGAAAGGCCTGGCAATCTGCTTCCATAAAGATTACAGCCAAGAAAACTCTATGGGGTCAGTTCTGCTCTATCACATGGCATCACTATGACCCCAACTTGACAGCACCCAACAACATACCACTCTCTACAAGATGTCGCAGGCTTGTAAAGGACAGCCAGAGGCAGCAGCTCTAGACTACTCTCCGATTACACTGAAACCGTGGCACATCTCTGGCTCTATTCTTTCCATCGCCCTTAGATACCTGTTTTGGTATCTAAATAAAAACTCCAGTTGTGGTGACACGCTAGGGCTTCTTTTAACTTACTGGACATGTTCTTCCTGTCTGTCTCTCAATTTTCCTCCCTCAATGATCTCCACATTCTCCATGGTCTCAGAGAAGCTTCTCCAGTCTGGCCCTGCAGTGCAGGCATCTCAAACTAAATTTGTCCCAAACCAAACTTCCCTGACAAACCTACCCTTCCTCTTATTTTCTCCATCCATTTCAGTGCGTGACACTGACCACTGTGAAGTTCAACCCAAAGGCCCTCTCCCATTAGCCCCATTCAACTATTTTGGGAGGGTTACCACCACGTCCAGAACTGATGTAAGAGTGCCTCACTGTGCCTGAACCGCACAACGTGGTCTATGCTGAACACCTGCTTTCCTTCTGGGAGCGCGAAGTTTCGTCGTGCGCTACGCAGAAGGTGCCTACATGACTAAACCAGCTGCTGTCAAGTGGATTCTAACACAGCAGATGGGACACAGCAGATGCAGTCAGAGGTAATGGGGGACAGGTCACATAGGGCCATTTAATGGAAAAGTTGCTTTATGTCCCTAATACTTCCCCTACCTACTCCATTCTCTCTACTCCAACTGCCACTGCCTTAGTTCAGCGTCTTCCGCATGCATGCATTCAACGATATTTACTGAGCACCTAACATGGACCAGGCAGTACTCTAGCTACTTACCCTATTTACTGTGGACGCAAGTGCCTGAAGAACCGCCACTTTATCCCTAAGAATGAGAATCATACATTAACCAGAGCTTTTCACCCTCACGAAGTGACCAAATGATCCTACTCTCAGAACAGAATGGCCAATTAAAAAATACAAGTCTCAATTAGAGGTAGTGATTATCTCTCAAGATCACTAGAGTAGCAACAGATCAGAAAATGAGAAAACTGCCTAGGTCTTTCACCATAAGGTGGTTCGTACACGTTCCTAACATACTTCGCCTGTCATCCCTGGTTTCAAATGTATTTTTACTCCTATGCTAGATTTAATGTGTTTTATTTCCAGAAAAGAAATAATTACAGTAAATTTAATAAACCAACTTATTTTTCTAAACAAAGTTTCATATAATATTCATAGGATTATGTCACCTGAAAAAGACAAAATACCATACAGGGAATTTTTTACTACATCAAATATCCAATGGGTTTTCCATCCATTTTTTTGAAGTCAAATTTATGTAATTTCAGCCAAGTGACAAAGACCCATTCATCTCTCAGCATTCCCTAACTAAATGTGGTTAAGTCAGCACAACTTCATAACCTACTGAACAAATGACTATATGCCAGTAAAAAAACTATGGCAGATGACTCCAGCTCTCTATTCTAAAAGTTATTTTTAACTGTAATCACATTATCCTCAAAAAAATAAATTAGAACATTACAGGTTAACCTAAAGTGCCTGGTGTCACCTTCTCACCCCGACCCCTCCATGAATTTGGTGTTTATACTTTCACAGTTTTTAAAAGTACTTTTGTACACACATTATCTCCACACGAAAAGTATCATTCTGTACCTGTTTATCTAAGTGTGATTGCACTATCTAGGCTACTACACATAAACCAAACCCATCGCTGTCAAGCTGACTCCAACTCAAAGCGATCCTACAGGACAGAGTACAACTGCCCCGTAGAGTTTTCAAGGAACAGCTGGTGGATTTGAACTGCCAACACATAGATCTAATCAACTCATTTAAATGTTGTATAATATGATGTTGTTGTTAGGAGCTGTTGAGTCTATTTTTGACTCGTAGCAACCCCATATGACAGAGTAGAACTGCCATATAGGGTTTTCTTGGCTGTAATCTTTACAGAAGCAGATCACTAGGTCTTTCCCCTGCAGAGCTGCTGGGTGGGTTCAAACCACCAACCTTTTAGTTAGTAACCGAGCACTTAACCATTGTGCCACCACAACTCCTTGTATAGTATCATAATCATTGTTTATTTACCCATTCCTTTATTGATAGACATTTAGACTGTTTCAACTTGTTACTACTCCCAACTTATAAAGAACACTTTCATCCGTGTTTTCTTCAGCACACAAACGTTCCCCTAGAGTGGCTTACCAGTGAGGTGCGCACATTTTAAGTTTTGATTCTGTCAAATTCTCCTCTAGTTTTTCCAAGTTACTGCCCCACCAACAAACGCATTCAAGCACCCATTTCTCCACATCTCTCCTTGCCAATCTGATAAATTTTAATTTGCATTTCTTTTACAAACCCAATTTATGCACTGATCAGTCAGGCTCTCTGCCCTACCTAAATTACGACACAATTCAGATCAATCTGCTCAGAACACTGCCTATACCACAGCACATCGATACTGTAGACTCACTATAACTTATCAAATGAAGTCTTCTATGGCACCTGCGTGACCTCGGAAATCGCAGCCTTAAAATATACTTCATCTCTAAAATAACGCAACAGGGCTCTGTAGTCCTACAACTTCCTCCAGGCCTAAAAATATAGATTCCTGAACCGGGAAATCAGTGGTTCTATCTAGGGGCTGACACCATTTTTTCAGTCACTGAACAGTGAATATTTTAGGCCTGTAGGCCCTATCCCTATGGTCTCTTGTCGAAACGACTCAGCTCCGCTGTTGTAGCACAAAAGCGGCATCACACAATACATAAATGAACGAGTGAAGCTGCATTCCAATAAAAGTTAAACTGACCCTGAAATATGAATTTCATGTAATTTTCACACGTCCAAAATATTATTCGTCTGATTTTTAACTACACAAAAATGTAAAAACCACTTTAGCTCATGGGCAGTACAAAAATAGGCCATAGTGTGCTGACCCATGTTGTATACCAACTACCTCGTTTCCCCTATTCTAACAACTTTCTTCACAGGTCTGCTTGCCCTCCTCCCACCACCCGCTCTATCTTGATTATGCCCCACCCTGCCTCACTGTTCTCTGTACTTGTGGGTCTCATACTGCAGGGCTCACAAGAATTGCCTGCAGGTATAGGCATTTTTAACAAAATCCCCAGGTGATTCTGATGCCAGTAAAATAATCTTACTCGTTTTTTTTAAGGCATAGATAAGTTTCTACATTTTCAACAAAATCCACCTTTAAGAGTGGAATACAACCCCTCCTCTCCTACCTGAATGTCTCTTCTTGCTTTGTACTACACAATCCAGTTCTAGACTATATCATATCCTGGGCTCCCACTAGTCATGTATAAGGTTATTATGCATATATGTGACATGAATATAAGATTATATAAGCACATGATCCAACCAGATCATAAGCCATCTGAGACCACATATTCCAAACGCTCTTTATTTTGTATTCCGTTCCTGAGGAACAAAAGCATAATGGGATGATAAAGTACTCTGGAGACGAACGCCATTCAGGGAAACGCTGCATTCATGGAAATGTATATTCCAACTATTGTTGATTCTCAGGCCAGAAAAGACAGGTGTGAACCTGAATATATCCATATACTGAAATACCATGTAGCCATTAAAAATCAAAATCAGGGTAGAACAGTACATATAATTCCACTAAACAAAATATGTATGTAACTTGTACTAAAAAAAAATTATACTTTTTAAAACATCAGAAGTATAAAGTTTATAGCAAAGCTTTAAATGATAATACCCATACCCATTGCTGTTGAGTCGATTCTGACTCATAGCGACCCTAAAGGACAAAGTAGAACTGCCCCATAGGGTTTCCAAGGAGTGGCTGGTGGACTTAAACTGCCGACCTTTTGGTTAGCAGCTGTAGCTCTTAACCATTGCATCACCAATGCATTATCCTAAAATGATAATAGCTATCATCTATTGAGATCTGATTATGTGACAGGCACTGTTCAATATGTTCATTCAACCTTTTGAGGTGGTACTACCACTACCCCCATTTTACTATGGCACATAAAAATTAAGCAACTTGCCTCTGAGTAATGGGATTGCTGGCAACTTTGTTTCCCTTTTGCATGTTATATTTACTGCCCTATCCTTCTTTTGGCAATAATTACTCACTACTTTTATAATTTAAGTTTTGTGTCTGTTTCTTAATGAATGAGTCTTCAGGTCATACTCAGAAAGACCTGGCTTTTTGCAAGGGCCTTTAAATGCATTTGATAATATATTACTACAATCACTGTTGTAGAGAAGTTTTAATTCTTACATACTTAACAAACGTTGAATAACTGAGATAAGGCAATTTGTTCAAGGATATACCCAGTGAATAAAAAAGCTAAAAGTCTGCAGTCCACACTATTTATTCGACCTCAGTAACAACTGTAAGTGTAATAAACTTGTCCGGTCTCCTAATCATGTGAAAGACAACTTCCATAAGAAAACAAATCATTCTAACGGTGGTACTCATGACTAACCCTTATCATGTAAATATTAATCCACATAGACGATTTTTTTAGTTTTTAAGTTAATTACATTCCTTTTCACTTACTACTCTCTACCCGCCTCCTTTCCATTCTTTAAAGTATCAAGCTTTCCCCACCTCAGCTGCTCCCTCTTCTAGAATGCTCTCCTACTGCTCTTCATGTCACTGGCTCCTGACCTAACCCTCTATGTCCAGTCACATCACACTTCCTTCAGGACACTTCTCGGCATCTAGAAGACTTATCTATTCGTTTGTTTACTGACCAACCCCTCCTAATAGAACGTTAGTGCCTTGGGGGAGGGACCTTGACTGGCTTATTCACTCCCACATCCCCATCCCCAACACCTAAAATCATGTTTCACTCAAGGTAAGCACTCCCCATTTGTTGAATGCACAGATTCGAATACTCACCAAGTTTTCTTTCTTGGAATGATCACTTCTTCAACACCTTAATCGGAAAAATGAAACAAAGTGAATCAAAATTTCCCAAAGCAATTACTACAAAGAAATACAATGTATTCATCTAAAAATGGAATTATTTCAATGGATTTTTACATACTGGTTACATCAGCTCCTTCAACCTCTGGGATGGCTGCACTTCCAGAATAAAACCTGCAAAAAAACCAAAGCACTAAAGCTAATGTTCATTAATGAAATTCCCAGTTCACCTCCACCTATACGCATTTTAAGTCAAAATTTTTCAATACCATGGATCAAACCATATGAGTAATTTACGTCAACGCATGCTGAAAACCTCTCTGCTAGGGACATTTCAGAAAGGGATCAACTCTTTCAAATTTTACCATTTGTGTCTCATGACATCAGAACACAGACCACTACTGTCTTGTGGGTGAATGCTGAGGAAAAGCAGCTGCTGTTAGGCGAAAGAATGGATAGAAAAATGTCGACACTAGGCGCTAACCAGAAGAGGAGGAGCAAAAATATGAGGGCAAAAGAGGACGAGGGACTGAACAGCAACATTAAAGCTTCTGCAGTACCAAATGCAACACTTTCTCTTCTTTGAGGGGTGTTGAGGGAAGGTGATTTACATATACAAATTAACTTAATATCCAGTTTTTTGGATGGCTATACTAGTTTCAAGGAGTCCTGGTGGTGCAGTGGTTAAACGCTTGGCTGCTAACCCAAAGGTCAGAGGTTCAATCCCACCAGCTGCTCTGTGGGAGAGAGATGTGGCAGTTTGCTTCTGTATGGATTTACAGCCTTGGAAACTCTATGCGGCAGTTCTGCTCTGTCATGTAGGGTCACTATGAGTCTGCAACCACATAGGAACGAGTCTGGATTTTTTTTTAGTATTAGTCCCACTCTAAGCCATAACCACTGCCACCGAGCGGACTCCAACTCACAGCGACTCTGTAACGACAGAGTAGAACTGCTCCATAGGCTGGGGGTTTGAACTGCCGACTTTTTGGTTAGCAGCCGAGCACTTCAGCCACGGCGCCACGAGGGCTCCTTAGTTTCCCTCTCCAGATGAGAAAATCTGTCCGCTGCCATCCAAGTAAGGAAAAAGCAAACACTGAATTTAAAATTAGGTTTTTCTCAACTTTTTACTACAAGCTACTGTTTCTCGTATTTCCAAAAAGCCACTGTTTGCACTGAGTGAGAAAAATTACATAAATAAGTGACATACGTTCCAAGCTGTAATTAGCACAAAAATCCAATATCGGAATGGAAGTGCTCAGATCCTGCTTTTATGATAAACTGTTAATTTCTTTGACCAAATATGCCCACAACATTCAGAGAAATAGTGGCGCTCAGAAATTGCCGTTTATATTGGGGAAAACTTACCGAGTTCTCCTGACTGGGTGAAAACGAAGAAAGTCAGGTAACTTTTTTAAAACGTAGGGTAGGGTTGCTAATAGCCACACTCACTAGCATGAAAGTGCCACAAAAGCAGGGTCCTTCTTTTGCTAACAATTCTAACTCTACGGTACTGCAGATAACCAATACCTCCCAAATGAATAAATGCCTCTTGAACCCTATTTCAAGGACGCGGGCTCTGCAGCACGCGGCGCCGACAAGGCACACGCGCATTTCACTACATCATAGCCTTTTCCATTGTACTCTCGGGGAAATGGGAAAAATATAGGACTAAGTTGACCCTGGGGCCTTCTTCGTGGACCCTCCAGGTTTCTCTTACCTGCAACTGGAGGCCCGTCCACCGGGAGCTGCCCCCCGACCAGTCGGCAGGTAAGGCCTGCAGCGGCCACTAAACCAGCGAACAGCCGCTACCGCCGCCATCTTTGACTTCTTTTTTTCAGCACTTCGGGAAGTCCCACCCCCGACTTTCCGCATCTCGGAGACAGGGAAACAGGTAGGCGGGGAATAGCTCCGCTACTGGCTGAGACGGAAGCAAGCGAAATCAATCATGAAACGGGAGGCTACAGGCTTATGACTTAAAAGACTTTATTACAGAAGCTAAGGGCTCAATACGCTTCAATTGCCTTGTAGAAATTTTCCAAAGTGATTATTTTAATGTTTTATATATCTTTGTTTTCAAAATAAGAGAGTGAGTCGTGAAATTATTCTTGTCCCCCTACAGTGGAAATGGCCTCGTCCACGTCAGTCTCATTCCAGCTTGCGTTTCTCCCGCGCAAGCGTAGTTTGAATCACATGGTTGCGTGCTGAAGGCTAAGAGGTTACCGGTGGTGATTTGGAACATCTGTCTGGGTCTCGAAACTCGTAGCTGACCTGGAAGATGTTGGGCTACAAGAACATGCCCTGGCGGCGACTTCAGGGGATTTCTTTCGGGATGTATTCGGCCGAAGAGCTCAAGTAAGGAGTTAGTGGGAAGCGTGCACAGCCAGTCTTTTGAGGTCGGCATTCTAAACTACTGTTCCCAGAAGGTCTTGCGCCTAACCTGTCCTCTGAGTCCGTGGTTGATTGGCGCATGGCCTGTTGGGATCCGTAGTTCCGGGAACGCTTCTGGGCCGGCGTGCTTTCCCTAGAAGCCGGTGGGGCTGGGGGAACAGATTCTGGCGTCGAGGGAGAGGGAGGGCTGGTGAGAGTTGAGGAGGTTCTGGGTTGCAGCGTTGACCATCTGTCCGTCTCGTTAACTAAGCGGTTGTGGAGCTATTATGTTGTTTTCTATACGGTTTATTAAACCGATAATTAGTGTGCTGTTGTGTATAATTATACTTCAGGACCCTCCTAGTTACTAAATGTAGGGCACTCTTTAGTGATCATTTTATTCACGGTAGCATTTGTCAATCTTGACCACAGACTCTTCTCGAAACTTTCTACCAGTACCGTACTGTCTTCAGATTCTCCTTTCATTAAAAAAATCAATCAATATGTCAACGAGAGAGCACTTTTCACCTTATATAGTCAGTGGAAATTTTGCACTAAATCTGTTTTTTTTTTTTTTTTTTTAAGTTTGTCACTTTCTTACTCATTTAGCAAATATTTATTGAGTAACTACCATGTGCAGGCTCTGCGTTAAGTGCTGGGTTACTGTGTTGCTCAAGGCAGACACAGATCTTGCCCTCTGGAGCTATCAGTGTGTCTGAGGAAACATATTAATTACTTAATTTAATCTTTTAAGTGGTAAAAGAACTGTCAGGGAAGCTGGTAAACTTACTTTTTCTTTGTTTCTGTTTTTTAAATCTCTTTAGGAAATTAAGTGTTAAATCCATTACGAACCCTCGGTACTTGGACAGCCTGGGGAACCCATCCGTGAATGGCTTGTACGACTTAGCTTTGGGCCCTGCAGATTCCAAAGAGGTGTGCTCCACCTGCGTGCAGGACTTCAACAACTGCTGTGGTCATCTGGGTCACATCGAGCTCCCACTCACGGTGTACAACCCTCTCCTTTTCGATGTACGTTCTGCCCTGAGCTGCCCTGCATGTGTGGGTCTCAGGGATGCTGGTAGGATTTGTGAGTGCCACCTCTCTTCCCACAAGATGTGTCTGACAAAGTTAATCTCCAAACACTTTTGAGTTAAAGGATTATTTTGTATGGGATTTAAAACCTTGAGGAGCCAAATCCAGTAAATTCGACTTGGTCTGTAGCCCCAACAGAATGAATTTCAGTTGATTCCAGTTAAGAAGAGCCACAGTTTGATTCTAGTCACATGGGTGGAAAGAGTGTTCAGATTCATCCCCTATACCTTTTGTTTCCGGGTTTTGATCCCTTCACAAATCTAGGTGATGCGTCCCTGGCGATGGAGGGACCTTTGGTGTTCTCTAGGCCTGCCTTTGAGCCCTCCAGGTTTTCCTTTGTGACAAGGAAAGTAAAGCCCCAGAAGACAGTACAGCGAGATGTGAATGGAGCTGCTGTCTAGAGTGCTACTTGTACAGTTTCAGCTTTTTATATCAATTAGCCTTTAGGATTTTTAAAAATTATACGGATGACAGTATGAATGTGATATTGGTCTCTTAATTATATTAAGGAAAGAAAATTGTCTTAATTACACACTTTTAATGAAATAAAGGTAGTTCCCCACCTTGGACCCTATACACCAATACATAAAATTTTCAAAATTTTAATGAATTAAAATGAAACCATAAGAGAAAACAAATGAATATTTATCTAATGCTTGGGGCCAAGAAGACCTTTTTAAGCATATAGGCTGAAATAGAATCCTTAAAAAAATAGACTGCTACAACTACCTGGAAATGAAAATGTCAAGTACATTTATAATCACCATGACTTGTATTTCTTTCAGATATGCTGTTTTCTTTTTATTCCCTCTCTTCAGAAACTCTACCTGTTGCTCCGGGGCTCCTGTTTGAACTGTCACATGCTGACTTGCCCCCGGGCTGTGGTTCACCTCTTAGTTTGCCAGCTGAAGGTTCTGGAAGTTGGAGCCCTGCAAGCAGTCTACGAACTTGAGCACATTCTGAGCAGGGTAGGTGGGTAGTGGCGATCATGGAAATCAGAGTGATGGGGAATAAGAGATGTTTATATGCTGTCCATAAGAATTGCCACCCTAATGTCACCAGAATGATCTTTGTACCTTATGATTGGACAGCAATAGATAGGTGTGAAGCCATAAAGCTGGAAGAGTAATTGAAGAAATGTTACTGAAAACAACATTGGAATACCATTGTACCAATCAGTTGGCTTTTTTTTTCCTCCCACTTGGACCCAGGATCCAGTCAAGGATGATGCATTGCTTTGGTCTCTTTTAATCTAGAACTGTGCCCCCTTTTCTCTTTTTCTTGATATTGACTCTTTTAAAGACTCAATGGCAGTTGTAAGATTTCTCACATTCTGGATTTTTCTGATTATTTCCTCAGTAATTTCATGTATTGGCATGAATACAACTTAGATGGTATTGTTAGTTATTGTTAGGTGCCACTGAGTTGGCTCTGATTCATAGCGACCTTGTTTATAAAAGAACAAAATGTTGCCCAGTCCTGCGCCATTCTCAAAATTGTTGCTATGTTTGAGCCCATTATTGCGGCCACTGTCAATCCATCTCATTGAGGTCTCCCTCTTTTTTGCTGACCTTCTACCAAGCATGGTGTGTTTCTCCAGCAATTGGTCCTTCCTGATGACATGTCCAAAATAAACAAGACGAAGTCTCTCCGTCCTTGCTTCTAAGGAGCCTTCTGGCTGTGTTTCTTCTAAGATAGATTTGTTCATTCCTCTGGCATTCGATGGTATATTCAATATTCTTTGCCAGCACCACAGTTTGAATGCATCAGTTTCTCATTCTTCATTTTCATTGTGCAGCTTATTGCATGCATATAAGGCAACTGAAAATACCATGCTTGGGTCAGGCACACCTTAGTCATCAAAGTGACATCATGTTTTTGGTTGTCTCATATGTATGTGAAAGTTGGACAATGAATAAGGAAGACGAAGAACTGATGCCTTTGAATTGTGGCGTTGGCGAAGAATATTGAATATACCATGCACTGCCAAAAGAACGATCAAATCTGTCTTGGACGAAGTACAACCAGAAAGCTCCTTAGAAGCAAGGATGGCGAGACTACGTCTCATATACTTTGGACATGTTATCAGGAGGGATCAGTCCCTGGAGAAGGACATAATGCTTGGTAAAGTAGAGGGTCAGTAAAAAAGAGGAAGACCCTCAACAAGGTGGACTGACACAGTGGCTGCAACAATGGGCTGAAGCATAACAACGATAGTATGCATAGTGCAGGACCAGGCAGTGTTCCGTTCTGTTGTAGTGTTCTGTTGTTGGAACCAACTTGACAGCTCTTAATAACAACAACAACAACAATTCAATCCGTGACACTACATAACCACACACATATTTTTTGGATGTTTTTACTGTTGTTGCAAAATTTTATGTTACAGCATTTACTGAAGTTGTCCCTTTTTCTCATGTGTTTCTTAGTGTCTTTATTTACCTTGGTCAGGTTGTGCTGACTTCGCCCATATTTGGGATTGCCATTCCCATCACAAAGGTAGCAAGTGTCTACTATCTAGAAGGTGATCCCTCTCTCTTCCATCCTTGGTAACCATCAAAGAACTTTGCTTTACGTGTGTATATCTGTTCTTGACTTTTTATAATAGTGGGTTCATACAATAGTTGTCTTTTTGTGGTTGACTTATTTCACTCAGCAGAATGTCCTCCAGATTCATCCATGTTATGTTTTATGGACTCCTCATTACTCTTTACAGCTGTGTGGTATTCCATTGCATGTATGCACCACAATTTGTTTATGCATTCGTCTGTTGATGGATACCGTTGATGGTTCTGTTTACAACATGTCACCCGTCTCATTTCTTATTTTGGTTATTTGCGTCTTGTCATTGATTTTCTTTTGTCAGTTTGGCCAGTGGTTTGTCAATTTTATTGATCCTCTCAAAGAACCAACTTCTAATCTTGTTGATTTCTTTCTGTTGTTTTGTTTTCTATTTCATTTATTTCTGCTCTGATCTTTATTATTTTTTCTGTCTTCCATCTTCTTTAGATGCGTCCTGCGTCATTCAGTTTTTTTGCCCTTTGAATCCTTCAGTATTTCAACTCAAGGCTTGAATTTTCTCTTCAGTTCTTACAGCTTGAGAAATGCCTATTTTGTTCTTCACTTTGGTTTTCTAATTCCAAGTCTTTGCACATATCATTATAATAATTTACATTGTACTATTTTATGTTTCATTATAAACTTTACTACCAGCTGTCAGAAAGTGTGTCGCACTGTGGTGTCTTGCATGTTGCTACGATGCTGCAAGCTATGCTACCAGTATCATACATTCATACATTCCAGTAGGATCACCCATGATGGGCAGATTTCAATGGAGCTTCCAGACTAAGACAGACCGGGAACAAAGGCCTGGTGATCTGCTTTTGAAAAGTAGCCAGTGAAAACCTTGGATGATATAGGACAGTTCATATTGCATCATATTAGGAGATATATGATGTTAGGTTTTTCCATTCTTGGTAATGCTCAGTTTCATTACTTAGATAAGTTGGTGACCACCATATCTCTCTATTGTAAAGACATTTTTCTCTTTGTACTTAATAATTGCTTCAGATTTTATGGTGCTATTATAAACAGCTTGTTAAAGTTTCATTTCCTGTTTGTTGGCATATCAGGTTTTGTATGTTGGCTTTTGCAAAATTGTTTCATCAATTCTTTTATTTTATCTATAGATCTTTTGGATTTTCAACGTAATCGGATCATCTGTGAATAATGGCAGTGTTCTTTCTTTCCAAACCTTATATGTTTTGTTTCTTTTTCTTGCCTTCCTTTGCTAGCTAGAATCTATGTTACTGTATTGAAGTAGTAGTGGCATCCTTGTCTTATTTCTTTCCACGAATGGAAGCCTTTCATTCTCCCTCCTCCCTCTCTTCTTCTTGAACAATGCAGTTCTAAAGACGTTAGGTGAGCAGAACATGGTGGGCATCTGCACAGAGGTGTGGCCTGGGGTGAGGTGTTGAGGCCAGCGGAAGGGAGCAGCATCCAAGGAGAGAGCGTCGCAGCATGGGGAGGCAGCCTGAGCTGGGTGAGGGGGCGTCTATGTGTCTTTCTCCCACAGAGCCGCTGTGTGGGTTCGAGCTGCCAACTTTTCAGTTAGCAGCTAAGCACTTAAATCGTTGCGCCACTTAATAACGTAGCCCACCATTATTGGAAGTAGAGTGTCATATAGGACAAAGAGGATGTTCGTGCGAGTATAAAGACTCGGCATGAGCTGTGAGAGCCACGGCAGGTGAGAGGGTGCGGTGTCTGGGTTTGTCTCTGTTTTTGCGTGCGTCTTTTCCTGACACACTCTAACTCTAACTATTGTCTCTGACACCAGCTGCAAATGCAGTTTTTATTTTGACCCTAACCGCTGGAGCTAACCAGTCAGATCTTAGAAGTGAAAGGGCGCAGTTCTCCAGGCTGCCATGTCTGCTCAAGACTTTAGATGTCAGATGTAAGTTTAGGGGTTCCTGTGACATCTTTACTTTCGATCTGCTGGCTACAAATTCAGGGTCTCCCCCTTCCTACTTTCATTCAGTAATTCACTAGAATGACTCACAGAACTCAGTTTTATTATAGCAGAAACGATAGAGACATGCCTAAGGAACACCATGTCTCTGTTAAAGATGATGGAAAAATTCGGAAGTGGACAGTGGCGATGGTTGCATGACATGGGGAACCTAATGAATGTCACTGAATTGCACATGTGAAAAATGGTGAAGTGTCAAACACTCTTATGTATTTTTACCCCATACACAAAAAAGAACATAAAGTGGAACCTGTGAAAGCAGGAATTCATGTAAGGTGGAAACCTGTCAAGAAGGAAAACTCAGGACTTCCGGCAACATGGCTGTCTAGGCACAAGCACCACGCTGTCCCTCCACAGCAAAGATCTGAAAAACTAAGCCAAACAGAGAAAACAGCAATCCAGAAACCCTAAAACATCAAATGAAGAGATAAAGAACTCACCCAAGCACCAAATGGAGTGAGAAAACTGACAGAGAATAGAGAGCGAAGAGAGATTCATGCAGTGGTCCCCTATCAGCTAAGGCAGGGTGGATCCACCATATTGAACTCTTATCAGAGACAAGCAAATGGGGGTACGAGAAAACAGCTTCACGGAGTGTCCAGCAGGAGACAGAACAACCGATAATTGGCGATATATGCTTTCTCACCCCCCACCCTTCTTCACCCCCACTTGGCCTCCTCTGCTTCCCGCGGCCACAGTCTCTAGGCCGGGAAGCACCGGCTGCTTAGATTCCACCCGCCCACACCAACCGACTCCCTGAGTGCCATTTGCTGGCTGCTGGTGTTGCTTTTTTCTGCTTTTATTGATTTCTTCCTTACCTCTCACCACCTCCCCCTTCTTTCGCTCAAATACCTGGCTCTGTGCACCATCTTTGCTTCTTCCTGGGGGACTGCAGAGCTCTGTTCGAGTGTGGAACTGCTTCCCGCTCTGCACTGCCATGCTGGTGGGATCCCGGGGCTTGTGTTTGTTTGTTTGTTTTGAATTGTTTGTTTGTTTTCTTTTCCTTTTTTCGAGTGGGGAGCCCATTCTGGCCAGGCAGTGCTAAGCAGCTTGGGACCCACCCCCTCAGCTTGCGCGGACCACAGAGGGATCCTCGAGGGCATTTCTTTTTTTGGGGGTTTATTTATTTATTTATTTATTTCTGTTAGGGGGCTTTTTTTGTTTTTGTTTTTTTTTAATTTGTTTTGTTTTTTTTTCCCCTCTTTTTCCCTTTTTGTCTTTCTTCGTTACTCAGTTTCTCATCTCTCTATACCTTCCTTCTTTTCCTGTCCCCTGAATACCTGGCGCTGAATTCCTCCATGCCTTCTAGCCAGGCGGTACCGCAACACCTGGGAACAGCTTCCCCGGACCTCGTACTGCAACAGTGGGATCCCTGGGAGCTTTGCTGTTCTTTTTTCTTTCTAATTTTTATTTCTTCATTATTTTCTTTTTTTTTTTCTTCTTCTTCCCCTTTTTGTTTTTCTCCATTTCATAGTCTCTCATCTCTCCACTCCAAGGCAAGCTCCCCTAGCACTCTTTTTTGTTTGTTTGTATGTTTTTGGCTCCTGTTCCTCTCTCCTC
>NW_004444144.1:1084359-1113741 GCF_000243295.1 Trichechus manatus latirostris
GATAGAAAAGTGGTAAGACTGTACTGTCAAAGGCAGAAAACTTGCAAGACACGGAAAAACAAGGCATTCCCGTCGAGTTCTGGCTCTCACAGGTTTTGCTGTAATATGTCTTGGTGACTTTCTTTTGGGATCCACCTTATGTGGGGTTCGATGAGCATCTTGGATAGATATCTTCTCATCTTTCATGATATCAGGGATGTTTTCTGTTAACAAATCTTCAACAATTTTCTCTATTTTCTGTTATTCCCCCCCTGTTCTGGTACTGCAGTCACTTGTAGGTTATTTCTCTTGATAGAGAGAGTCCCACATGACTCTTAGAGTTTCTTCATTCTTTTTAATTCTTTTATCTGATTTTTTCTCAAATAAGTTGGTATCTAGAGCTTTATCTTCAGTGTCACTAATTCTAACTTCTGCTGCCTCGATTCTGCTCCTATGACTTTCTGTTGTCTAATTCTGAAATTTTATTGTTAATCTTCTGGATTTCCGATTGCTGTCTCTGTATGGATTCTTGCAGTCTATTAAATTTGACATTATGTTCTTGAATAATTTTTTTAAGTTCTGCTACTTTGTCTGTGTGTTCCTTGGATGTTTCTGCGTTTTGTAGAATTTCCTTTCTAATTTCTAGGAGAGTTCTGTATATTAATCTTTTGTATTCTGCCTCTGGTAATTCCAAGAAATTCTCTTCCTCCAGAGAATTTATTGATTCTTTATTTTGGGAGCTTGCTGAAGCCATCATGGACTGCCTGTTTATGTGATTTGATATTGACTGTTGTCTCCGAGCCATCAATAAGTTATTATAATTTTATTTTATATTTGTTTAGTGAGTCCTAGCTTCTTGTTTTGTTTTGTTTTGATATGCCCCGATAGGCTGCTCGTGTGCACTAGTTTGATTACTGACACCTTTGAAGCTCTAACGTCCTGTCACCAGGTAGTTAGTTCTATAACTATGTGCCCACAGGAGTCCGTTAAATTTTCCTGTAAGGGTTTAGCTCAGGTGACCAGGCAGTCAGTCTCCAACTGTGTGGTGCAGGTTCTCACCTACAGTCCTAGAGAGGCATGGGTGATTGGTGCAGGTACTGGACTCTGGCTGTGGTAGGGATCACGCACTGAGCCAGGCAGGGAGGTTTCACTGTAAATGAAGATAACGCATAGTGCCAGGTCTGGGAGGATTCCCAGCTCAGAGCTTCCATGTCCCAAGGGACCTGTCCACCCTTGATGTCTTTTACCAAGCAGGATGATCACCTGAATTTCAGTGTCCAGAGTCTTTTTTAGGTTTCATTTTGTAACATGACTGAATGAGTCATTGCCCACATAGTTGAACTCGGCCTCCAGTTCCCTGGTCCCCTCATGTTGGGTCTTTCTGGCATAGCCAGCCCCCACCCAAGCTCAGTTGCCTCCTGAGCATGAACTCTCGTGTATTGTGTGGGCCCCTCATGGAAGACAAAGACCTTTCAGTCACTTGGGAAATTCCATGGATTTAGGAACCAAGGATGAAGACCAAATCCTTTTTTTTTTATTTTATTTTTTGTTTTATTGTTGTACTTTAAGTGAAAGTTTACAATTCAAGTTAGTCTCTCATACAAAAATTTATACATAGTTGGGTGACCCTAGTTGCTCTCCCTATACTCTGACGGCACACTCCTTCTTTCCACTCTGATTTCCTGTGTCCTTTCAAACAGCTCATGTCTGCCTTCTCATCTGCCTCTGGACAGGAGCTGCCCATTTAGTCTCATGTATCTACTTGAGCTAAGAAGCACACTCTTCAGGAGTATCATTTTATGTCCCAGAGTCCAGTCCAAATTTTCTCTGAAGAGTTGGCCTAGGAAATTGTTTTAGTTCTGGGCTAATAGAGAATCCAGGGGCTGTGCTTTCTAGGGTTCCTCCAGTCTCAGTCAGACCATTAAGTCTGATCTTTTTACTAGAATTTGAGTTCTGCACCCCACTTTTCTCCTGCTCCATCAGGGACTCTCTGCTGTATTCTCTGTCAGGGCGGTCTTTGGTGGTAGCCAGGCACCATCGAGCTGAAGACCAAATTCTTTAGATAAAAGTTAATTGTATACCTCAGAGAGGGTATCTATGCAGGGTGACCTAGCATGGGATGTCAGAGCCTGAATAGAGTGAAGAGGGGGCCCAAAAGGAGGGCAACCTAGTGTGGGTGTGAGCCCAGTTCAGGTGAGAGGGGTATGTGCAGAGGAAAAGGTGGTGGCTGTGTTGTGAGAGTGGTTACATACAGGGAAGGCGATTGATGGAATGTATACATATGTTAAAGATGATGGAGGCCAGATTTCACACTAGCAGAGAAAGGAGTTAAACATATATCAAAGAGAGAAAGCAAGAATTAATCCTGTGGTGTTGGAGTGGAATTAAAAGTATCAGTGTGATGTGTGTGTGTGTGTGTGCATGTGTGTGTGTGTACACGTATGTATGCACATATTTCCTAGCTCTGTCCCTGAGAGGAGCTTGGAGCAGTGGTAGCACTGAGCACACCTAGTGCCCAGGTCTTGGCTTCTAAATATCATTTTCCACTAGAAGAGCTCCTTGGAGAAATGGCTGAGTTTAGGGCTAGGGCAGGGGAAATATAAGGTGAGCCTGGACCATTGTGTGCCAGGTAATACAGAAGTGCTTGAAGTATGATAGGGGCATGTCAAAAGGATATAGGAACCAGCTTGAAGGGGCTCCCACTGGCCAAGTCTGGGGCAATTTGAGCATCAAATTATGATAGTGATGGATTGTAAACCATCGAATAAAGTGGGAATACATGAAATCCATGAGTTCATACTGATATAAATGCATGAATGAATGACCTCAAAGTTTAAGAAACAGACTGCTTACATAGTTTCCAAGTACGCCCCACAGGCAGGATCTTTAACTACAGAGGGGGAAGGTAACTTCACAGCGAGGTCTGGCAGTCACCCTCTCACTTAAGTGATCAAAGTGAGCCCCACCTAAGGGGACAGGTGGAAATCGTGCATTACCTAGCAGGATGCAGGGAAAAGAGCCCAACACCACTTTCGCGTTATTCCTGCCAAAGATGCGTTAGTGGAGTCTGATCATGAGGAACCATCAGATGTACCCAGATTGAGGGGTATTGCATAAAACTGAACAAAGCCTATAATCTTCAAAGTGTCAGTGTCTTTAAAGACTGAGGAGCTATTCTGGACTAAAGGAGACATATCTGAAGCAAGTGAGTTAGACAGTGTTCTGTTGTAATCTGTAGGGGTTTGATAGGCTAATTTTTAGAAGTAGATCGCCAGGCCTTTCTTCCTGCTCTGTCTTAGTCTGGAAGCTCCAGTGAAACCTGTCCACCATGGATGACCCTGTTGGTATTTGAAGTACTGATGACATAGCTTCTAGTGTGACAGGTTGTGGTCAGGGCTTTTAAGAAGATTTAAAAAAAAAATTTGTCTTGGTTCTTTTCAGTTTTAGGTTTGATATGAATGATCTAGCCCACCATCATTAGAAACAGGATAGTCTTGCCTTGTTTGAATTTTTTTTTTTTAATAGTAATGTTCCCTCTTTTGAAAACGCAGTACAGCAGCCATGAGATTTCCTTCTCTTCCCCTCACACCAAATCATCCGCCTTCAGGAGGCTGGCCCCGGCGGTGCTGCTAATCAAACGCTCACTTTGCTGCAACAATATGGTTTTCTTCTTTGCTTTCCAGTTTCTGGAAGAAAACTCTGATCCTTCTGCCTTCGAAATTCAGGAGGAGTTAGAACAATACACAACCAAAATCGTACAGAACAACCTCCTGGGACCCCAGGGAGCACACGTGAGTTACCGTGGTCTGTTTTCCCCTCACACTGTTAGCATCATCATCATCATTCCCTCTGCACTGTCGTTTGTGGACACGTTTGGCTTCCCAAAGTAGCCTTGAATTTGAATCCCAGCTCTGCCTCTTACGAGCCCTGTGACCCTACAGGCTATGTAACCTTCCCTGAGCCCGTTTCCTCGTCTCTGATTTCTGCCTGCATGACCAGTGAGAGGATGAGGTGAAAGAGGCGGTGTGGGTATAGCATCCAGCAAGGTTCTGGCATGCAGACTCTCACTTTGTGAATGATGTCCTTGTCCTTTTGTTCTTTCTTCTCCAATACTAAACCACTGCCATTACATCCCCTTCCCCATAGTAAACGTGTATTAATTTACTTGATAAATAAATGAGATAGACAATCAACCTGCAGTTGTTATTAGCAGCTGTCTTGTTGGCCCTTGACTCATGGCGACCCCATGTGTTACAGAGTAGAACTGCTCCATGGGGTTTTCTTACCTGTAATCTTTATGGAAGCAGTTTGCCAGGTCTTTCTTCCGTGGAGCCACTGAGTGGGTTCAAACCACCAGCCTTTAGTTTAGCAGTTGATCTCAAACCACTTGTGACACCCAGGTACCCCTTCAACCCGAAGCTAATCTTGAAATGTCTTGCCCAGGTTTCACACCAGAGATTCTGATTTAATCGGTCTGGATTAGGTCTGGGTCAATGCACCCAACAGCAAGAGCTCAAGTGTATGTTACAGAAGCTGCCCAGGCAGTTCTCATTTGCAGCCTGGCGCGGACCCACTCATGGCGCAGCTGTAGACATGAGCCTCACAACCTCAGAACCGAGGTTCACCTGAGGGGCAGCGGGAGGCTGCAGCAGTTTCATCCAGAGAGGTTGGCTTTAAAGAAAAGTAACTAGCATGTCTTAAGTGCTTCATGTATTCCAGGCCTCACTACGTTGATCGTCTCTTTATCTGACTAACAACTTTGTGACGTGGTTATCATTCTTATTCTTATGAACGAGGAAACTTCAGGCTTAGAGAGGTCACTTTATCATACCAAACATTATTCCAGAGCTTGGGAATATGGATTCTGGCTCAGATAGGCGGGCAACTGGCAGAGCTGGACTATCATGTGGTTCTGTAGAAGCTTTTTCCTCTGGTTTTAAAAAAAAAAAGTGAATATATATTGAATTCAGTTTAAAATGACACTGCAAGGCTCTTCGACTTTTTTAACAGGTGAAAAATGTCTGCGAGAGCAGGAGCAAGCTCATCGCTTACTTCTGGAAATCACACATGAGTGCTAAGCGGTGTCCCCACTGCAAGTGAGTACGGGCTCCTGCCTTTCCCTCTCCCCAGGCGAGGCATCTCTGGCCAGAGTCGCTCACAGCTGTTGTTTGGTTTGTTTTTCTCAATCTCTACTGTGCTTATGTGTAGGACCGGGCGGTCAGTCATCCGAAAGGAGCACAACAGCAAACTGACAATCACATATCCGGCCATAGTGCACAGGAAGAGTGACCAGAAGAACACAGAGACCCTGGGTAAGCAGGCCGGGCCAAGGAAAGGGCTCCTTGGCCATTGAATATGTCCCAAACCTTGGGAATACTGGTCCCCCTTTACAACACACTTCTCAGCTGTACATTTGTGGCCTCATGGGGCTGGAGAGGGTCCTGGTGCGTGCCCAAGCCAGGCCTCCCCCACAGGAGGAGTCTGTCACGGTATACCACAGCCAAATCAGGTGTCTCTTCCCTCAAGTGGTAGTTTTTCTGACAGATTTTTGAGGAAGAAACTAAGGCATTTACCTGGCAAATATTTAGGAACATTTTATTGTAAAACACATATGGATTTCTTTTGGAGTAAAATGTAGGTGAATTTTTAAGAAAAAGGGCACAAATTTGAAGAACCTTGGAACCTCCTACAGGCTGCTCCTAGCTGTCCACCCAGATCCCTGGGGGCAGAGTGCCCTCCTCTCCTCAGCTCTGCTCCGCCCTGGGGTAGTTGGGAAAAAATTTCAGAGAACTGACTTAGTACTCCCACATTTTTTCTAGTTGTTTGTTTGTTTAAAGTTTTTATGTTTTTTAACTCTGAAGTGGTGAGTACTGAATACGATATTCTGTGTGAAGTGCTAAGACCAGTGTCCACAGTGTCGTGAAGTGCTCTGTAGCTGTTACCTGTTCGTTTCTGATTATACATTCAGTGTGCCAGGATAGAAAAAGCACAGCCTGTGCTTGACACCTGGCTCTGCTCCTTGTCCTGAGTCGTTTAGATAAGGTCACTTCTTTAAGCTTTGGCCTCCAGCTCTATAGAGTGAGAATAACAACCTATTGTCCAGAGTTGAGGAAATTTACATGTATGAAAGCCCATAGCATAATGTTAGCAAACTTTATTCCAGAGCTTGGGAGTATGGATCCTGGGTCAGATAGGCGAGCAGGTTCATTCTGTTCCTGGAGGTGAATGTATCATTTACATTGAAGACTCTGCAGAGGCCTGTAGAAAATACGCCTGTTGGTTAGTGCTTTTTAAATAAACCTTTCATTTTGGAATAATTTTAGATTTTTTTAAAGAGTTGGAAAGATGGCGCAGAGAGTTTCCATATATTCTACCCAGCTTGCTCTAATAAAACGTCTTACATTCCCATGGTGTGTTTGTCAAAACTAAGAAATTAACTTTGATAGAATATTTTTAACTAAACTACAGACTTCATCTGAATTTTGCCAGCTTTTCCAGTAATGTCTTTTTTATGCTGTAGGATCTAATCCAGGATTCCCTGCTGCGTTTAGAAAACCTGTTTAATGCTTAGCAGTTAGCTACAAGGGTGGATTTTTCCTACCACAAAACCCCAAGTACGCAGAGTAGAACTGCTCCATAGGGTTTTCTCCATAATCCTTTACAGAAGCTGACTGCCATGCCTTTCTTCCGTGGCACTGCTGGGTGGGATCAAACTGCCAACCTTTGTTTTAGGTTAGTAGTTGGGCATAAACCATTTGCACCACTCAAGGGCCTGGATTTTCCTACACTCACCCATAAAGAGCCCTCAAAATAATTTTCCCTTAATGCCAGTTTGGGAATTGCTAATCTAGCCCTTAGGGTGCCTCAGAAAATGTTTGCAGACTGAGAACAAAGATGGTCAAAATTCTAGACGGTAACTTTCTTTCAGGTAAATGTCTAGCAATTGAGTAATCTTTCAGTGTCTTTGTTGCCAGACTTAATCTTCTCAAGGAATCTTTCAGTGCATCTCTGAGAGCATCATGGTGTCACCCAGAGGTCTGTGCATTAGCAACAAGCAGATAAACAAGCAAGAATGAGTAGAAGTGGAATAATAAGGTCTTAAAGGGTTCCAGGGTTGGGTTTTAAGTATTTAGCAAGTATTTATGCATTGGGCACTCACTTTGTGCCAAGGACCATGCATGAGGTGGAGCACAGCGCCAGGGTGGAGACTAGACCACGTGGCCTCTGTGGTCAGGAGGATATAGGTGACACAGATCAGTAACTCCAGGGAGCAGGTGAGCATTCTGAGCATGGGTCTGGCCATGTTCCTAGTACCAAAGGGAGCCAGAAAGTGAGGCCTGTGCTAAGTGGTCCCTGTGGACTGGTGATCCCATGAGGAGCACCACGAGCATGTGACGTGCCACACACACTCCAGAGTGCTCCTGGGGCCCACGATGTACGTTCGTACATTCGCCTTTTAACTGACCATGAGAATCCTTTCAGCCAAGACACACCCACCGTGATCTGATCTTCCCCAAGTTATTCTATCTCCAAACCCTTTTTTCACATGGCAGCTCTTTAATAGCTGAATGAGACACACGTTAGAGATTCTCTGACATCCCATCGTAGGAATAGCTCTGTCTTGTAGGTTGTGAGGTGGGTGCAACCGTGTGAGGAGGTGGCATCCCTCAGGTTATTCTGACTTGAAAACCCTGCGCTTGAGCAGCCTCAGCCTGTCTTCTCTAGGATTCAGCTGCGGGGGGGCACTTCACTTACTGGCAGATAGTGGCGAGCATTGTCATATTCAGCCGTCTTCCTCAGCCCTTCAGACCTGTTTATTAAGAGAGAGAGTTCAGATATTTATTTCCAGAAATACGTGCAAAATTGTTTTTTAGGTTAATGGAGTCTGCTTTTTCCCACTGAACATAGATAGCTTTCTAATGTTGTGGTCAACCCTGAAGGTCAAAGCCAGGGCTTCCTTCAATTGCATTAACTTGTTAAAATGTTTTGCTTTCATAAGTATCAAAATTGAAAATTAAAAATGACTCCTTGACCCATCAATTCCACTTCTAGGAATTTATCTAAGGAGTTGTTTAAACGCCCACGGTATTGTTTAAGTATTTCAAAATCAGAAATGACTTAAGTGTCTGTTAATAAAGAGTAGTTAAATAAATGGAGTCCCTGGGTGGTGCAAAAGGTTAACACGCTTGGTTGCTAATTGGAAGGTTGGAGGTTTGAGTTCACCCAGAGGCCTGGTGCTCTCCTTCCAAAAAATCAGCCATTGAAAACCCTATGGAGGACAGTTCTACTCTGACACACACGGAGTTGCCATGAGTCACGGTCAGCTTGACGGTACCTGGTACTGGTTGCTAGTTAAATAAATGTTGGTCCATCTGGTTTTCCAAGGTAAGGTTTCTCTAAAAGCTTGTGATGACATATCCTCTGCAGATTGTAAAGCAACTAATTGAAGAACTGGAGCTGAATTAAAGCTTGATTTTAAAATTGTAAAAAAAAAAGACAAAAAAGTGGGGTTTTAAGTAAAAATTATCTTAGAGTATTATGAACATCTATAGTCAAGCTTAAAAAAAGCCGCAAACTCGTTGCCGTTGAGTCGATTCCAACTCATAGTGACCTATAGGACAGAGTAGAACTGCCTCAGGGTTTCCAAGAAGCATAGGTGGATTTGAACTGCCAGCTTTTTGGTTAGGAGCCAAGCTCTTAACCCTTATGCCACCAAGGCTCCATGTTCGAGCTAGTGAATGTTTATTTAATATCTGTTGTGTGCTAGACACTTTTAGGTACTAGGAACACAGACAAGATATAGTTCCTACCCTGATAAGTATATAAAAAGGGGAAATTTAGCAATGCTTCATTTTAAGGAGTGCGTCCTAGAAAAGGTTGTTAGTTTTGAACCTGGAAGGTTACGTGGCTTGTCGTTTTTTTAAAAAATTGATTTATTTAATTGTAATTTATGAAAGTTTACATAGCACATTAGTTTCTCATTAAACAGTTAATACACAAATTGTTTTGTGACATTGGTTGCCAACCCCATGATGTGTCAACACTCTCCCCTTTTTCACCACCAATTCCCTTGTTGCATTCATCCAGTTTTCCTATCCCTTCCTGCCTTCTCGTCTTTGCTTTTGGGCGGGTGTGTCCATTAGTCTTGTATACATGATTGAACTATGAAGCACGCCTCTCACTTGTGTTATTGTTGGCCCTATAGACCTGTCTAATCTTTGACTTAAGGGTGAACCTCAGGAGTGACAGTACTGGACTAAAAGGGTGTCCTGGGGCCATGTTCTTGAGGTTTCTCCAGTCTCCGTCAGATCAGTAACTCTGGTCCTTTTCTTTTTTTTTTTTTTTTTTTTTTGTGAGTTAGAATTTTGTTCTACATTTTTCTCCAGCTCGGGACCCTCTATTAGGATCTGTGTCAGAGCAGTTGGTGGTGGTAGCCAGGCACCATCTATTTGTTCTGGATTCAGTCTGGTGGGGGCTATGGTTGTTGTGGTCCATTAGTCCTTTGGACTAATCTTTCCCTTGTGTCTTTGGTTTTCCTCATTCTCCTTTGCTCCAGCCAGGATGGGACCAGTAGATGTATCTCAGATGGCCGCTCATAGGCTTTTAAGACTCCAGTTGCTGCTTACCACAGTTGGATAGAGAACATTTTCTTTATAGACTGTGTTATGCCAGTTGAGCTATATGTCCCGCGAGACTAATTGTCTTTTTTAATCATCTAAATGCCTGGAGCCGCACCCCCTGAATGGGAGCCTAAGTCTGATTTTCTGACTCACTTTGGGTGTAACACCAGTATGGTCTTTGTAAAAACAAACAGTGTACTTTTACCCATAAAAATGTTCATACACTTTAATCTGTAATTCTACATCTGTGAACTTTTTCTGGAAAAAACCATGTACATAAAGATGTTTATCATAGTCTCACTTATAACAAAAAATTGTAATCAATCCAAATGTCCAACTGTATGAGTGTGGTTAAGTGTATTAGGAAACATCCCCTCAGTTGAATATTATGCAGCCATTAAAAATGATGGTCAGGCAAAAAGCTATGTATTACTGAGTAGAAATGCTCACAAGATGCCGCTAAATGAGGAGCAAAGTAGTGGTCAGAATTAATCTATACTCAAGATTATAAAGTATCTGAAATGCACTTATAAAGTATGTGAAATGCACTTATATGAAGAAAGGATTGGAAAAGAATATATAAAAGTGATAATAGTTATGTTAGTATAATAGTGGGTCATTTTTTTTAACCTTATTTTTATATTTTATACATTATGTATAACACTTTCATTACTTTAGAAATTAGATGAAGGGGAAAAATCTAGGGCTGAGAATATGCTGTCCTAGAGATTGGTTTTTGGGGTCACTTTGCAGGCTTGGCAGGGTGGGGCTGATAGATCCCATTACAGAAGGAGTGTCTGTTGTTGACCTATTGTGCTTTGATTCCCCTCTTCGGCTGCAGGAATTGAGGAAGCTCAGCTGGGAAAACGAGGCTACTTAACACCCACCAGCGCCCGAGAACACCTCATCGCCCTCTGGGAGAACGAAGGTACTGCGCCAGCCTAAAGAAATAACTCTTTGTCTTCCCCAGGTTTTAATTTCCTGGGCTCCTTTACCGTGCCTTATGATTTTTATTCTCTTAAAGTTGTGATTATTGTAGACCTCCTGGAAATCAATCCCTAGGCTTGAAGCAGACTTCGGGGTGCATTGTCATTGAAGCCATCAGTGGGGTGGGGTTTATACCCAGCACTGTGAACATGCTAATTATTGTAACTGAGCCTGGTCATTAAGTTACAGCCCACGGCGGGCCTTGCTAACACAGTTTGACATGTTTCTGGAAGGCTCAGTGTAACTCAGCTTATTTTAAATGCCTGTAAATAGTAGCCTTTTTATAGGTTTTTACAGCGATTTCTTTTGTGAATCAAAGAATGAACACTAATTTGTCCTTTTTAAAAAATAAAAAAAAAAATTAGGAATTAGGATTTTTATATTTTTCAATTCTCTAAAGAGAAAAGGAACTCCCCCTTCCCTTTTGAGTATGTGACAAAACCTGTGTAGAATATTCAAGTGCTCACATCGCCGTCCCTCTGAGAGTGTGTTCTGGAACCCTGACTCTAACACTGTAATGATGAGCGGTTAGAACTGAAAACGTTCTTAAAGGGATGAGTGACGTCAGAAAAGAAAGCCCCCAAGTTAGTGTGATTGTTTCTGCGGCAAGATCCCTTCCTGGAGAGCGCCCACATGGAGGGGCTTTGTTGTTGTTGTTGTTTTTAAGAAGGCTCGAACTTTTTTCTTTATTTAAAATATATTTTTTATAAATGCCAAAGTAGTAAGTGCTTGGTGGGTTTGTTTTGTTTTTATTTTTGTTTAAGTCCAGGATGGTAAAGAGAAACAAGTGAAAGTTTTTTTCCATCCTTGCCTGTCTCTGACCCTGGGGCAAGCACCGTCATCCCCACAATGCCTGTTTTTATAAGCCAGCTTCTTACCTGCATAAAGACTCCCGTACGTGCAGGGACGATTTTCTGGTTGTTATTTTTCATAAAGAAAAAGGTGATCTTATTCTTCATACTATCCTGTATTGTTTTATTTCCACTCTAGTATTTTTGGGGTCATCCTTCCATGCCCTTACGTATAGAACTAAGCAGTCTTTTGGGTTTGTTTATTTTGAACACAGGATTCTTTCTGAATTACCTTTTTTTGGGACTGGAAGATGTTGGCATGGAGTCCAGATTCAATCCCAATATGTTCTTTCTTGATTTCTTGGTGGTGCCGCCCTCAAGGTAATGCGCTTTAATGAACTTATTTCACCTAAAAAGGGTTGATTGAGTGATTGAATAATGACCTTAGGAGGGGATGGAAGGGTCCAGAGCACTGAGAAATAAAGCAGCAGTTCCTGTCCTAGGTTTCAGGAAGTGGGGATACTTTCCTGTCCCGTTTGTCCTGAGGACAGTGTTGGCTGTTTTGGGAGCATGGTGGAGTGTGAGTTGCTTGCCGCGGTGATGGGGGAGAGGATGAAGAACGTGACCCTTTCCTCACTGTAAACATTCCTTGATTATGTGCGCTCACCCGCAGGTATCGTCCTGTCAATCGCCTGGGGGACCAGATGTTCACCAACGGCCAGACAGTGAACTTGCAGGCTGTCATGAAGGACATAGTTCTGATCCGGAAGCTTCTGGCACTGATGGCCCAAGAACAGAAGCTGCCATGCGAGGTGGCAGCAGCTGCCGCAGATGAGGTCAGAGCTGCCTTGGTGCTAGTGTCATAAGCACCCTCGTTTAGTTCTGCCTCTGCGCGGTGGTGCACGGAACGCCATATGTGCTGGGAGATGCTGATGGGATGTTCTGTACAGCTGGCAGCACCCTAGTGCCAGCTGTGGGTGTGGGGGGACTTATGCGGGAGACTGAGCTTTGATTCCTGGGCAGTGCGCCTCAAGCACAGCCACCACCCGTCTGTCACTGGAGGCCTGTGGTTCCTGTGATGCTGGATAGGTTTCAGCAGAGCTTCCAGACGAAGACAGACTAGGAAGAAAGGCCTGGCTATCTTTCTGAAAATCAGCCAACGCAAATCCTAATCACAGTGGTCTAAGCTCACTGTGCATGGGGTCGCCGTGAGTGAGGGTTGACTTGATGGCATCTGACAATAACAAGTTAATGTATTGGGCATAAAAAGGTCTGGGTTCTGCCCCTAGCGACCTTGCTGGGTAACCTTGGTTGAATCATTTTACTTTCTTGGACTAGTCTGTAATGTGTGTGGTTTGTGCCAAGATTTTACACAGACTGTTCTGGGCCACCTGCCCTCGCTGGCAGTTGTTGGCAGCTCTAGAAAGAACTGTGCATTTCCCTCGGGCTCTGAGAACGTCCCTCCTGGGCTACAGTACTGGAGCCAGTGGGGCAGCTCTGATTTTGGCTGGTTACGTTCTCCAGCACTGGAGTCAGGATGGCAGTGTTGTTGACTGGGAACATCTCAGACTAGGAATGTCAGGTTTGGGGCCTCAGCTTTCTCCTTTGTGAAATGGTGGAGTGGAATTCACTTTTCCATTTCAGTAGACATTTGCTGAGCCCCTGAGTGTGCTAGGCTCTGTGCTAGGTCTTTAGCAGGTATAGAGGTGAACCAGGTGCTCAGAAAGCTTGCTGAGAGAAGGTTTGAAATGCTCTCTGGATGCAGATAAGAAGGACTGTCCCTGCCGTGGGTAGACAGTTGGGGCCCTCAAACTCCCTGCTGTTGGACAGTTCTGCTGTGAGCCAGGCCCATCACAAGGTGGTGCCACTGTGTTTCCAGGACACTTGCACTCTGGGCTACCTAGCCTTTCTCCCGGGAGCTTTCTTTGGTTTCGCCGAATGGTTCTCATCTGCCAGTATAGAATCAGTAGACTGATCTCTCGGTGTAAGAGGAATCTGCCATCTGCAGGTCCTGTCCAGTTTAGGGGGGATGGCTCTAGCATAGCCAAGTCCAGTGACTAGGACTGAGAATTGTATTTTGATATCCTTTGAAAACAGAGCAACCCTTCATCAAAAAAGCACAGTCTGTGCAGAAACAAACAGCATCCTTTCTGATTCCTAAGGTTCTCCATACCAGAAATCACAATGCCCTCTTTCCTTCTGATTAACAGGGCATGTTCTTACTTCTCTCCCCACATTTCATTCTCATGGCAGCCCTAGCATGCATCGGGAACCTGGAGGGAGCCAGGCACTGTTCTGGGCAATGGGGATGTATTGGTGAGCCAGGGAGACAAGGTCACTCTGGTGGACTCATTTCACCAGTAATCACTTGGCCCTTAGCCAGGTAACGCCATCATACTGGTGACTGTCTCTCCCTGTAAGGTTCCTCCAGCAGAGGGAAGCCCCCTCCAGCAGAGGGGGACCCTGAGCGTTACCTGCAGAAGTAATTCTGTCCTCTCTGTAGCTCAAGAAGACCCCTTTGTCCCTCAGGGTGGAAGACAAGCTCACATCATCATGAAGAGTTCTTGTAACATTCTCATTTACTGCATCTCCAGCCACCTCACCCCATCCAACACATTGGTCTCTTCTCTCATGTGACCCACACAGAGAACTTGGGACCATCTGTCTGTCTCTTTGTGTCATACCAGCCTATAGGGCCCACAGTCAATAGGTGGCGCTCTAAGGCAGCTTAAGGACGCTGTCTGTGTCTGTCTCCTGGGCAGGCAAGGGGAGACAGAGCCAGGGACAGAACAGAATTGGTTGAATACTCCAGCAAGGCTTGAAGATCAGCCAGTAGGTTGACATATAGCCCAATTGGGGATTCACATCTTAATTATTACATAGAACATCATATGACAAATGTTTTTCCTTTTAAGAAATTGTTCCACCTGCATTTTTATAAGGGTTTTGGGTCAAGTTTTTGTAAACCCATACATAAAGCTGAAATTCCTTATGAGAATTGGTTATCTGGCAGGATAACAAAGCTTTGTAACAAAAGTACTTGGTGTGGGAAGAACTTCTAGGGTTGCCTTAACCAAAAGCCCACCGCTGTCGAGTCGATTCTCACTCATAGTGACCCTACAGGACAGAATAGAATTGCTCCATAGGATTTCCAATCTTTATGGGAGCAGACTACCACATCTTTCTCCTAAAGAGCAGCTGGTGGGTTCAAACCGCCAACCTTTGAGTTAGCAGCCACGCACTTCAGCCACTGTGCCACCAGGGCTTCTTAGGGTTGCCTAAAAAAAACCCAAACCATACCAGTTGCTGTGGAGTTGATTCCAACTTATAGCGATCCTATAGGACAGAGTAGATCTGCCCCTTTGGGTTTCCAAGGAGCACCTGGGGGATTTGAACTGCCAACCTCCTGCTTAGCAGCTGATCTCTTAACCACTGGCAACTGCCTTAATAAAGGAGCCTGCTTAAAATTTGAGTTCATTTTGCTACCAGAAAGGTACAGGCTGGAAAATATGTAGCGGGGGCTGATAGTTTGTTGATGCTTAATTACAAGGTGGTTGTATTAGCACTTTCACAAGGTAAACTCCAGAGCTCATTGTTTGCCAGGGCTAGTGTGAGAAAGAAAGAAAACCTAGTGTGGCTTTTCTGAGTGTTTCTCCATCGTGCATGTTTTCTCTCTTGTATCCTCCCAGGAGAAGGACTCTTCCATCGTGATGGACCGCTCCTTTTTAAGTACACTTCCAGGCCAGTCCCTCACAGACAAGCTTTACAACATTTGGATTCGCCTTCAGAGCCACGTCAATATCGTGTTTGATAGCGAAATGGACAAACTAATGATGGAAAAGTACCCCGGCATTAGACAGGTGATGGTTAAGTCGGTTTCCAGTTCCCGGTTGAAGGGGTGAAAAGACAAAACTATAAACATACTTGAACCTTTTTGTTTTAAAATGCTTTATTTGGACTTTTTTCCCCTGTAAAGATCCTGGAGAAGAAGGACGGCCTGTTCCGGAAGCACATGATGGGGAAGCGAGTGGACTATGCGGCCCGCTCCGTCATCTGCCCAGACATGTACATTAATACCAACGAGATTGGAATTCCCATGGTGTGTGGAGGGCGTGCCCGTGGCCGGCTGGGGAGGAGGGTTTGCAGCAGATTGTGGTGGCTTGGGAGGTGACAGCACCTGCGTCTCCTGGACAAGCCGTTTGGATGGGGCTTGAGGCTGTGCAGTGGCACCAGTCACCTTGCCGGGCCGTGACCTGCTAAACACCTGCCCACGTCTCGGGGCACAGGGGAGCTGATTGAAGGGCATTGCAGATCCCTGCCTGCCCGTCTTCCTCCTGCCTGCCTTTGAATCTCTGTAGTCAGTCTGAACACATGGCAGAGGAGAGACACAGGGAAAGGGGGCTCTCAGCCCGTGCACCTGCTGGCGTCAGGAGTGTGTGCCCTGGGCCGCCAGGGAGAGGAAGGGGCGAGCCCCCATGGGGAGGCGTGTGCGCATCATCCATCGCCCTTTCCCTGGTGGTACGCCGTTTGTCCCATCCGCCCGTTAGTGCTTCCTCAGGGAGCAGCCTCCTTTGCTCACTTCCCTACTAGTTCAAGTTGTGGTGTTCATTAGCAGCAGCCCTTTAATCAGCTTCCTCCTTAATGGGCCTGGAGGTCAGTAATGTGAAGATGGTTTAATTCCCTCCGTGCAGAGTCTCTCCTCAGGGGAGTGCTATAATGAGCGCAGCTGAGTGTTCCCGCCGCTTCCTGTGTGCCCAATACCTCCTGTGTGCCTGCTGCTCGCCTCTCCCGGGCACGCTTGGGCTTCCTGGGCGAGGATGTGACATCAGGAGACAGGAGTCAGTGCTTAGGGCTGTGCCCGCTGCCTCCTGGGACCATCAGAAAGCTGGGTCACGTGGCAAGGTGACTTACTGCATCTGAGCCCTTCCTTTCGGGGGGCCCTGGGAGGAGAGGTCCAGGGCCTGTGTGGTGCTTTCTCTGGACAGAGGGCAGGAGCTGCCCCTGCTGACTTTGACTTCACAGTGCCTAGTGTGTCTCCAGCTTTGAGAGAGACCTTTAGGACTGCCTCCTCTTTCTACTTTTTAAGGGGTGCTGGACCTCTTTCTTAGGTCTGGGTTCGTTAAATAATGGCTTGTCCTCAGAATAAGGATTGCGATTACCCTCTGCCCACCTCCAACCTGCCCGGGTCTCAGGGCCGTGTATGCCTGAGAATGTTAGAGCAGAGCATGCAAAGCTGCCTCTTGGTCCCCTTAGCACGCCTCCCGCGTATAACCTTGCCGATCGGAGTTATAGAAGCAAAAGAGCTCAAGTAAGTGTGGAGAATAAGCCAGAGGCTCGGCAGCGAACCGGAGGCTAGCACCCCCTCATGATGCATATGCACCAGTGTGACCAGATAAACACGTAACAAACACATGATATTTGTCCAGTGGGGTAGGGGCCTTGGCGGAAAGTAGAGCAGGCTAAGGGATGGGAGTGCAGGGCAAAGGTGGCCAGGGAAGGCCCCTCATAAAGTGGTATCTGAGCAGAGACCTGAGAAAAGTTAAGCAAGCTCCTTTCTGTAGGGCTTCTCAGAGTCTGATGTATTCAGAGGCATTTAGAATCATCAGGGGATTTATAATATTCAGTAGTTCGGGACTCATTTAACCAGGGAACTCAGGTCTACCGTTGAGTGGAGCACTCTGCATTTTGTCATGTATCACGAGAGCAAATCCGTTTAATCTCAAGTGCCACTTAGATTGTAGTGGTTGCCGGAGCTGTTAAGATATTCCGGTGCCATGTCTGGGCTCCAGGAAGTGCTGCTATCGATTAATGATGTCTGCTGGGCCCGGGGAGGGTGTGAAGGTGTTGGAGGGCAAGCTAGTGTACCATGTTGTGTTTCTTTCTTTGAGGCCTTTGAATTTATTAGCAGATGAGAAAATAATGAAGTTTTAGAGTGAGTTACAAAATTTAATGTGTAGACTACGACACTGAAATGACCCTCCTCAGAGCGACTGCCAGGAGAGGAGCTCAGCCTCGGTTCCCTTCCAGGGTGAGTCTGGGGAGATGGCTGTGTGGAGAAGGCCGGCAGGATGCTGCTGTACTCACTGAAGCACCTTGGCTACATCAGCTCCTCCACATCTTAGAAAGTCACCCAGCCTGTCGAGTCAGATTTTGGGTCTGTAGTCTTCTTTTCTGCCCACCCTGAATTTTCACACCCATTTCCTCTTTCAAGGTATTTGCTACAAAACTGACCTACCCTCAGCCAGTTACCCCCTGGAATGTTCAGGAACTGAGACAAGCAGTCATCAACGGCCCCAACGTGCACCCGGGCGCCTCCATGGTCATCAACGAGGATGGCAGCCGCACAGCCCTGAGCGCCTCGGACCTCACCCAGCGAGAAGCCGTGGCTAAACAGCTCCTCACACCGGCCACGGGGGCCCCGAAGCCCCAAGGCACGAAAATTGTGAGTAGAGGGCAGATTTGGTCAGGGGCTGTGGTCCCTGTGACTGCCAGCCACTGGCTATTGCTCACATGAGTGCGGACACCAGGGTGCAGAGTGTGAGCTGTTCCCTCATCCCCAGGACGAATCTTCCCCCACCTCTGGGTGCTCTCTGGATGCCTTGTGCTTACCTTATCTCCCAGCTAGAGCGCGAGCTCCAGGGGATAGAGACCGTGAGGAGTGCTTCATTTGGCCGCCACACCATGTAAAGCACAGTGCGGGGCACACAGCAGGGGCTTAGCAGATGCTGTTCCATTGTAACTCAGCTGCGGTCCTGAGGCAGGGAGCA
Source organism: Trichechus manatus latirostris (assembly GCF_000243295.1). Classification (NCBI taxonomy): domain Eukaryota; kingdom Metazoa; phylum Chordata; class Mammalia; order Sirenia; family Trichechidae; genus Trichechus; species Trichechus manatus. Next base: position 1,102,504 of record NW_004444144.1, read on the forward strand.
TGCTGCCTTTGAACAGGGCTGCTTGAAGAGTGGTCCTCAGGTCATGTCAGCAGCAGGCCTGGAGCCGGTGAGAAGTGCAGATGGCCCTTTCTCTCCCTGGGAGTGGGCCCAGGGTCTGTGTTGTAACAAGCTCTCCAGGTTCTCGAGCATGTGGAAGTTGAGAAGAACAGCCCCAAAGGAAGGGAATGCTCTGTCAGTGATAACCGAGGACCACAGGTTTCACCCAATGCTTCCGTTTCAGGTGATTCTCGTGGCTCCAGAGTAAGGGATCCTGAGGCTTTTTCTGGGCTTCAACAGAAAGAGTGCCATGGTTGATTAGCAGTGTGGAGTGACAGTATGTGTGTCTGCATCACATAATAGCCACTCCTGCTGGGAGGAGAGTGGCAAATGAAGCCTGACCAGGCAATAGCTGGAGTGCAGTGGATTCCATTTGGGTGTAGCTTAGGGTGCTGCCCAGAGTCGGGGGGCTTCCTAGGTTCTCCAGCCCAGCTGCACATTCATTAGGCCCCTCCTCGTCCTCTGACACGCCTGTACCTGGTAACCAGCTAGGTCTTTTTTAGTCCTGAGTGCAGGCGCTACAGACGTTCTGTCAGCTTGAAGGAACTTTAGAGAGGAACAGGGGGAAAAAGAAACAACGCTTGTTGTGAGGACCATTGGTTCTCATTCTTCATCAAGGGTAGCAATACCATCAGCCTGTCATCTTGCTTCCCTCTCATCCTTGGGCTCTTCTGAGGGAGAGCAGTGACATGGTGGCAGGGAGCACCTGCAGACACAGGTAAGTCACCTGCTTGGTTCTTTTCTAATCACTGAATCTGTGTTCAGACTCACAGGACTGCTCTGTGTTTCTTAAGTGCCTGGTGGTTTGCTAGGAGTTGTGTGAGAGACGCAAGAGAAATCAAAGCGTATTTTCACTTAAATCCGTTTGGTGAAACTAGACAGACATGAAATAATCTTCATATTAACTCAAGCTAAAGCTGTGAAACAGTCTCTGTGTTAGCACCGTAGAAATGAAGAGGTGTAAACGGAGAGAGGAGAGGAGTATGGGGTCAGGTAGCACAGAGTGCCTATCACGTGTTTGCCAGCTGCCGTGGGCGTGACGCCTCTCTCCTGGAGTTGGCAGGAAGGTGGGGGAGACCACCAGTAGTGAGCGTATGAATACTTTACCTACTCCTGGATGGGGTGGCAGACACATAGGGTGCAGTGGCAGAGGAGGGTGACTGTGCACATGATGCTGAAGAAGACATGAGTTTGAGGTGAGTGGGCGAGCAGGGAGAGCTTGGAGTCAGCAGGAAGTAGTTGTGAGCCAGGCAGTGAGGCGCCACCTCGAGGGCTTCAGTGGCAACCAAGGGCAATGGCAGGGGCCTTTCAAAGAGACAGCTAGCAGGACTTGGCAACAGAGTGGGTGTCTCCTCTAGAATAGAGAAGAAGTGGAACAAAAGCATGGTTTACAGCGCAGGAGAATGGGAATGCCCTGGAAGGAGGTAGGTCTGGGCCCTTGTGAATTTCAGTTGATAGCAGAGAATCTAAGTGATCGTCTCCTGCAGAAGGTGGAAACATGGGACCTAGATTAGGGAGCCATGGAGTTGAGAAATGAAATTGTTGTTGTGTTAAAATCTTGGAGCACCAAGTGCAGTGAAGAGAGAAGATGTTGGACACGTGGGAGGCTGAGGCACAGGAAGCCCAGCCTCCAGAAGCTGAGGGGAGAGAGAGGCACAGGGCTGGACTTGCCCCTCTGTGTCTGCTTCTACCTCCCATGTGGGAGTGTGAGGTTTTTCAGGTTGGAACCAGCCACTGGATGTCTTTATATCTCCTGGGGCACTTATTAGATGTCTGGGGAGTTAAATGTGAAGTTTAGGTAGAGTGCGGAAACCAAGGGAAGACTTTCGGGTTTGTCCAGATGAAAGTCATTCTTCTGGGACCTAGGAGAGCAGCTTGAACAGCGTAGAAGGAGCCAGTTTTCAGAGACGTTGTGATGAGAAGTGAAGGTCTTAGCTAAGGGCGTTCGAAAGAAAAAGCAGAAGGATATGGGGGTTTCTGACATTCCTGGGGTGTGAGGATGAGGCAAGTGCACAAAGGAACTTCCTTCACAGGACCTCAGCTTCACCTGTAGGCTTGGAGGTAAGGGGACTTGAGTGTGAGGTGAGGGAAGGCTCATCTCCCTGCAACATGCCAGTAAGTTCATGTGAGTAGACCGAGTCCTGAGGAGTGGTGAGGTTGAAGGAGGTCAGTCCCATCGCTTGTCTCCCAACTGATGTTCAAAGTCTTGTCAGACTCACAAGTCTTCACATCATCCCTGCTTTCTCCTCCAGCTGCATCTCTCCACTCAGCCTTCTTCCAACTCTGTTCAACCAGTCCCTGTTGATGCCGGGCTCTTTACCTTAGCACAAGCTGTTCCCCCTGCCTGGAACACTGTGCCCTCCCATAGGTTCCCTGCTCAACTCTGCTCTTCCTCCAGGTCTCAGCAAAGCTCTCACTCCTCTAGGACAAGGATCGGCAAATGTTCTCTGTAAAGGCCCGGCTGATAAATATTTTAGGCTTTGCAGGACACACAGTCTCTGTTGCAACTACTCAGCTCTGCCATCATGCCAAAGCAGCCAGAAATGAATAGGCAAGACTGAGTTCCAATAAAACTTTATTTACAAAAGCAGGTGGCCAGCTTGCAGGCTGTAGTTTGCCAGCTCCTGCTCTAGAAAGCTACTCCGCAAACCTGTGTTAGGTGCCCCCGTATCTTCCCACCACACCCAGTGTCCACCCCTACCCCTGCCTGTCGTCACGCCTGTTGTGTTGTCACTGCTGTGCACTCCTGTCTGCCCTGGAGCTTCTCAGTCCCAGGATGACAAGGCCAGTGAGCTCTGCTCGCCACTCACTCCCCAGCACCCAGCAGCCACCTGCCTTGTAGGGGGCCCTTTTGAAACCCCTGGGGAGTGAATGATCCCGGTCATGGGCCTGGGGGAGTGCACTGAGCATAAAGCTGAGATGTGGGAGGCTCCACTATATGAGGGCAGGGCTGGACCCAATGACCTGGCCAAGGGCAAAGACAGGACGGGACCATAGTTCCTACATCAGGACCCAGGGACTGAGGGTGGTTGTCTTTATCTTTTATTTTCCAGAATCTCAGTAGTGTTATATGTATGGCTTATTTACGTGGTGGTTGCTGTTAGGTGCCGTCAGGTTGGCTTCAACTCATGGTGACCCCATCCCTGTACAGCAGAACTAAATGTTGCCCAGTCCTGCGCCATCTTCACAGTCAGATCCATAGGTTTTGGATTGGCTGATTTTTGGAAGTAGATCTCCAGGCCTTTCTTCCTAATCTGCCTAAGTCTGGGAGCTCCGCTGAAACCTGCCTCCATGGTGACCCTGCTGGTATTTGAAATGCTGGTGGCATAGCTTCCAGCATTGCAGCAACATGCAAGCCACCACGGTCTTACAAACTGACAGATTTATTTAGACTTATAATAAAGTGTATTGTGCTTTTAATATATTTGTAATTTTAAAGACTTTGGTTAATGTGTTGAATGTAGATCAGGACAGGGCTGAAGGTTGGGTGAAGTGAGAGGGGAGGAAAGACTGAGGGCCAGGTAAGAATCATCAGCAGGGGAAAGATGGCCGAAAGGTGTGAAGCCTCTTCCTCTTCCTCTGGGCCTCCTAAGTAAAGGAGGCAGTGGCCAGGGTGGCCAGACCTCATTTCCCTGCCCAGCAGTCTGCATGCGGCAGGCCTTTGGCTGCGGGCCTGCCTCTGAGACTCTGACCCGGGCGCCAGGGCGTTCTGAATTTCACTGCAGCGTTTATTTAGAGGCAGGAGGAAGGAAGGGCCTTGGGTTTGGGTTGGCGAGGGGAGCACCCTGTGCTCCAGGGCTTCTGTTTGGATTGGCTCCTGCCCACCAGACTGGCCTGCGTGCCTTCCCAGCTGTGGGGAGTTCACTTACACTGGAGGATGTCTTGAATTTGTAAGACTGAGCTTCTCGGCCCAGCCCAGGTTTTTGGGCCTGGGCCACAGGTCTGGGTAGTTTCTCCCTTGAGAGGCTAAAGAAATAAGACCTTGAAGGTCACCTTTAGCTGCATGACGCACAGCAGCAGGCACCCCGGGCAGATGCTCATGGGAACCCTCAGAGGTCAGGTCTCCTTGGAAGCATGGGATTTGGGGGTGGGGAGGGGAAGGTTTGGATTCCTTGGAGAGCAAAAAGACTGCCTCCATGCTAGGTGCTTTTAGGGCTGCCTTTTCATTTTTGAGGTTAAAACCACATGACATGAAGACAGACGCCCTTTGCTCCCCATTTCCCTCCCAGCTGCACAGGACTGGGGAGAGAGTGGTGGGAGCATCTGTAACCTTCTGGGCTGTCTGTAGTAGTTGTCTGATGGAGCTTCACAAGTGTGGGCAGTGTAAGGAGAAACTAGACTGGCAGTCATTTGGTGTCTTCCCCAACCTGTTATCTTCGTAGTTGAGAGGAGGAGTGGGTGAGGCGAGTACCGTCGAGTCTCCAGAATTCCTCTGGACTGCTAAGGGGCGGACCTTCAGAATGGCTGGGGTGGCACGTACCTTCATGCAGTTGTTTTTAAAGTATTGTTTATGTTCATTATTTAGAAATCCCAGTAGTTACTATAATGTAACATCAGATAATAAGGCTTCTCCTGAAGTCGGCTTTGTGAGGGGAGGTGCTCTTTCAGAAGGGCATGGGGCCGCGTGTTTTAAGGAAACAAAGCGTGAACAGTGGTAATCTTTGAAGAGTGAAATTACGATTTTTACTCTTTAAGTTTGTCTATGTTTTCTATTTTGTTCCCCCACATTGAGCATATCACCTGTGTCGTTTTCTTTAAAAATAGTTGAAGACCTTTGAAAAAAATTTTACAAAAGTAACACATCCTCATTGTGACATGAACAATACTGAGATGTATGAAGGTAATGATGCCAGTCCAGGCCTTGCTTGTCCTCCTCACGTTCCTTCCTGTGCCCCTGAGGAGACCATATTAACACTGGGTGAGGATTCAGGCGAGCCTTTTTCCTTGTATATACAAGCAAGCACGTGCACAGAGTTAGGCTGGGTGTTTTAATGGCCTTGTTCAACCACCTTCTGCAACAGCTAGGTTTTTTTTTAGCTATAATTCATTGTTACTATCACTTCAGGGCTAGAATACGTTTAACTCAACCTTTTTCATCATTGCATAATATTCCATAGTATGATAGACTGTGGTTTTTTTCAGCCGTGCCCCTTCTTTTGGACAGTCAAGTTATTTTACTTTTTGCCTCTGTAAACACTGATGCATAAACATACATGTTCATATCACTCTGCAGTGGTGCTGTTTTTCTTCTAGAAAGCTAAAAGGAAGTGTGTTTTAAATGTTCTAATGGCTGTTGTCACGTTGCTTTCCCAAAAGACTACAGCAATTTACACTTCTTATTAATTTTTTAAGTGTAATTAAGGTGTTTTCAGAGGACATTGAACTGAGAATCACAAGAACCCTGTGTTCTAGTCCTGGCTCTGCTGTATAAGATTAAGTTCATTATTTCTGAAACCTGGAGTTCCTATTTAGCGTAACGTACCTATGTGTGACCGTGTGTGTATTGGGGGTGGGGGGTATTCACGAGTTTTACCAACTCCTTTCAAACCCAGGGGTTTTATGGTTATGTGCAGGTATACACTCTTCGGAAGAGGTATCCATTTTTTCAAATTAATTCTCCAAGGCATCCAGGACCTGGCAAGGCTGTGCATCTCTGAATAAGACAGAGATTACAGAACCGGGGCCTGTCGCCTCATCTGTTGCTTATACCTCTGAGCCCAGAGCAGGAATTGGGGCTGTGCAGGGCCAGCTCCAGAGGAGCCCAGTAGCTATTTCTCAAGGTTCAGAGATTCTAGGGTTTTGCTTCAGACTGAAAATTCCCCTTTTATTTAGCTGAATAGAACAGACAGAAGCCACACTCAGGCCAAGCTGAGATGCGCCCTCAGAAGCAGCAGTGATGGTGCTGATATCCCTGCTGGTCCCCCAACACGTTCACCACTCTGCCCCTAGGTGTGCCGGCATGTGAAGAACGGGGACATTCTCCTGCTGAACCGACAGCCCACCCTGCACAGACCTTCCATCCAGGCCCACCACGCCCGGATCCTCCCAGAAGAGAAAGTCCTGCGGCTCCACTATGCCAACTGCAAGGCCTACAACGCCGACTTTGACGGAGACGAGATGAACGCTCACTTTCCGCAGAGTGAGCTGGGCCGGGCCGAGGCCTGCATCCTGGCTTGCACTGATCAGCAGTACCTCGTTCCCAAGGTTGGTTATCAGCTGTGTGTCCTGGCATGTTAGATCTGGGCCCTTGCCACACTGGGGTCAGTGGGGGGCTCCTGGGCAGGGGAATGTGGAACACAGGGGTCCTAGCTTCTTCCAGGTAGGTTTTCAACCCTATAGTTGCTTAGAGGTGGGGAAAAGTCTCTGTCTCGCTGTCTCATAAAATGTGAGTCAGGAGAGAAATGGTGATGGCCATCCCAAAAAGCCGAGTTTAGTAGCATAGTGGGTTTTGTCTTCCAGATGTGTGTTTGGATTCTAAAACTTACTAGCCTCTGGCAAGCTTTAGAATCCTTTTTCCTTCCTCCTACTTCTCAGCTGTGTGTCCTTGGGCAAGTTAGGTCACTTTCACATGTGTCAAATGTGTACACCTTGCCACCTGCTCAGGTGCTGTGAGTCTCAGGTTGGGCTTACACTTCAGAAGGAGCAGCAGAACATAGGTAAAGAAGCTTACATCAATAAATTAATTTCTTAAAAAGTAAAAACTTCTGGGTGACGGCCTGACAGCTCACGTCACTTTCGATCAGTTTCTTTTGTCAGAGGTGAAGAGCTTTTGATCCGTGAACAATCTCATTTAATCCTTCATGTAAATGCCAGGAGATGGAACCCTTATTTTTTTTATGGTTATAAAAATGCAGCATGTTTTCAAGTTCTTTGGTGACAAAGTCCTAAGAGGACAAAAGCTGTTTTTTTTCAAGTAGGAAAAGCTGCTGTTGTTTGTTCTTTCATGTATCTTTATTTCCCTTTGTTTTCTTTTCTCTTTGTTATTCTATTTCTTCTCTATACCCACGTTCTTTTCCTAATTAACTGCAGTACTAAAGTACATTTGTTTGTTGGTTGTAGATTTTTAGTAGAGTTTCATGTTCTCTTCTTAATGAAAACATTAGATGAATGGAACTTTAGCTATTTCTTTTCCAAGAAAACAGTTAAATTTTTCATTTATGTATTTCTTTGTGGGTTAATTTTTTTTTCCTATTTATTGTATTTATTATGGGTCAGTGCTTTGTGAAAAAGTTTTTTTTTTTTAACAAGGCTTGAGGCATAATTTCCTGACTTGTACTTAGCTAGAAAATCCGAGTCACAGAATACCCTATTCTCTAAGGATCCTGACCAGAAACACCAATTTGCAACGTTGTTTTGCTGTGATACTAAGTGGAGTAGGATAGCTGACAATTTTCTGGGTTTTTGATTCAGAGACAGTCTTTTTTTGATCTTAAGCAGGATTTAGGAAATTGAGACTCATGAGTAGACCCTCAGTACTTGCCTGAATCAGCATTTCCCCCTACAATTTTTGATTATTGCACTGAAAGCAGTTTAGCTATTAAAGTAATTTTCTAGTCATGGAAAAATCTAGACAGAGAGAGGAGAAGGCACTGAACATATCACGTAACTTGTAATTATGCTCTTTAAAGGAAGAAAACAGAAGGAAAAATATCTTCCACCAACAATTCTGGGATGAGTCAAATACATAATGCTGGTTTGGATTTTTTCCCCCAAGCAAAATAAGACCTTGTCTTTGGAGCAGGATGTGGAGTATAATCTTTTATTTATGTTAATAACTCAAAGCCATCATGAGAAAGGCTGTGAGTGTATGATTTTGCCTTGCATCTGTGGCACCTTTTCAGCATATCTATAGTAATTACCTTTGGGTTTACAGAGCTCATTGCCACAATATTTAAACCATTTGATGAGCATCTTTTTTAGCCTTTGAATTAGTACATGTGGTTAAGTTCCTGGTGCTTCTCTATAGCTGCATTTGTGAGTTCCTTTAGTCTTAGGAAACGTGGCCATAATGTTGCCTAATATTTAACAAATAATCAAATGATAACAATCTTAGATCCAAGGCACAGATTTTTCTCAAGTTTCTGTAAACATTGAAAAGTTTGCAGAAACTGCTTTTTAAAGACCGCCTGTGAGCACAAGCTATTTTTACTGTAGTGTGCCTATGTTGCCATGAACACAGACCCAACAGATCAAGTTCAAGAGACTGGGGATTAGATAGTCTCTGAAAGTGTCAAATGAAATGAATGAACCCACCAATTCTGGGGCTTTCGTACAGGCCCTTGTTTTGGCATCTGGTAGAGAGCAGCTTTTCTTAAGGACCCACCATGGACCATGTGCTGCGCTGTGAAGAGATAGTAATAATGGACATTCTTTTCTTTTGAAATCATGCATCAAGGCCCTCTCGAGGAGCCTGTACCTGAATTCCTCCCTGCCTGCACTGCCTGACTCCAAGTCACCCCTTAGGCCTCAGCTGTGATATTGCTCCTCAGAGAGACCCTTGCTGGCCATCCCCCCCACCCACACACACACACATTTACATTACAGCCCTGCCTGTTATTTTCCTGCATGGCATTCAGAACACTACGATGATGTATTTATCCAAACATTTGTTTACTGTCTAGCTCTGCCCTGTCATAAAGGACCTTGTCTGTTCAGTCCAGTGGAGTAGACTGAGGGTCTAGCCCAGTGCCTGGGTGCACAGTAAGCTCTCAATAAATATTTATTGAATGGATGACTAATTTACAGGAGGACCTGGCTAGAAATGTGTGAAAAATACTAAAGCATAAAACCAAAGTTTTTGCTAACACAGCTAACAGCAGCCAGACCAAATTTATGCATAAATGCCAAAAATATGCTGGAGTAATTAGAATCAGAGACGGCTGGAGGAACTGGATGCATGTGAAGCAATTTTAATAATGAGGAACAGTGGGCAAATGGCAACCGTGAAAGCTGGCGGTGAAGCCCCCTAGTCATGGACCTTGGAAAGCAGTTTGCTCTTAAGATGGAAGGCTCAGGCTAGGGCTTAGTGAGGACATGGGGTAGGACAATTTGGAGATATAAGGGAGGGCCATTGCTAGAAGGCAGCCTCCAAGTAGATGATTAGGGATTAGGTTTGACTTAAAATTTATCTTTGTTCTCCTTTTGTCTGTTTTGGTTTGTAGGATGGCCAGCCACTGGCAGGCTTGATCCAGGATCACATGGTTTCGGGTGCAAGCATGACCACTCGGGGTTGCTTCTTCACCCGGGAGCAGTATATGGAGCTGGTGTACCGAGGACTCACAGACAAAGTGGGGCGTGTGAAGATCTTTCCTCCTGCCATCCTGAAGCCCTTTCCACTGTGGACAGGAAAGCAGGTAATTGGAAGGAAACAGCCAGTGTCTATAAAAAAGGGAACAAGCCACTCATACAAAAGATTTCATTCCCACGAGAGCCCGGGCCAGAGACAGAGAAATGTCTAATCAAGCAGTAGCCTGACTTTGCCTTTATTCGAAGTTTCTGGGTCTAGATGGTTTCAAGGGTGTGTCCACTAAAAGTAGGGTGCATAGTTTCTGTCCTTTGCCTCTAACTTGATGTCCTCATAGTCATAAACATGGTGGTAGTAGGCAGTGGTGGTGGTGGTAGTAGAAGCAATATTTGTTGGGAAGTGCCAAGCTTTGCTGAGTGTCTTAGAGCCGATATCGTATTTAATCCTCACAACCAACCTGTAGTGCAGATACCATTATTTCCATTTAGCAGAAGAGAATACTAAGGCTGAGAGAAGTTAAATTACATGTCCAAGGCTATAGTAGACAGTTGAGTTTCAAACTCAGGACTTTCTAAATCTTAAGCCATCATACTATACTTCCTCTCAAGGTAACAAAGTAATAGTATAATTGTGATCAAATAATGAAATACAGTAAAATATGTGTTTCTACTATTGGCTGAGCCTCCAGTTTCAGCCTTAAGGCTCAGCTACTAATTGACTATTTAATCCTGGTTCTGTGGGCCTCAGTTCCTCATCTTTGAAACAAAAGAGTTCAGATCAGTGATCTCTGAGGTCTTTTCCAGCTCTGCAATTCTTTAAGTCTGTGGACCTGGGACTTCACTGATTTTTAGTTGTTAAACCAATCTTTCATTCCTGGGATTTAATAAACCTAGCTTGGTCATACGGTATTATCCTTTTTCTGTGTTATTGGATTCAGTTTGCTAAAATTTTGTTTAGAATTTTTTGCATTCATTTTCATAAGGGATGTTGGTCTGTAGTTTTCTTTTTGTAATGTCTTTGCCTGGTTTTGGTATGAGGGTAATGCTGGCCTCATAAGGATGAGTTGGGAGGTATTCCCTCTTCTTCAGTTTTCTGTAAGAGTTTATGTAATGTTGTTATTAAATTCCTTAAATATTTGGTAGAATTCACCAGTGAAGTCATCTGTGCCTGGAGTTTTCTTTGTGGGGAGGTTTTTAACTAAAATTTCTGTTTTTTAAATAGATACAGGCCTGTTCAGGTTATCTATTTCTTCTTGAGTGAGTTTTAGTAGCTTGTATTTTTCAAGGAATTTGTCCATTTCATCTAAGTTGTCAAATTTATAGGTATAGGGTTGTTCACAATATTCCCTTATTTTACTTATCTCTAGAGTCTATAATGATGTCACCTCTCTCAGTCCTGATCTTGGTTAATTTGTATTCTCTCTCTTTTTCCTGATGAGTTGGCCTAGAAGTTTATCATTGTTATTGCTCTCAAAGAGTTTTTGGTTTCATTGACTTTCCTCTATTGTTTTTCTGTTTTCTGTTTCATTGAGTTCAACTTTTATCTTTATTATTTCTTTCTTCTGTTTACTTTGGGCTTAATTTGCTTTTTTTTTCCCTATAATTACTTAAAGTTGAAGCAGAGGTCATTGATTTGAGATTTTTCTTTTTAATAGGCATTTTGTGTATAAATTTATCCCCAAATTTCTCCTATAGTGGCATTCCACAAATTATATTGTATTTTCACTTTCATTCACTTTAAAATACTTTCTAATTGCCCTTTTGGTTTCTTTTTCGACCCATGGGCTATTTAAACCAAAAGACCCAAACCGGTTGCCATCAAGTCAGTTCTGACTCATGGCGACCTCATGTGTTTAGAATAGAACTGTGTTTCATAAGGTTTTCAGTGGCTTTCATCTTTTGGAAGTAGATCACCAGACCTTTCTTCTAGGAACCCTG
>NW_004444144.1:1114745-1116314 GCF_000243295.1 Trichechus manatus latirostris
AGAAAAAGCTACTTGAAAGAAACAACCTATTACACCATAGTTTATAGTGGTGAAATATTAGAAAAACCCCAGATAACCAGCAACTGGGCTAAGTAAATTGTGGTATATCCTTTGCTAAGATATTGTGTAGCTGTTAAGAATAGTGATTTTAAAAGGCCATGTAACAATGTGGAAAATGCTTCTGACAATGTTGAAAGAGCAGAAATAGACGAGACAATTCTATGTGCAGACACAATTGCAACCATGTTAAAAATACATATGAAATAAAATTGGTGTTAAAAAGATCAAAATAGAATAATTTTGTTCATGTTAGTGATGATTTTCATTCTCATTTTTTAATATTTCTGGACTGTGATTATTACCTTATAACTAAATAAAATTAGAAAATTCTGTCATAGTTGAGATTTTTCATTGTTTCTTGAGAGGTTAGAACAGGCTGTTATTTCTTTGCAAATAGGTGGAAAGGGGGAGAGTGACTGCACTTCACAAGAATTTTGTTTTTTTTTTTTTATTGCGCTTTAGGTGAAAGTTTACAAAGGAAGTTAGTTTCTCATTCAAAAATTTATACACGTATTGTTCCGTGTCATCAGTTGCAGTCCCACATTGTGTCAGCACTGTCCTCTTTTTCCTTTCCACCCTGGGTGCCCTAGTTCCATTCATCCAGTTTTCTTGTCTCTTCCCACCTTCTTGTCTTTGTTTTTGGGCAGACGTAGCCCATCTGATCTCATATACTTGATTGATCTAAGAAGCATGTTCCTCAAGTGTGTTATTGTTTGTTCTGTAGGCCTGCCTAATCTTTGGCTGAAACGTGAACTTCGGGAGTGGCTTAAATTCTGAGTTAGAAGGGTGTCTGGGGACCGTAGTCTCAGGGGTTCCTCCAGTCGCTGTCAGACCAGTAAGTCTGATCTTTTTTTTTTGTGAAGTTGATCATTTGTTCTACATTTCTCTCCCACACTATTCAGAACTCTGTTCTAATCCCAGTAAGAGTGGTCAGTAGTGGTATCCAGGCACCATCTAGTTCTTCTGGTCTCAGGATCGTGGAGGATGTGGTTCATGTAGTCCATTAGTCCTTTGGTCTAATTGCTCCCTTGAGTCTTTTAGTTTTTTTTCACTCTCCTTTGTTCCAGACTAGAAGAGATCAATAATTGTATCTCAGATGGCCATTCGCAAGCTTTTAAGACCCCAGTTGCTATTCACCAAAGTAGAATGTAGAACATTATCTTTAACAACTATGTTGTGCCAATTGATGTAGATGTCTCCTGAGTCTGTGGTCCTTTGCTTTTGAGCCTGAGAACTCCATCCCATGAGGTGTTCAGTTACGTCTAAGAGATTTCCTTGACTGTACCCCTTTTGAGCTGTATTGTGTATATTAATATATGAGAAGCACCTACTGTTATGTATTTAGCAGTTTCCTTCACCGAACCTGTATCTGCTGGTGGGTGTGCTCCCTTATCCCCTCCTGTCTTAGTCATCTAGTGCTGTTCTAACAGAAATACCACAAGTGGATGGCTTTTACAAAGAGAAATTTATTTTCTCCCAGTCTAGTAGGCTGGATGTTCAAATTCAGGG
>NW_004444144.1:1116414-1117299 GCF_000243295.1 Trichechus manatus latirostris
CCCTCTGCTTGCTTCCCTTTCCTTTGATCTCTTGAGAGATAAAAGGTAGTGCAGGCCACACCCCAGGGAAACTGCCTTTACATTGGATCAGGGATGTGACCTGGGTAAAGGTGGTGTTAAAATCCCACCCTAATCCTCTTTAACATAAAATTACAATCACAAAATGGAGGCCGACCACACAATTCTGGGAATCATGGCCCAGCCAAACTGATATACACATTTTGGGGGGGACATAATTCAAACCATGACACCTCCTTCACCTCTTTATATATCCATCTATCTGTCTATCCAAATGTATATCCATTTGTAGATTATTGTTTGTTGATTCTGTTGTTACAGGATTGTCTATGCTATAGTAGTTACCATGTTTGTCCTTTATTCCTGTGTTCCTCTCAGTGTTGTCTCTTGCTTTGGTCATGTTTTGCTGACTTCTCCCATATTGAGTATTGCCTTTCCCTTCACCAATATTAACTCATGTCTACTATCTCTTTAGTAATTTTCCCTCCCTCTTCCTCCCATCCCTGGTAACCATCAAAGAATTTTTTTTCCGTATGTATAAAACTTCTGTTGTTACTTTATAAAAGCAATCGTATACAACATTTGCCTTTTTGCAATTGACTTATTTCACTCAGCATAATGCCCGCCAGATTCATCCATGTTGTGAGATGTTTCACAGATTCATCATTATTTCATTACATTGTGTGTATGTACCACAGGTTGTTTATCCATTCATCTGTTGATGGGCACTTAGGTTGCTTCCACCTTTTTACTATTGTGAATAATGCTGCAATGAACATCAGTGTGCATATGTCTATTTTTGTCCCAGCTCTTATTTCTTTAGGGTATATACCTAGGAGTGGGATTGCTGGATCATATTGTATTTCT
>NW_004444144.1:1117772-1119876 GCF_000243295.1 Trichechus manatus latirostris
CTCCTTGGAAACTGTACGGGGCAGTTCTAATGATTGTGAGCATTTCTTTATATGTTTGTCAGCAGCCTAAATGTCTTCTTTGGTGAAGTTTATGTTCATATCCTTTGTCCATTTTTAAACGGGATTATTTGTCTTTTTTGTTGTTGTTGAAGTGTTGGAAGTTTTCTGTAAATTTTAGAGATTAGACTCCTGTTGGATATGTCATAGCCAAAAAATTTTTTCCAATCTGTAAAAAAATTTTTTTACTTTTTTGGAAAAGTCTTTTGTTGAGCATACTGTTTAATTTTTAGGAGGTCTCATTTATCTAGTTCATCTTCTTCTGCATGTGCATTTTTAGTTATATTTGGTAATCTATTTATGCCATATGTTAATGCCCCTAGCATTGTCCCTAATTTTTCCTCCATGATCTTTATAGTTTTAAGTTATATGTTTAGGTCTTTGATCCATTTTGAGTTCGTTTTTGTGTATGGTGTGAGGTATGGATCCTGCTTCATTTTTCTACAAGTAGATATCCAATTTTGCCAGCACCATTTGTTGAAGAGACTGTCTCTTTCCCCATTCAATAACCTTTGGTCCTTTGTCAAAGATCAGTTGTCCATAAGTGGATGGATTTACATGTGGGTTCTCGATTCTGTTCCATTGGTCTGTGTGTCTGTCGTCGTACCAGTACCAGGCTGTTTTGACTACCATGGCTGTACATTAGGTTCTGAGGTCAGGTAGTGTGAAGCCTCCTACTTTGTTCTTTTTTAATAAAGCTTTACTTATTCAGGGCCTCTTTCTCATCCATATAAAGTTAGTGATTAGTTTTTCCATCTTGGTGAAGAATGCTGTTGGGATTTGGATCGGGGTTGCATTATATCTGTATGTCACTTTGTGTGTGGTGTTGACATTTTCACAATGTTAAATCTTCCTATCCAAGAGCATGGTATGTTTTTCCATTTATATGGGTCTCTTTTGGTTTCTTGCAGTAGTGTTTTGTAGTTTTCCTTATATAAGTCTTTTACGTCTCTGGTTAGATTTATTCCTAAGCATTTTATCTTTTGGGGGGCTATTATAAATGGTATTGTTTTCCTGATTACCTTTTCACAGCTCTCTTTGTTGATGTAGATGAATCCAACTGATTTTTTTATGTTGATATTGTATCCTGCCACTTTGCTGAATGCTTCTATTAGTTCCAATAGCTTTCCTGTGGAGTCCTTAGGATTTTCTATGTATAGAATCATATCATCTGCAAATAGGGACAGTTTCACTTCTTCCTTTCCAATTTGGATGCACTTTATTTTCTTTTCTTGCCTTATTGCCCTCGCTAGGACTTCCAGTACACTGTTGAATAAGAGTGATAAAGGGCATCCTTTTTCCAGTTCTCAGGGGTAATGCTTATCTCAGGATAATGTTGGCTGTTGATTTTGTATAAATTTCCTTTATTATGTTGAACTTCCCTTCTATTCCTATTTTGCTGAGAGTTGTTATCAGGAATGGGTTTTGGACTTTATCAAATGGCCTTCTCTGCTTCGATCGATAATATCATGTGATTATTTTCCTTTGTTTTATTCATGTGGTGGATTACGTTGATTGATTTTCTAATGTTAACCAACCTTACATGCCTGGTATGAATCCTGCTTGGTTGTAATATATAATTTTTTTTGATAGGCTGTTATATTCTGTTGGCCAGGGTTTTGAAAATTTTTGCGTGTATATTCATGAGGGATATTGGTCTGTAGTTTTCTTTTTTAATGGTGTCTTTGACAGGCTTTGGCATTAGGGTTATGCTGGCTTCATAGAATTAATTTGGGAATATTCCTTCCTTATCTATGTTCTGGAATAGTTTGAATAGAATTGGTGTCAACTTTTCTCTGAATATTTAGTAGAATCCTCCAGTGAAGCCGTCTGAACTAGGGCTTTTTTTTGTTGGGAGTTTTTTTATGACCTCTTCAATTTCTTCTGTTATGGGTCTGTTCAGATTTTCTACCTCAGTTTGTGTTAGTTTAGGTAGCTGTTGTGTTTCTAGAAATTTGTCGATTTCGTCTAGGTTTTCAAATTTGTTGGAGTACAGTTTTTTGTAATATTCTGTTACGATCCTTTTTATTTCAGTTGGTTCTGTTGT
>NW_004444144.1:1120398-1122489 GCF_000243295.1 Trichechus manatus latirostris
GCTGTTATTCTCACTTAAGATGAAGGCTTACAGAACAAAATAGTTTCTCATTTCACAGTTACTACAAATGTTGCCCTATGATGTTCTTCCTTTTTGATGTGTGTGTTTATTGCTGTAAACCGACCTCTGAGCGCTGCTTTTGCTGTGTCCCAGAGGTTTTGGTATGCTGTGTTTTTGTTCTCATTTGATTCTAAGAATTTTTAAATTTCATCTTTGATTTCTTCTGTTACCTAGTGGTTTTTAAGCAGAGTGTTATTTGGTTTCCATTCATTAACTTTTTTTCCTTCCTTGCTCTTCCTGTTACTGATTTCTGCTTTTGTAGCACTGTGATCAGAGAAGATCCTTTGTTTTATTTTGATGTTTTTGGATTTGTTGAGGCTTGCTTTATGTTCCATAATGTGGTCTGTTCTGGAGAATGATCCATGAGCATTGGAGAAAAATGTGTACTTTGCCACTGTTGGGTGATGTGCTCTGTATATATCCATGCGGTCCAGTTGGTTGATTGTGGTATTTAGATCTTCTGTGTCTTTGTTGAGTTTCTTTCTAGTTGTTCTGTCCTTCACCAAGAATGATATGTTAAAATCTCCTAGTATTATTGTGAAAGTGTCTATTTCTCTTTTCAGTGCTGTTAGAGTTTGTTTTATATCTTTTTCCATGCTCTAAGTTTTAGTTTATTTATATCTTTGTGCCTAAAGTGTATTTCTTGCAGACAGCATATTGATGGGTCATATTTTTTTATCCATTCTGCCACTCTCCGCCTCTTTACTGGTGCATTTAGGCCATTAACATTCAGTGTGATTATCGATAGGTATGAGTTTATTGCTGTCATTTTCTTACTTTTTTTTTGTGGTGTTGATGGTTTATTCCTCCCGTTTAATTTTCCATGCTGAGTTTTTTTGTTGTTGTTGTTGTTTTTTGATCGTGGCTTATCTTTTCATTTCCTTCATCGTTTTTGGTTTTGTGTGTACTGAATCTTTATGATTTTATTTTTTTATTGTGCTTTAAATGAAAGTTTACAGTTGAAGTTAGTTTCTCATGCAAAACTTTATACACACACTGCTGTGTGACCCTAGTTGCATTCCCCATACTGTGACAGCAGACTCCTCCTTTCCACCTTGGATTTCCCATGTCCATTCAACCAGATCCTGTCCCTTTCTGCCTTCTGATCTCACCTCCAGACAGGAGCTGCCCATTTAGACTCATGTATCTATTTGAGCTAAGAAGCACACTCTTCACAAGTATCATTTTATGTCTTATAGTCCACTGTAATCTTTGTCTGAAGAGTTGGCTTCAGGAATGGTTTTAGTTTTGAGCTATCAGAGAGTCTGGAGCCATGTTTTCCAGAGTCCCTCCAGTCTTAGACCATTAAGTCTGGTCTTTTTACTAGAATTTGTGTTTTGCACCCCACTTTTCTCCTGCTTCATTTCTTTTATATTTTGATGAGTAGGTTTGTTGACTTTCTTTGTGGTTGCCCTGAAATTTACCTTTATCTTCCTAAGTTTAAAGCAGTAATTTATTTCGTTATATCGCCTTGACTTCCTCTTCATATAGAGGTGCTAAACCTATACTCTTTATCCCCCTTTATGTTTTGAAATGGTCATCAGTTACAGATTGACATCTCTGAGTCCCAGTTTTCTGTCTTTTAGTTTTATTTTATTTTTGAGAGTTCTTTATCTGGGTTGATATCTGTGTGATGTTGTCATGTGTTTTAATCTCAGGTTGTTGTCTGGTGTGTTGTTAGTTATCTGTCCGAAGGACTGTCTGTAATATTTCTTGTAAAGTTGGTGTGGTTTTTACAAATTTAGTTAATTTCTGTTTATCTGGAAATGTCCTAATTTCACCATGACATTTGAAGGATAATTTTGCTGGATATACAATTCTTGGTTGGGAGCTTTTTTCTTTCAAGGTTTTATATATGTCATCCCATTGCCTTCTTGCCTGCATGGTTTCTGCTGAGTAATCAGACTTAGTCTTATCGATACCTCTTTGTAGGTGATCTTTCATTTTTTTCCTGAACTGCTTTCATGATTCTTTCTTTGTCTTTTATTTTGGAAAGTTTGATTATGACATGTCTCGGTGTTCTTCTTTTGG
>NW_004444144.1:1123221-1147407 GCF_000243295.1 Trichechus manatus latirostris
TGCATCTGTCTGTTGGTGGTGGGAAGAGGGAGGAAGGTGCAGCAGGTGGGTACGTGTGCTCTCACTCTTTTTCCGCCCCATGGCTGGCAGAGGAAGGGAGGAAAGGGCTTCAGGAGGGATGCACATGTAGCTCCTCTGACCCTTGCTGGACGGGTTAAGGGATGGAGTTGCATCTGGTGGTCACATGCAGTGTTGCTGCCTTGTGTTAGGCAAGGGGAGGGAGGAAGAGGCTGCAGGAGTGTGCACACGCAGCCGTGTCTTCTCTTCCCCTCGCTGGGAGGTTTAGGGGATTGAGAGTCGTGCCTGGCGAATACAAGCACAGTGGTGCCACCTTGCATCAGCTGGGGGGGTGGGAGGAAGGGACTACAGGGGGCTGCATGCACAGTCACAGATTTTCTAACCCTCGCTGGGCTGGTTAAGGGATAGAATCGTGCTGGGTGCTGGCACAGAGGTGCTGCCTCCCACTGAATGGGGGAAAGGAGGAAGGAGCAGTGGGCGAGTTCTCTCGCTGTCCCGCTCCTGTTGTGGTGCCCCAGTCAGGCAAGGCAGTCAGGGTATGGCACCCTCTGCCAGCCTCTGAACATGAGGATGGAATGTGGGGGAGTGTGTTCCTCTGGCTTGGATACACAGGTGCCAGGGCACCTCATGTCCGCTGCAGCCAGTGTGTGGGACATGTCCTCTCTTGAGTGTGAGGAGGGGGGGCTGCCTAGGGACCAACTGGATGGGAGAGCTCCCGCCGGTACACTGCAGGTCCACTGCCTCGTACCTGCCACTCACCCCTACGGTCAAGGGCTGCTGCTTCTGCTATCTCCAGTTCTGGATCTGGCACCCTCCACAGAGGTTCTCTGTCCCTTTTGAGAAAGTAGTGACGTGGCCTTGCTGTTTTCTTTACCCAAGATCACTGCTGGCTTTGTCCTAAGTTAGCTGTGGCAGGCCAGGACAGCTGGCTGGGCGCCTCCGTTCCGTGTTACTCCTCTTTTGCTACTTTCTTTATTCCTTCCAGTAGGTGTTTGGTTCAGTTCTTAGACTTTCTTCTTTGACGTTTAGGGTTCCCAGATTGTTATCCTCCTGTTTCACTTGGGTTTTTTGGGTCTTTGGAGCAGGGGGGCATTATGGTGCAAGAGACTAAGCCGCCATCTTGGCTCTGCCCCTGCGTGAGAATTTGTTAGTGGCTCACTGTGCTTGACAGCGAGAAGCCCTGTTCAGAATCAGGAGACAAGAAGCTGAACTTGCGAAGTTTATTTCTACTGCTTCAGAAAAAAAAAGTCTTAGCTTATTTCTCCAGGACATTTCAACGATTGTGAGGATGGCATAGGACCAGGCAGCATTTCATTCTGTTATACATAAGGGTGCTATGAGTCGGAGCCAACTCAATAGTACTCAACAACGACTTGAGTGCATTTCTATCCCCTTAAGAATCGGAAGTCTCGTTTGTGATTACTGAAAGTGTGTGTAAATAAAGAAGTTTGTCTCTCATTGCACATCTTGAGTGTACAACACAATGAATGTTCACAAAGTGAATGTACCTTTGTAAACTATTGCCTAGATCAGAAAGTAGAATATCACCAGCACCCTGGAAAGCCCCTTCTGGCCCCTCCCAGTTTCTACCCCTCCCCAAAGTTAGCAACTAACCTGACTTCTGTCACTGTAGATGAGTTGTCTTTTGAACTTTACAGCTGCTCTCCTAAATGCCCTGACCACGTAGTCACATATAAAGATGCTTCTTTGTGGGGCTGGTACAGCAGACAGAGCCAGCTGGTTTCTCCCAGCCCCGATGACTGTCAGGCTGGCCTGTCACCCGCTGCCCGGCTCATCTTCAGGAATGTGCATGTTTGGCTCCTCTGGAGCCACCCCCCAGTTCTCAGTTACAGCCTCCTCTTGGGCTCCCAGTAGAGCAGCTGCCTGAGAAGTGGCTTCCCCGGGGCTCCTGTTAGCAGCTGCTTGTTGGGTGGCTAACCACTCTGATGGGCCCAACTGGAATGGGGGAGGAACTCCCTGGCCTTTCTGTGTTCGTAATTAATTCCAGTCAAATTTATTTCTAGGATTCAGCTCTGTAAAAGTTCATTGTGTGGAAGTACTGGGTTACCGAGTAGTCACATCAACAGCACGTCCTGTAGTGCCTCCCCACAGGCGCTCCGTCACATCGTGCTCCCCGCCCAGGTTTTAGTCAACACTTCTAACGCATTGGTCCTTCTCCTTGTGTCACTTAGGAGGCTTGTTCTCTAAAGCATTTATTTAACCTTACAGTCTAGACCTAGAATGTATTTAGAACAAATAATCTTGCTAAAAATTAAACCAGAGCATGTCACTCCTGTGAACAAAACCTACCAAATTGCTTTCCTTCCCACTCACACTGGAAGCCTTCGCCCTTGCTGTGCCTCTGCCTGAAACTGAAATGCACGATCCGATCTCTGCACCGCTCTCTCCTCACCAGGCTCTCTCCTCACCAGGCTCCCCCCGCACCGCTCCCCCC
Source organism: Trichechus manatus latirostris (assembly GCF_000243295.1). NCBI lineage: Eukaryota > Metazoa > Chordata > Mammalia > Sirenia > Trichechidae > Trichechus > Trichechus manatus. The sequence continues at coordinate 1,125,695 of NW_004444144.1, forward strand.
ACACGGCTCCCTCCGCACCGGGCTCCCTCCACACCGGGCTCCCTCCTCACCGCTCCCTCCACACCGCTTCCTCCACCAGGTTCCCTCCACCAGGCTCCCACCGCACCACTCCACTCCCTCCGCCAGGCTCCCTCCACTGGGCTCCCTCCACACTGCTCCTTCTACCAAGCTCCCTCCACCAGGCTCCCTCCTCACCACCCTCACAGCCTCATGTAAACAGCTTCTTTGCAGTGAGACCTTCCCTAAACACCATATTTAAATCACAGGTCGTCCCCCCCCCCCCTGCCCCAAATACTCTGGGTCCTCCTTCCCTGCTTTATTTTCCCCTCTGGAATGAAGATTCCACTGAGGGCAGAGAGTCGGTTTTGTTCACGACCCTATTCCCAGCGCCTGGCTCATAGTCAGCACTTGATACACGTTTGCTGAATGAACGAACATTATCTGTATTCTACATATGGGTAACGCGAAGGCCAAGAGGGGACGGTGAGTTGCCCCACAGCCCACAAGCAGTCTGGGATGGCACAGACATTGGAACACCTCCTTGCCTCAGACTCGTCCTCTGCAGCCAGCTTCTCAGTAGGACACCTCGAGCCTCCAGTGTGAAGCTCCTCACAGGGAAAGCTTTCCATTCTAAGTGTCTGTGTCCTTTTCTTTCTTGGGGCCCACCTGAAAGCCTAGGCTGTTCTGCAGGGAGAAAGCTGTTGAGTGTATGTCATAATTGTCATCTATACTCGTGTGGCCAGAAGATGGGAGAAGGATGCCTCTGAGGAGCATCTAACCTTCTGACTCTGGTCTGGGGCCGATGTCCACGTTGTGTCTAACTTCACCTGGCAGGCGGCAGTGTTAGGAGCCTTGCCATCTTTCTTAACTTTTCTAACTGCCTTTGTTTTCATTTTTTTTACCACGTGCTCAGATCTTCTTTTGCTGTGACCCCACAGCAGTTTGCTTTTTCCTCTCCTTCTTTTGGCCTATTCATGAACAATTCAGGTCTAGGGGATTTTTCACTTTAAGAAGAACTTTTGAAAAGTGAATCCAAGTGAAGTTCACATGGATTTATTTTCATTTCCACTCATAAACTTTCTTTTAAGTCATTTAAATGGAAAAGTAAAAAATGAAATCAACTTGTCTCACAGATTTTTCCTACTCTACCTCAGCTCTTCAGAAACGGAGTTGTCTAGCTTTGCAGGATAAACAGCTTTGTCCTCGTTTTCTTTCCAGGTTGTGTCTACACTGCTAATAAACATAATCCCAAAAGACCACATCCCACTGAACTTATCCGGAAAGGCCAAAATCAGTGGGAAAGCCTGGGTGAAGGAGTCTCCTCGACCTGTTCCAGGCTTTAACCCCGACTCTATGTGCGAGTCCCAGGTATGGCTGCCCGGTTTGATGGGCTTGAGACATCTAGTACTGGATTTAGACAAGTTATTTTGAAACCAAGGCAGGAAAGGGAGGCATACCCACAGAAACAGGTGTCATGCCTCAGAAGGAGTTGTGCCTGAGTTGGTGTTGACTTGATTTCAGAAAGAGTCAGGGTAGGTCTCTAGCATTGACTCCTGCTATAAAAGTCACAGCCTGTTTGAGAAGACCTTTCTTGCAAAAGGCCTGTGAACTTGATTCTGCAAAGCTTAGAAAAGCAGAGCATGTTTCTCCTCAAAAACCCTTGAATGACTCAAGATAGTCGAACTGCTGTGAGCTTCTGTACCTTCCCAGCCCCGTGCCTTAGGGATGAGGCCTCAGGAGGGCAGTCCTGGGGCAATGCTGAAGCAGGAGAGCTGGGTAAAGATTTCCAGGGCCTCTGGCTGTTCTTGGTAGGAGTCTAGGCTCCACTGCGGTATATCTCAGTCCTTAGCTCACAGCATGCTCTGTAACAGGGTCTTAACGGACAGTCCATTCAGACCTGGGGCTTCCATTTTTCTTTCCCTTCGTCGATCTTATGCCTAATGCATGCTACTTTATATAGATGGAGATCTTTTTATTTTAATTACCTTGTAATGCTTTAGCCTGACTTTGTGAAAGTGCAAATTCAGGCCTCAGAGGGTGTTAGAAAAGTTCTGTTATTCTTATTCCCAGAGGGCCAGGGGGACCTCGGCCAAAGACCTGGCTCTGGAGTTGAGACTCTAGATGTTCTCATTTCCAGTGACGGGTATTTGTCAAGGCCACTTGACCTGGAGTCAGTATATGGAAGAGAGAGAGCAAGAGGATATATGAACACACTGAAGTGTGTGTGTGTGCTGGGTTCCCAAAGAAAAAAAGTAAAAACCATTGGTCTGTGTATGCCCACCTCCTTTATTTTAAAAAAAGGTTTAATTTATAACCTCCTTTTATCCATCCAGGACTTGAGGTTACAGTGAGGGGATACACACAGCAAGGTTAATAAGACCCCGAGTAGAAGAGACAGGGTTTTCTCTAGCCCAGCATTGGCGGCCTTTCCCTTTGCAGGTGATCATCAGAGAAGGTGAGCTGCTCTGCGGAGTGCTGGACAAGGCGCACTACGGGAGCTCTGCCTATGGCCTGGTCCACTGCTGCTATGAGATCTATGGGGGTGAGACCAGCGGCAAGGTTCTCACCTGCCTGGCCCGCCTCTTCACTGCCTACTTGCAGCTCTACAGAGGCTTCACCTTGGGTGAGTGCCCTGCGAGTAGCCCGGGGCCTGCCCCCCTCTCCTGTGGCCTACCCCCCTCCTGTGGCCTGCCTCGTCTCCCGCGGCCTGCCCCGCCTCTCCCGTGGCCTGCCTCCTCTCCCGTGGCCTATCCCCTCTCCCGTGGCCTACCCCCCTCCTGTGGCCTGCCTCCTCTCCCGTGGCCTGCCCCGCCTCTCCCGTGGCCTGCCCCCCCCCATGGACTGCCTCCTCTCCCGTGGCCTATCCCCTCTCCCGTGGCCTACCCCCGTCTCCCGTGGCCTGCCCCCCTCTCCTGTGGCCTGCCCACTCTCCCGTGGTTTGCCCCCTCTTCTGTGGCCAGGCCAGCTGCCAGCCTGTCTCTCTGGCTCTGCTAGCAGCCTCCAGTGTCACAGCCAGACTTCTTCTGCCAAGGACATCCTTCCTTGTCACCAGCGACATTTCACAGCCTCCCTCCCCTCAGTGCTTTCCACCCCCTCCTGTCTCATAGCCAGTGTTTCTTTACTTTCCACAGCACAGGGACCCGCCATCCCACTCTCATTCTGTTCTTTTCCTGACGTATCTTTATAGTTTTTTTGTTCATGAGACTGATTTCCCATACTCATATACACCCCACATTCTCTCCTGCAAGTGTCCTTCTGAAATTCCCTGGGCCCTGCCCCTCCACAGTGGATCTTCCTGCTGTCAGAACTACCTGTGCCTTCCCAAAGCAACGGGGACATTGGTGCCTTAGGAAACACTGGGCCGGGGCAGACCTGTTGGGGTGAACCTAAGATAGGAAAGGGAGCTGCTTTGTTTCCTCCCTGGTAATGAGAGCACAGCGGTTTAAGAATCGGCTTTTATAAGGAAAACAAATGTGCTGTTAGTTTCTGTGCCCTGGATGGAATGGAGATCAGAACAGCTGCCAAAGCACTGGGCCTCTAGCTGAGCCTGTTTAGGGTGGCGTTTCCACCCATGCCCGGGGGTATGAGTGCTTGGTTTGCAGGTCCCTGTGAGGATTAAGTGAGGTGCTTTCTGTTGAGCACATATCACGGTATGTGTAGGACTTGTGCTGTGGATGATGCTGTTAAAGGTGGAACTGAGACTGTGCTTCATGGGACTTGCCTGCATGCAGAGATTCTGGGATTCCCACCATGGGGGCCTGTGGGCATGCCACAGCCAGAGTTTGTTCATTAGCCTACGCTGGTGGCTGCATTACACGTTCTCTTCTGTTTTTTAATTATGTATTAGTTACAGAAAAGTCAAAACAAACAGACGTGAAGAAAATTTAAAATCACCCAGCATCCAACTGCCGGAGATAACCACTAGTATCAATTTGATGTGTGTCTTTCTGGACTTTTCCATTAAAAAATATCCTAAACTACATAGTTGTAGTCTCCTTCCTCCCCGCCCCCTGCTATTTCCAAATATATTTCTATTGAATCAGTTTATATAAATTTTATATACTCACGTCTAATGACTGCAGATTATTCCAGTTGTGTGGAGATACTATATAGATTATTTGACCAGTCCCTGTCATTAAACAATTAAACATTGAGGTTTTCTCCAGGTTTTCACCATTCTTGCTGGGATGAGCACCTTTGAACCTCTTGGCTTGAATGTTCAGTTCTTTTACCAGGATAAGGATTACAGATGATTAGTCTATCTGGGGGCTGAAACTGACCCTCGCTTATCCTGATTCCTGTAACTGGCCTGAACTGCTGATGGAGGCATCTGTGTCCAGGATCATTCACTGCGCATTGGGAATTAGACTAGACTCCCTTTCAGAGTAACTGAAGAAGCGATATATGATGACTGAAATTAACAAGGTCACTCTTGTAAAATGTAAATCAATTTCAGAAGGTCATCGAGAATAAGCACAAGCGTTTCTGATAACAAGAAAAGCTCAGAGAGCTTTAGAAACAAAAAGTAGAGGAATCCCCCAGATTGTAACAAGGAGCAGACTTAATAAACAGGCCATGCTGGCAGCTGGGCTTAGCACATGGTACAGGGAGAAGCGGCTGCCTGACTCCAGATGCCGGGAGGCTGGGCCCCAGAGAGAGGGAGCAATGCCAGGCTGGGTGGGAGCAGGGCTCAAAGGGAGGGGCCGGCGAGTATGTTCCCTTCACTCCAGTCCTTCAGTCCAGAGAAGGTCAGTGAGGGGACAAGCACGGTGGCCTGGACTGACCCATCGAAGGCCCACATTAGTGGTTATGACTGCCTCACAGAAGGACATTTCTTTCCCCTTCCACTCACAAGTGTTCTTTAGAAGCCTTCAGGCTTCCAGGACATTGCACTGGAAATTCCAGGCATTTTAGCCCAGCCTTTGAACAGTGCAGCCATTGTTGTCTTCTCTGCTCAGATCTTGGTTGACCGACTTTGGAGTCCAGTAGCACACACAGATACAGGCAGAAAACAGTTGATTAGTAGTTGAAGTGGAAAGACTTACTGCTTTAATTGAGGGATTCCTCAACCCTTTGGATCTGGAGGTCAGACTTAAGTGACTGAGGCTTTTATCCTTAAAAGGCGATGCAGAGGAGCCTGTTGTAGTGGCCCTGTCACAATCATTAGGGTGTGGCTGTCGTCCTTGTGACAGGTGACTTCTGGGAGCCAAAACCGGGATGTTCTCTCCCTTCCTCTTCCCCTAAACTCAGCCTCTCATCAGAAGCCTCTTCTTCACCTCCAGGACACAGGCAGTGTAGCCGAGGGGGGAAAACACAGGTTTGGGACTCAGACCTGGGCTTACTTCCTACGTGTGTGACCTTGGACGTGTACCTCAATTTTAAGCCTTAGTTCCATCGTTTGTAAAATGGGAATTATAATGCTGGCCTCTGGTGAGCATTTCAGAGATGGTGCACTCATTGATAATAGTGTTAGTATCATCCGTGGTATTCAGGTGCTTCCTGTGTCGCAGCCTGCGCTCTGCCCGACCTCACCGAGTTTACAGTCTGGTGAGATGTCAGGTTCCATCTGAGCTTGTCTGTTTCACTTCACAGACGTAGAAGACATTCTGGTTAAGCCAAAGGCAGATGTCAAGAGACACAGGATCATCGAAGAGTCCACCCACTGTGGGCCCCAGGTAAGGGGGACCGGGCAGCCCCAGACTGTGTGGAATGGTTGTGTCTCCTAAGGAGTGGACCACCCCCCCACCCCCCACTTGGCCGGAGCCTGCCACCTGTTCCTTTCCTCATTCTAGGCCGTCAGGGCTGCATTAAACCTGCCGGAAGCTGCGTCCTGTGATGAAATCCGAGGGAAGTGGCAGGATGCCCATCTGGGCAAAGACCAGAGGGATTTTAATATGATTGATCTGAAGTTCAAGGAGGAAGTGAACCATTACAGCAATGAGATTAACAAGGTTAGCCCAGTAGTACCTGCATGCAGTACCACATTCTGAATGCTGGTTTTAAAAAAAATTACATTTTGATTCTCACCTGGGTTCCTCTGGAGCAATTCATATGGCTGTTCAATAGCTGACTGGGCTAGATGCGAGGTGGGACAGGTAGAATCCATCAGTTTGAGGGGAAGGGTCAGGGAATTCACCCTCACACCCAGTTAGGACCTGGGAAGGTCTTCAGTTAATACTTAGAGAGAATGCTTCAGTCTGTGTTTTTCTTTTAACATTTTTTATTTGTGGTGATAGCAGAAAAGAGGCTGGGGAAAGACAATCATTCCTATAGGGTGATTGCCAGGAGAGTGAGCAGGGCAAAGGGCCAGAGGCACCACTGCTGCTTGTAGCTGCGGAGCCCAGGGCTAAAGGCCAGTCTCCCTGGGTTCAAGTCCTGGCTCTGCCACGTACTTGATGCCCAGCCTCAGGCAAGTGATTTGACTAGTCATTGCCTCGGTTTCCTCACCCACAAATAGGGATGTGAGTAACACCTGTTTCATGGGGCTGCTGAGAGGATTTAAGAAGAAACACCCCATGTGTTGCAGAGTAGGGCTGTGTTCCATCGGGTCTTTATGGCTGTGACTCGTCAGAAGCAGATTGCAGCTTTCCTTCTGAGGCGCCTCTGGGCGGGTTTCAGTCGCCAGACTCTTGGTTAGTAGCCACCAGGGACTCCTGCTGCAGCGACGAAGGAGCCTGTGTACATAATGCTCTTGGCACAGAGCAAGTGCTGTGGAAGTTCTCCAAACCCCTGTCTGCCTTCCCACCAAGCGAGCCCCTGTGACGGCCGAGACAGGAGAAAGAAGTCCCTGCACAGTCCCAGACTACAGCCTGGTTCTCCCTGCCTTCCTGCCCCAGAGCCAGGGGACCCCCTCTGGCAGCTTGGAGGAGCTGGCCTGGCCCTCACCCTGCCTCCTAGCCTTGAGGCCCAGCCTTCAGGAGAGAGGAAGAGGCACAGACAACTCTCACTAAAAGTCAGGGTTTGTCTGGTGTCCCCGACTGCTCTCAGCACCCTCCAGGCTGCCAGGAAAACAAACCTCTCAGCACAAGTTCAGTCCTTGAGAGTTTGTTCTGAGGGCCCTTCCAGTGCCTCCTCGAGAACCAGGAGGCTCAGCTTCTAGGGCTGACTAGGAATGCCGGGGAGTAGGGCTTGTCTTCAGAAGAGTCTTGGGATTGCTTCTTGTCCCTCCAGCTCCTCTCTCTCTGCCACCTCTTCTGACCCAGGGCTCTTCTCTCTGTGTTGGGCTGAGTCTCTGCAACCTGGGGCAGACCTTCTGCCCCCAGTGTCTCCCCGAGGTCCACCTGAGGGCTTTGCTCCCTCCTCTGACGCTGGAGCTGAGGCAGGGCTTCCTGCTGGTGCTCAGGTTGCACGCAGGCAAATGCACACATGCAGTGAATGTTGCTAATAATTACAGGGCAGGTGGGGACCAAGGCCATGCTCTGCTGGGCAAATTCGCCAGGGTGGTGCCTTCATTTTTTATTTTTAAATACTATTTTATTGTGTTTTTGGTGAAAGTTTACATAGCAGTTTAGGTTCCATTCAAAAATTTCTACACAGTTGTTCGGTGATGTTGGTTACATTCTTCACAATGCATGAACATTTTTAGTATTTCTGTTCTGATTGTCCTGTTTCCATTAATCTAGTCTCCCTGCCCTGTTACATTCTTATCTTTGTTTTTTTTTTTAATCGTGCTTTAAGTGAAAGTTCATTTTTTATTTTTAACCAGCTCTTTTTTGTAGTCACAGACCGAATACGCTGGCCTCTCTGCTTCTCCTTTTCCTTCTCCCTTTTTGCTGCTGTTTGGCCAGCGAGTGGCACCTCAGGGCTCCTGGTAGAGGATGAGAGAGCGCAGCACACAGGGCACCACTAGACTGCTCCCTGGTCTGGTGAGAGAGTCTGTGTGCAGGGAGACTTCCCTCATCTTGGCTTCTGCACCTGGGGTTCCAGAGGGGCATGAAGTCACTGACCAGCGTGTTTCTTCCATCCACAGGCATGCATGCCGTTCGGCCTGCACAGACAGTTTCCTGAGAACAACTTGCAGATGATGGTGCAGTCTGGAGCCAAAGGCTCAACTGTGAACACGATGCAGGTGTGAGCAGAGGCAGGCTGGCGGGGTGCCAGAGGCCCGGGGGAGCCCAGGAGGCTGCTTTCAAGTTGGTTTGTTTCTGATTTTAAGAAGTTCCACGTTCCTTATAAAATGTGGCAAGTACAGAAAAGTATAAAAGCATATGTATGAATCACTACAGGTGCTAACCATTGTTCACATGTCAACATTATAGACAGATATAAACATACAAATATTGTATACAGTAAATACAGTAAAATCTGCAAAAGCCAGAACCTGTGTAAGGCAAAAACCTGTCAGAGAAGGAAAACACAAGTATTTTCCACTAAAACAAGTGATAGAAAAGTGGTAAGACTGCACCCTGTCAAAGGCAGAAAACTTGCAAGACCCAACTTTGGGAAAAACAAGGCAGTCCCGTTGAGTTTCAGCTCTCACAGGTTTCACTGCAGTATAGACGTATACTATACATTTACGTGCTATTCCTACTGTGCTGTAGTACGTATATTTATGCTATATACGAATATTGTGTGTGTGTGTGTGTAGTCTTAGCTGAGAGCCTATCGTTTAGTATTATCTGCTTTTTTCTCTTATTATGTAATAAGCTTTGTTCTAGAAGTTTCTTAGCCTTTAATTTGAGGCCTGTTATCTCCTCAGATTCCCACTGTTCTATACTGACATTTTCACAAGTCTTAACCACAGTAAGTTTTTTGTTGGCTTCTGACTTGAGGAGCTTGAGCAGGTACTAAGGACCACCCCTCTGTTGGGGAGTGCAGCGCGGCTGAAGGTCATCAGAAAGCCTTCCCCTGACCAAAGGGAACTCCAGGCACACTGCTCTTTTCCTCCCAAGAATATTAATAGGTGGTTCTCTGAGCAAGTAGCTAAATGGCTTCTTGGGTCCTCTTTTTGTTCTAGAAGTTAAGGATTACAATAAATCCCTTTTCTCCATGGGCCTCAGTTCCCCCCATTTAAACTCTCAAGTCTCTTCCAAGTATAACATTTGATGACTCCGAGACGTGGCTTCTCTTACCAACATGACCCATTTTCAGCTGACCCCAGGTGGGAAAATCAATCTGTCAAAAAAAGAAAGGTACAATTATTTACTTGAAAAGCAAGCTGCTCTACTGCATTTAAAAAGCTCGGTTGGCCTTCAAGAATTTGGGTTCCACAAAGCTTTGAGGAAGAGCAGGCTGTCCCTCCCCTGCTAGAACAAAGTGCTCACGCGTGTGTGGATCCTGAGTGCCTCTGGCTTTCCTCCCCAGATCTCCTGCCTGCTGGGCCAGATTGAACTGGAAGGTCGGAGACCCCCGCTGATGGCATCTGGCAAGTCGCTGCCCTGCTTTGAGCCGTATGAATTCACTCCTAGGGCTGGCGGTTTCGTCACCGGCAGGTTCCTCACTGGCATCAGGCCTCCTGTATGTGTTTTGGTTTTTCCTTTTGGGTTTTCTTATTTCTAGATTCAGTGCTAGGTGACCCGTGACTCCCACCAGCAGCTTTGAGCAAGGCTGATCAAGCAATAAGCTACTTACCATTTAACCCACTAGACATTAGGGCCTGTGAAGACACAGACAGGTCGTGTTCAGTGCCACTAGAGCCTACACAGCTCCTGGCACATAGTGGGTGCTCAGTAAATGTTTACCAGTAAATGAGAAGGTGAATAAGACCAAACCCAGCTCCACCGTTTCCTGCTGTGCACCCCTCTAAACCAGTTTCCTTACCTGCATTTGAAGGCAGCTGGAGGAGGGGTACCACTCACCAGGATGGTCTTCATTGCCAAAAGGAGCACCCCAGAGAGAGTTCATGAAGGCCCCCAGGGGCAACTCCTGGGGCTTCTCCTTCACAGCAGGAGAATGGACTATTGATAGCGAATGTCGAGTTTTTGCTTGGTCAACAACAGAATTTCTCTTCACTCTTGTCAGAAATTGCTTTTCAAAACATCCAGATTGTGACAGAACCATTTGCTTCAAGGCCATAGACTGTTCCGTGGACTCCTCCACTGCCCACATGGGGCCCTGCAGTGGTCACCCCGGCCTCTGGCCAGAGATAGTGGAGGGTCGATGTTACCAAAAGTTTTCAAGCTGGTTGCCACCCATTGGGAGGCTATGCAATCATTGTAGTAGACAGTGACCAGTCTTTATGTAATGAAGCAGAATAGGGTGGTAAGGAAAACAACAGTTTATCCCATAGTTCCATAAAGTTTTCTTTTGAGTTATGTATCTTTGGCTGTTGTTGCTGAGAATATACACACCAAACAACACTAATTCAACAGTGTCTACCTGTACAATTCAGTGACATTGATTACACTCTTTGAGTTGTGCAGCCATTCTCACCCTGCTTTTCTAAGTTGTTCCTCCCCCATTAACATACACTCACTGCCCTCTAAGGTTGCTATTTAATCTTTCGAGTTGCTCTTGTCAGTTTGGCCCCATACAGGTAGTTCTTTAAAGAGCATAAAGCTCAAGCAAGATATTTTTTACTGGTTAAGCTAAACTGTTGTTTGGTTTTAAGAAGACTTCACGGGATATGTTTGGTTTAAGATTTAAAGATTATCTCAGGACGATAGTTTCAGGGGTTCATCCAGCCTCCGTGGCTCAAGAAAGTCTAGAGTCCATGAGAATTTGAAATTCTCTTCTGCATTTTCCTCCTTTTGATCAAAATGCTCAGTAATGGTAGCTGGGCACCATCCAGTTCTTCTGGTCTCATGGCAAAGGAGGCAGTTTGAATTATGTATCTTTATATGCATGTGTATATATATGTGTGTGCGTTTGCTGATTACCATTGTAAATGTATACCGTGGGTTGCTATCAAAAAGTTTGGAAAATACTATGTACGTCTGTTAACACTGTTGGGAGCAGAATTCAGATGTGTGGACTGAACTAAACAGTAATGAGCCACTGGTGTCTTTTTTATTTAGAAAATGGGGTGGGGTGTACTAATCAGGGTCGCTGAGAGGGTGGAAGGCACGAGTGTAGGTAAAGCACCTGGCTCCCTGTAAGCGGTAGCTCTTACTTCTGATTCACTTGTCCCTTCACATGGAGAGAGACAGACAGACACAACTGTACGGGAGGGCAGACGTCACTAGAGGCCATTGGAGCCCTCAAAGTCAGGGCTGGGGATCAGACGGGAGTGGCCCCCTTTGGTCAGGAAAGGCTGCTGGAGGTGTTGGCTTGTCACCACCATGGGGACCCGCTCTTCTTCTTCCACAGGAGTTCTTCTTTCACTGCATGGCAGGGCGGGAAGGTCTGGTGGACACCGCCGTGAAAACCAGCCGCTCTGGCTACCTCCAAAGGTAAAAGCACCTGCTGTGCCTCCAAGGCCGTTCACCCGTCGTCTTTGATTTGTCATTGTTTACTCATTTAAGATTAAGTTTCCCACGGATGACTGAGACGTGGAAAATAGCAGCTCTTCCTCCCTCCCGGGGCTCGGAGGTTTTATACAGGTGTCCCTACATTCTGTGAGTGCCCCTTTCCTGGGGGAAAGTTGTGGGTATGAGGAAGGAGACGGGCGGTGACTGTAACCAGCCACCCTGCAAGGGCCTCATCCAGCAGGGACGGTGCAGAGAGGGTTGTCGGCTGAAGGAGGCCTCGGCCCCTGCTTGTGAACCTGCTGTTGCTGTTATTTCTCTCCTGATGCGACTGTCACCTTGGGCTCCTCAGCGCAGGCCTGCTGGTGTTCTCCCCTTTGCAGTGAAGGGAACAGGTAGCCACCATAGCTGGCCTCTTCTGGCAGTGGAGGGACTGAAGCCTGAAACCGAACAAGGCTTTAGACCAGGGGCCCTGGAAGGACAGGGTAGCAGATCCCTGCACTCCAGCCTCCCCACCTGGACTGCAGCGTGGGAGCTCTGCTTTGAGGATTTTTTTTTTTTAAGTGGTTCTTCCTGAGCCCAGAGAACCAATGCTGGTAGAAATGATGATGGAAAATGGAGGAGACACTGAAAATACAGACCCGTGGCTTTCGGGCCCTGTTTTAAGTTCTGTCCTCAGGGACCTCAGTGACTGCTGAGCAGTGGGGCAGAGCTTCTTTCTTCCCCCCTTGCTGTTTTGCTATCACAACGTTTCTCCTGTTTCTGAGCCCCAGATTCCCCAAAACTACATGCCTAGCTTTGGTCCCTGCCCCCTCAGCTCCCACGGCTGCAGCCTGTGGGGCTGGGGTGGGCAGGGGAGGGCAGGGCTGGGTGAGAGGCACACCTGGGTGGCTGGCGGGGAGGGAGGCCTATCTCAAACATGGTATGTCGGGTGGGGAGCGGGCACTCACTGCTTTCAACAGAGTTCCCCTCCTAGGGCCATGGGTCACTCGGGCCAGTCCCCTCCATGCACAGGGATTGTTATACCCCACCTCCATTGTCCTTAAATTATTTCAGAATACAAGCTTGTGTAGGGAAAAAAAAACCTAGAGAACAAATGCCCTGTTAATTCTGAGGGCAGGAGTCCCTGAGGCCCATTGAGATGCAGGGCAGGAAGGAGGAGTGTGTTGGGGATCCTGGCTGGAACAGAAGAGCAGCAGTCATGACAGCAAAAAAAAAAAAAACAAAAACAGTTGTCATGGAGCTGATTCCATTTCATGGTGATACCACGTGTGTCAGTCAGAGTAGAGCTGTGCTCCAGAGGGTTGTCGATGGCTGGTTTTTCAGAGGTAGATTGGCAGGCCTTTCTTCTGAGTGCCTCTGGGTGGACTTGAACTTCCAACCTTTCAGTTAGCAGCTGAGTGCTTAACCAGAGCTATGGGATGAATCGGGGCAGGCGAGACTGGTGGAGGAAGTGGTCAGGTTGGAAGGCAGCCTCCCGAGGGTGGCTTTGGAGAGGAAGGAGCAGATGTAGAGAAGGCACAGGGCAGCTGGCCGAGATGTGAGAGTAAGCGACGGGGAGGTGTCAGACTCGATGAGTTTCCAAGTGTGAGTGGCAGCATCGTGGCACTGTCAACAGAAGGGGAGAGGAAATGTGGATGGGGTTGAGATGGCAGCAGCAGGACACTGAAGTAGACCCGCCCAGTGGACCCTCAGAGACGTGGCCTGAAGCTCAGGGAGAGGCCTGGAGGTGAAGCTTTGAGGGGTAGCTGCTGGTGGTGAGACCGGAGCCCTGTGAGGTGAGGGCTCTCTGAGGGACAGATGGACAGAGGGCCGAGGACTGACCGTTGGTGTGTCAACGACAGCAAGTGCCTGTTCAGTGCCAGCCTTGCCTGGCCCTGGCTGGGCTCCAGGAAGGCCGTGCCAACTAACATGGGCACTGCGGGCGGGACTCGGGCTTCAGGGGTAGCTGTGGCTCCTGGGAAGCGCCCTCTTCAGGTGGCAGAAGGAGAAGCAGAGGTAGAATAGTAGGATTGAGGGAAGCCGCTGACCACTGGGAGGACTCAGGAAAAAGGCTAGGGACAGCACTTCTGCTTTCAGTTCCTAATATTCCCTTAGTATCCTTGTCAGATTCTAGACTGACAACATTTAAGAATTATTGGACAGGAAGGCAGTCCCCTGCTTTGCCTGCATTGTGGACGTAAGGACACTGGTCCCTGGGAGTTCTTCATTGCAGGAGAGGTGACGGGCAGGCAGTAGTCCCAGCAGCTGGGAGTGAGGGTCTAGCAGTGGCAGCCGGTCCTTAGTCACGGGGCTGCAGCCGCCCCTCCCAGGAAGACCCTCTGAAGCGCAGCCCTGGCTGAGATATAACAGGTTAACAGCCAGGGGCACTGGAGCCAGCCAGGCCTGGAGCCTCCTTGACTGCAGACCAGCAGGTGCCCCCTCCACCTTCCACCGCCTGTCTCCCTTTCCATCCCCTGCGCTGTCCCTGGCCCCATCAGAAGGCGGCCCTGGGAGGTGTAAGCCTGAGGGCTCTGAGCTGGGTGGTCTCCTTCCAGGTGCATCATCAAGCACCTGGAGGGGTTGGTGGTCCAGTACGACCTGACAGTCCGCGACAGTGACGGCAGCGTGGTGCAGTTCCTCTACGGGGAAGATGGCCTGGACATCCCCAAGACACAGTTCCTGCAGCCCAAGCAGTTCCCCTTCCTCGCCAGCAACTGCGAGGTGTGTGCCGGGCCAGCTGTGCTGGGAGCTGGGGGCCAGGGACGGTGTGGTCATTAGAGAACTCAGGCCCAGCCAGAGGGGGCCACTCAGAAGGAGAGTGGGAAGAATTTACAAAGCACCAGTGCCTTAAAGCCCCTGACATTTTCATAGCCTTTTCCGTTTTCAGAGTCCCTCTGTGGATGTTCCTTTGCTCCTTGGGCGTCATTTCTCGGGGTGACGGGAGGCAGGCATGAGCTGCACTGCAGCAGCAGCTACCATTTGGGGCGTTGCCGTGTGCTGGCCCTGAGCAGAGCACGCTGACTCCTGCCTGGCCTTGTCCTCACTGCAGCCCTGGGAAGAGGTATCACTCTGCCCATTTCACAGTTGAGGCAACTGTAACTTATGGAACTAGCTGGTGAGTGGCAGGCCAGAATTTGAACCTGGGTCCATCTGACACCCAGGCTTGTGGTTTTCATACCGCACCTGCTGCCTCAGTGCTGGCCACCACTGTTGACCGATCAGACATCCCGTTCTGCAGATTGGGAAGCTGAGACTGGCGTGACCTGTCCAGGGTCACCTGGCTGGCTGGTGGCAGAACTGAGGGTGGAGCTCCAGTCCCAGCCCCGTCCCCCCGGTGCTGTCCCAGAGCTCTAGCCATCAGACTTCCATTGCTCCTTCCGCCTCCTTCCCAGAAACTCCCCGTGCTCCTGGAAGGGCTCTGAGTGGCCTGGTCTCTCCCCCACGGTCCTCATCTCTCAAGTCTGTTTTGTACAAAAGCAAGGGCTCGAATTAGCAAGAGGTGCTCAGCCCCTCTAAGTGGCTTTGTGAGGGCTCTGCGTGGACCATCTCGGTCCCGCGAATTATGTAATGTGACCCTTGTGTCCCGCTCTCGTCTCTTTTGTCTTGTGTATGTGATTTTTTTGTTCAGGTGATAATGAAGTCGAAGCATCTCCATGAAGTTTTATCCAGAGCAGATCCCCAGAAAGCTCTCCACCACTTCAGAGCCATCAAAAAGTGGCAAAGCAAGCATCCCAACACCCTGCTGAGAAAAGGTGCCTTCCTGAGTTATTCCCAGAAAGTACAGGTCGCTGTGAAGGCCCTGAACCTCGACGGGGACAACCGGAACGGCCGCAGCCCCATGACTCACGAGGTGACGCAGGGGTGCTGTATCCCCGCACCAGCACACACGGGCCTCAGTCTGTGATTGCGGGCAGGGTGCTGTCCTAACAGAGGGTGTCACGGTGTAGTCCAGGCTCACTCGTTGTCATCAGGCCTCTGCAGGAGGCAGGTGGAACTCGAGGAAGGGCTCTAGAGAGGTGTCGGCAGGGTTTGGGGAGCTAGCTGGGGCTGGGAACTTTGGGGTTCCTCACCACGCCAGATGTGAACAGATGGGGAAAGCAGCAACAGGAAGTGGAGAGGGTGGCCGGGGCGGGGCCTCTTGACGGCAGCAGTCAGCGGAGGGGTGTAGCCTGCTCACGGATCCAGTAGGAAGGGTGGCACCATCATCCTCCCACCCTCCCCTATCCTGCTGCTGCTCCCACCTGCCAAACAGCTGGGAGCCTGGAGGCAGGGGAGGGCTGTGAAGCATTCGCTGTGGGACAGTGTGGGACACAGCTGTGTGAAAGCGCGTGGATCTGGGCCACATCATGGGGTCCATCGCGACCACCTGGCTCATGGTGACTCTGTCCTGCTTGCCTAGGACAGTCAGGGTTTGCTTCTTACCCTGGCAAAATTCATAGTGCCCTGTTTACTCCAGAAGAATCCCAGTTTAGACAGTAAATGCCAGTGTCACCCTGCCTGTGCTCAGTAGGCCAGGATAAGCTGATAAGAGTCAGCATCCATCTGGATAGATTCAGACTGCCCTGCCATCGATTCACTTCCTCCCTTTTTAAGCGTTAGATGGCTTTCTCGTCGTAATTGGGTTTCTGTCCGACCCTCCCTCCCTGCCCTCATTTGAACCCATTGCCTTTGGTCCTACTGAGCGTCACAGGAAGAGAAGCCCATTCCTGGCATCCCCTGACTCAGTGGAGATCACCCTCCTTTTCAGATGCTGAGGATGTGGTATGAGTTAGACGAGCAGAGTCGAAGGAAATACCAGAAGAAGGCAGCACCCTGTCCTGACCCCTGTCTCTCTGTCTGGCGCCCGGACATCTACTTTGCGTCAGTGTCAGAAATGTTTGAAAAAAAAGTGGATGACTACAGTTGTGAGTGGGCATCCCAGGCAGAGAAGAGTTGTGAGAAGTCACAGCTTTCACTCGAGAGGTAGGACATGCTTCGTCGCCTTTCCAGTCAGCGTTTATGGAGCCCCTTCCTTGTTACGGTTGCTGGCTATACAGTGGTGCTCAGTGGCTATTCATAAATGGCCAGCTTTCGTAGGAAGAAGGCTTAGTGAAGTACACAGTTGGATAGTGTAGATATTTCTGATGTGATGTGCAGCTATTTGCACTAGTCAAAAAAATAAACACCCCCTCCTCCCTCCCACCCTGTCAGCACTTAGCACCCCCTCCTAGTTTGTACAAGAGTTTAAACCCTTTGGAATCATCACAATTGGTGAGAGGAGAGAATGAACAAAGGAGAATGTGAATTGTGAGCCCAGAAGTGGTCACTGCCCGGGGGCTGGTAGTTACTGGCCCAGAGTGGACAGTCTGAGCCTGGATATCTAGAAAGTTCAGCCAGCCAGCTGGATCTGTGCAGTGTAATTTAGGGCATTCCGGCCACCGACAGGGATTCAAAGATCAGGAGGACCACTTGCCTGGGAGGACAGGCAGTGACAGAGGTGAAGGTGGTGGTTCTGTTCAGCGCGGCCTCGGATGACTCTGCAGCCTGTGGAGTCTGTGCCCTAACCCTGCCACCCCGCCCCGTCTGCAGGTTGAGGACCCTGCTGCAGTTGAAGTGGCAGCGCTCACTCTGTGACCCGGGCGAGGCCGTGGGCCTGCTGGCTGCCCAGAGCATTGGGGAACCCTCCACACAGATGACCCTGAACACCTTCCACTTCGCCGGCAGAGGCGAGATGAACGTCACCCTGGGCATTCCAAGGTGCGAGTCCCACGGGGTGTGGGTTGGCCCTGTCCTAGGGAAGGCGGAGCCACGGGCTAAGTCATTTAACAAAAGAGGGAGAGATAGGTTCTTGTCAGGGTGGAGGATCGGTGGTCAGGCCTCTTGGGCTCTCCGTTTCTCTTCCTCCTAACCCTGCCCCTGAGTCACCTCTGTGCTTGTGAGCTGCACCGCCCTGGGCCGTCCTACAGGCTCTTTGGGGAGAGGACTCAGGAGCAGACATTGTTAGCAAGCAGCATGCAGGGCCACCTTGCTGCCCAGCTCTGGGGCACCGTTCACACAGACTGTAACCTGATAGTGGGCCTGGCCCTTCAGGTAGATTTATGCACACTGCAGTGCGATGACCGCTAGGCGAGAGGAAAGCACGTGGGGTCAGAATACCACAGTTCTGCCCTTAAGGAGCCCGTGCTGCAGCAGGGGAACTGACAGGAGTCGCTTGCTGTCACAGAGAGCCCGAGCTGGGTTCCCTGACCCAGCCCATTTCCCTGTGCGATCCCAAGGCCTCTCAGATCCCAAAAGAATGCAGACTTCCTTAGAAGAGTGGCCTCGCACAAATAGGGGAGCTGGTTACCTCTTATCACATGTGCCAAGCGGCAATACCCCTTGTTTTGGGACAGGTTGAGGGAGATTCTCATGGTGGCCAGCGCCAACATCAAGACGCCCATGATGAGCGTGCCCGTGTTCAACACCAAGAAAGCACTGAAGAGAGTGAAAAGCCTGAAGAAGCAGCTCACCAGAGTGTGCTTAGGGGAGGTAACTGCTCTCCCGTGCCCAGGCTAAAGCTGGGTGCAGGCTTTTTCCTATGTCCTCTCATCCTTAACAGACTGCTGGCCGCTCCAGACCCCGGGCCATACTCCCACCAGTGACAAATCTGCTCTCCATGCCATGTGCTGAGAGGGATGGATCAGGAAGGTTTTAAAATAATCATTAGTTCAGCAGCACTCTTGTGGGGCTGACAGATAAAAATGCTTCCTGATTAGCTCACCAGCTCCGCTGGAGTCGTCTCCAGAGAGCCTGGGTCGTCCCTGGAGGTGGCCTGCACGCTCTGAGGGATCCACACTGGCGGAGATCGCTGGCGTTTCTTTGGGGCTTTGCCTGTGGCCCTGGCTGCTGTCTCCCTAGACCCTTGCAGGGCACAGTCCCTGGGACCTGGCCAAGTCGGGTTCTCTGTACCTCTGGTTCTAGGTGCTGCAGAAAATAGACGTCCAGGAGTCCTTCCGTATGGAAACAAGACAGGAGAAATGCCGGGTGTACCAGCTGCGATTTCAGTTCCTGCCACGTGCTTATTACCAGCAGGAGAAGTGCCTGAGACCCGAGGACATCCTGCACTTCATGGAGACAAGGTCAGTATCTTAGTTATTCCATGCTGCTACAACAGAAATACCACAAGTGGAAGGCTTCAACAAACAGAAGTGTATTCTCTCACAGTTTAGGAGGCTAGAAGTCCGAATTCAGGGCACCAGCTCTGGGGGAAGGCTTTCTCTCTCTGTCGGCTCTGGTGGAAGGTCTAGGAGCTTCTCAGTGAGGGGACCCCAGGTCCAAAGGACGCCCTCTGCTCCCAGCACTGCTTTCTTGGTAGCATGAAGTCCCTTCTCCTCTCTGTTCCATTCTTGCTTTTATATCTCAAAAGAGATTGACTCAAGATACAACCTAATCTTGTAGATTGAGTCCTGCTGCATTAACATAACTGCCTCTAATCCTGTCTCATTAACATCATAGAGGTAGGGTTTACAACACATAGGAAAATCACGTCAGATCACAGAATGGTGGACAACCACACAATACTGGGAATCATGACCTAGCCAAGTTGACACACATTTTGGGGGGACACAATTCAATCCATAACAGTCAGGTTTTAGGTTGTGTTTGTCATTGACCTTGGCCCAGAAAGCACTTCTGACACAGGACTTCCCGAGACTGGGTGCTCAGACTGGCGAGTGCGGGACATGCCTCAGGTGGCTGTCACCGTGCAGGAACGTAGGCCAGGGCTGTTTAAAAGACAAGTGCCCTTTTCTTTTGGTTGCTTTTGCTTTTATAAATAAGGTGTCTCCTAGTTTTTAGACATTAGCAACTAATTCATGTTTTTGAGAGCCTGGTAAGGCCCGAACAGGCTCCATTTGTTGGCAGGATTCGGCCCATGGGCCACTGTCCACCACCTCTAACGCAGACCAGCTCTAAGGTCTTCCTGGAGCTGCTGGGATATCAAGAACCTGGCAGAGCAGAAGCAGAAGGCTTCACTGTGCTCGTTTATCCCCCACATATACTGAGTGATGCCCACTCATGGCTGAGTCATCGGGGCGGGCATGGCTGAGAGAGAGTATGACTGCTCTGCCATTGACCGTCTTCTTCCCTCTCCCCTGAAGATGGGAACTGGATTTGGTCCAGCCCTCTTAGCAGGTGGAGTCTGGGAGGGGACTGTGGTAGACGAGCTTGTGTGGATAGGGCCCATTGACTAGGCGGATCCTGCCCCCGGGACATGAGCCCTGGCTCCGCTGCATTGCTGTCCCCCTGGGTTGATCAGTCAGGCCCCGGTGCTGTCCCTTGGGCTGGGCAGTGTCACAGGAGACAGTGTACGTGTCCACCTGCTGGCTTCTGATTCAGTGGTGAGGATTTTAACTACCTGGCATCTCAGGTGCTTGTGCTGGCCAGTTAGCCCTTTTGTGAGAAATGGAAGTTAGGATCACACAGCCCCTTGGCAGTTACAAGAGCAGGTGGAGTTGGGGGTTCTGCCCCATCTCTGTTCCCCCGAGGCTTAGGCCTGCCAAGCAGGTAGGTCGGCATGAGGCGAGTGCTAGGCACTTTTTACATACAGTATCTGGTGGGATTACAGATAGTAAGTCACGTTTTTTTATTTCTTCGTGATGAGTGACAGCCCTGGCTTGTTCCCAGCGGTGAAGTGCCTTTTCAACTCCTAGTTGTATTTTGCTTGTGCACTTGACAAGCTGTGATAAGCAAAGCTGTGTGCTTTGGTGCAGTTACTACTCCTATGACTTCAGCAGATTGGACCTTAGGTCTTGGCCACAGATACATGAAGAAGCAGTGTACGAATTGGATGTGGTTTGGGCTCCCTTTGTCAGCCCTGGGCAGTGAAGCAGCCACGTTAAGCCTCTTACAGACCAGGAAATACCAGCGAGCTTCCAAAACCCTGGGTGGAGAAACCCCCAGGACCCTCCCCTTTCCTCTCTGCCTCCCTCCTCTTCTCTCTCACTCCCCTGTCTGCCCTTCCTGTCCTTCCCTCCCAACTATGAAATCATGAGGCTCTTTTGACATAGACTGCAGGGAAAAAAGAACAGAGACAGAGAGGCACTTCCCTAGGTGGAGAAGTATAAGCATTGGGGGTCCCCTAAATGTCTAAGCTGACACCGTTACTTGGAGTGTTTGTGGAAATTATCTGGAAGGTGGGCCGGGAGCAGGCAAGTGGAAGGAGTGCAGGGTGAGGAGTCGGGGGAGGTCTGGCCTCAGCCCCCAGCCATGAAGTGACCACATTGGCGGCCTCTGCAGGTGTAGCTGCCGTGCACCCAGCTCTCCAAACAGCATGTGGTGGACTGTTTGCCTGGTGCGTCCCGACACAGCCAAGGGTCATATTCCCTGTTTGTAATTATTTATGTGGGATGGGTGGGGCCTCTGCAGTCTGCCCCTCCTGTTCCCTTGCAATTGCCACATTCTGACAAATAGCAAAACCTCCAGAGAACAGCCGCTGTGGGCCTTCCCATCCCTTACTATTGGCAGAATCCCAAATGGCAAATGGTTGTCCCCACCAGGAAAACTCTTGCACCCTGGTAACAGGAATACCACTTAGCAGTCGGGCGCTTTTTGTACCCTTTCACCCTCTCCCATGTTCTCTACAGTACTCTTCACCGAAAGAGACAGGCAGGGTAGCAAGGAGTCCACTAGAGGGCTGGGGAAGGCTCCTGGGAGAGCTGCGTCTGCACTTAGACCCAGCCTTGAAGGATGGGTACAGCTCCAGCAGGTAGATAAGAGCTGGAGAAATTTCAGAGTGAATGGCTTCAGCAAAAGCCCAAATTCCATGGAAGGGTGGGGACAGATGGGTGATCTTCGTAGAGACCAGTTGTGGAGGACTTGAAATGCTAGGGAAGGAGCCTCAGAGGCAGTGAGACCGGCCAGGGGCGCCTCCTGAGCCCGCACAGTCAGCCCACAGCGGAGGGAAGCAGCATTACTGAGGAGCTCCTTCCTGCGCAGGCAGCAGGCCGAGCACTTCTGCACTCCCATCCCATCCCATCCCATCTCATCTCCTGCACTCTGCAGCAGCCCCACTTTGCAGGTGAGATCCAGGCCCTCACCAGCCCAGCAGACCTGGGACCTGAACCTGAGTCTGTCCTTTCAGAAACGTCTCTCCCACCTCTTCCCCAGTTGTTTCTATCTTGGGAGAGTCAAGCCCTGCCTGGCCTCGTGTGGCCTCGTCCTCTGTCCCCAGCATCTACTGAACAAAGTCTACACTGGATTAGTCAGAGTGAGGAACCTTTCTTCTGCCAAGGGCAGAAACCTTGGCAGAACCATGTACGAGTCAAAAATGAAATTTTGAAAAGGAAATTTAGGAAAACAATACCATTTATAATAGCCCCTAAAAAGATAAAATACTTAGGAATAAATCTGACCAGGGATGTAAAAGAC
>NW_004444144.1:1147507-1151817 GCF_000243295.1 Trichechus manatus latirostris
CACTGAACTCTGCATGTAGAAATTTTTGAAATGGTGTATCTTTGGCTATGTATATTTTCACCAAAAAAAATAACGGTCGAGAAGGGAGAGGGTTGACATGTTGTGGGGTTGTTAACCAATGTCACAAAACAATATGTGTACTACTGTTTCATGAGAAACTATTTGTTCTGTAAGCCTTCACCTGAAGTACAATAAAAAATAAAATAAAATTTTGAAAAATAAAAATTGAAACAAAATTGTTTTTAATGAGCAAACTCTAAGCATTTGACTTGCCTGATTTTCAAGTTAAGACTAAGCTCCTTGAGGGACAGGGGCCATCTGTTCATCTTTGCTTTTACCTCCCACCTTGCCTGCCACGGTAGCATGTTACAGGTATAGGGGCTCAGAGAATACTGAGTGGATGGAGTGGGGACCTGATACTTCATATAATAAAAAACCGCCCGTTTTGGAATACTGTTATGGCCTGATGATAAAGACAGCCAAGAGGTTACATGAGCAAAGAAACACGGGAGGGAATAGGGGGCGATAAGGGAGCATAAAAAAAGATAATTCTGATGAGGGGGTGAGGGGCCAGGAAAGGCTCCCCAGGTTCTTAGCAGCAGGTTGGTTCTTTTAAATTGGTTTTGTTCTGACCTGTTGGCAAGATGTATTGCTACAAAGTAAGTTAGCGCTGCCCTTTGAGGTTCTGATGAGCTTTTCCACAGCCCTAGTCCTTTCTTCAGTTGTCAGGCCTCCCACGCCAAGGTGCACGGCAGGGGAGCGATCTGATCCCGACCTGAGGCTCCTTCTGCAGCAGGCCCCGCCGTCCTTGCTGCGGTTGATTGAGCACCCCCCTCACTGCCGATGCAGGGTGATTTCCAATCCATAGAATGAGACTGTGAGATGCACGTTATCGTACCTGTTGGCTGCCATCGAGTCAGCCCTGACTCATGGCGACCCCGTGTACAACGGGACCATTGTGCTCCATAGGGTTTGCATTGGCTGATGTCTGTAGTAGATCGCCAGGCCTTTCTTCCTGAAAATACACATCAACACCCACATTTTATAGACAAGGCGTGTAGTGCTCTGAGAGGCCACCTGATGTGCTCGAAGCTAGCCGCCCAGGAGTGGCAGGTCCATCTGGCTCTGGAGCCTGTGTTCTCTCTGACAGGCCAAATGTATGCCATTCAGAAATGGCAAGAGGAGAAAAAGTGGGCAGAGAGGAAGAGGCTGGGCCTCTGTTTCGTTTATAAATCCCCTGAAGAATTCCTCAGCATTGCCCGAGAAGGGTGTGCGATTCTTGAACAGAACAACCTACTTCTGCAACGAGGGAGGATGGAAAGGCTGGTACTGAACAGGCTGTATTGCTTCCTTCTCGTTTTAGATTTTTTAAACTTCTGATGGAATCCATCAGAAAGAAGAATATTAAAGCTTCAGCTTTCAGAAGTGTAAACACTCGAAGAGCTACCCAGCAGGATCTGGACAACGCTGGGGAGTCAAGGAGGAATCGGGTGAGTGAGTGCCCCAGGAAGGCCCCCCAAGGGCAATCACAGGGCTGGGGGCCCAGGGCAGTGACTGCTCTGTCTCTTCTCCCGGGAAGGCTCTGTGGTAGTGCTCTCAACACTCCTCAAGCCCCCTTTAGTGTGGGCCTACATCTCTTACCTTGGCAGTTATCTGCCCTCTTGAGAGAGCCAGGAAGCAACGTTTACTTCTTGGGCGTGATGGCCAGGCAGGGGAGACTACTAGACAGCATGATCTGATCTGCCCAAGATGAGGGCTCTGGGTCATCTGTCTGTCTGCTGTCAAGGATGCCTCTGAGTGGTTTTTATCCTGAGGATCAGCTCAGAGTCGTGGCACATGCTGGGCTTTAAAAGTTTCTTTCCGGTCCCAGTTTGCTCTGCCTGACTTCCCCAGGCCAGATGAACTGAGGCCCACAAGGGACTGGCAGGGACTAGAAGAGGCAGTGTAAAGTTGGGTGCAGTGCAGAAAAGGGAAGGAGCCAAGGAAAAGCCATTGTAAGCAAAATAGTCTAGAAGTATCACATCTGCCAGGAGACCCAGGGACGGCCAGACCTGAGGTGTAGTGTGGGGAGCTGAGTCCCACATGTCGTCTGAGCCAGTGGTTCATAAAGCTGTGTAGCGATAGGCTGTGTGGTCCGAGCTTTGTCAGTTCCTCACCCCTAAAATGAGGGGCCAGTCTAGACCAGAGAGAATGCTGGCGCTCTCTTGCCCTACCAAAGCACAAACGGGCATGGACTGTCATTGAGAGAGTACATGTTCTCAGTTCTGTCCTTTAACAGAAGGAAGCTATAAGAACCTAGGAGCCAAGGTCAGGAGAAAGGCATAAATGCTTGGCATTTAAAGTACTCAGTATTCCCCCAAAAAAACTCTTCTTCCTCATCCCCACCTGTAACTGATTTGATCAAAGATTTTTGGAACAGTATTTTGAGGGCTGTGCCATCTTCTTTTAATGGCTTGAAAAGGCTGGTACTTCTTTATTTTTTCTTTTTTTAAAATGAAAGCCTTTGCAAATGGTGCATGTAGAGATGAGGACTTAAGGAAAGTAGACATGTGATCTGGGGTAAGCACAGAGCAGGTGGATGGATGGATGGATGGTTGAGTTGGTTGAGTGGGTCGGTGGAAGGTGGATGCATGGGTAGGTAGGCGGATAGTTGAGAGAGTGGTAAGCAGATACAATGATGGGTGAGTGGGTAGGTAGATAGGCAGATGGATGGGTGAGTAGAAGGGTAGGTGGGTAGTTGGGTAAACCCCATCCATTTCCTGCCATGTCGATTACGGCTGGATGGATGGATATACTGAGCACTGGATACTGGAGCTAATCTTTCCTACTTGTCCCCAAACCTCAGGAGCAGGAAAATGACGAGGAAGAGGAGGGGCACATTGTGGATGCCGAAGCTGAGGAAGGGGACGCTGATGCCTCTGACACCAAACGCAAGGAGAAGCAAGAGGAGGAGGTGCGGGGACTCTGTGGCTGGTGGTGAAGGGGCTGTGGTCACGCCCCTCCTCCATTTATCAGAGGGATAATCCCCTGGCACACAAGGGTACAGCTCTGTATCATTCATGTTGGGAACCCTTCAGGAACCTTAAAGCAAGACCTGGCCTGTCCAGCACACTTCTCAGTTGAGAGGATGGTGTTAACAGATCAGGAATTTGTCAGGGGACATGCCAGGGTTGCCCTTTGAGTCTGGTTCTCCCTAGATTTGAATCATATTCTAGGTCCCAAAGGCCTCTGGGAAGGAGAAGCCTAACACAGTACCTCCTTCCCCCTGCCCAAAAACCAGCCCCCCGCTATTGTAATTGCTGTAAGGACAAAGGGCAGTTTACAGGGCCTGAGGGAATTCAAAGGTAAGAGAAAGCTTAAGGTTGAGTGGGTGAGCCAGAGAATGCTGTGTGGAGGGGCAGACTCCCCCTTGAGGCAGAGGGCATTGGCATTGTTGTTGTTGTTAGGTGCCATCAAGTTAGTTCCAACTCATAGCGACCCTGTGTACACGGAACGAAATGCTGCCCGGTCCTACGCCATCCTCACAATCATCGCCGTATTTGAGCCCGTTGTTGCAGCCACTATATCAATCCATCTTGTTGAAGGTCTTCCTCTTTTTCGCTGACCCTCTGTCACTCATGATGTTCTTCTCCAGGGACTGGTCCCTCCTAATAACATGTCGCTTCTAAAGAGCATTCTGGCTATACTTCTTCCAGGACAGATTTGTTTGTTCTACTGGCAGTCCATGGTATATTCAATAATCTTTGCCAACACTATAATTCTAAGGCATCAATCCTTCGGTCTTCCTTATTTCATTGACCTGCTCATGCATGCATATGAGGTGACTGAAAATACCATGGCTTGGGTCAGGCATACCTTAGTCCTCAAAGTGACATCTTTGCTTTTTAACACTTTAAAGAGGCCTTTTGCAGCAGATTTTGCCCAGGGGAGTGCATCGTTTGATTTCTTGACTGCTGCTTCCGTGGGTGTTGATTGTGGATCCGAGTAAAATGAAATCCTTGGCAACTTCTGTCTTTTCTCCATTTATCATGATGTTGCTTATTGGTCCAGTTGTGAGGATTTTTGTTTTCTTTATGTTGAAGTGTAACCCATACTGAAGGCTAGTCTTTGCTCTTCAGCAGTAAGTGCTTCAAGTCTTCTTTGCTTTTAGCAAGCAAGGTTGTGTCATCTGCATATTGCAGGCTGTTAATGAGTCCTCCTCCAATCCTGATGCCCCCTTCTTCATATAGTCCAGCTCCTCAGATTATTTGCTCAGCATACAGATTGAATAAGCATGGTGAAAGGATACAACTCTGATGCACATCTTTCCT
>NW_004444144.1:1151917-1195883 GCF_000243295.1 Trichechus manatus latirostris
AATTCTCATTCTTCACAATGTTATCCATAATTTGTTATGATCCACAAAGTCAAATGCCTTTGCATAGTCAATAAAACACAGGTAAACATCTTTCTAGTGTTCTTTGCTTTCAGCCAAGATCCATCTGACATCAGCAATAATATCCTTCATTCTACATCCTCTTGTGAATCCAGCTTGAATTTCTGGCAGCTCTCTGCTGATACACAGCTGCGACCATTTTTGAAGTATTTTCTGCGAAATTTTATTTGTGTATGATATTAATGCTATTGTTTGATAATTTCCACGTTCTGTTGGATCACCTTTCTTTGAGATGGGTGTAAATATGGATTTCTTCCAGTTGGTTGGCCAGGTAGCTGTCTTCCAAATTTCTTGGCATAAATGAGTGAACACTTCCAGCACTGCATCCATTTGTTGAAACATCTCAACAGGTATTCCATCAATTCCTGGAGCTTGTTTTTTGCCAGTGCTTTCAGTGCAGCTTGGACTTCTTCCTTCAGTACCATTGGTTCTTGATCATATGCTGCCTCCTGAAATGGTTGAACATTGACGAGTTCTTTTTGGTACCGTGACTTAGTATTCCTTCCATTTTCTTTTGATGCTTCCTGTGTTGTTCAGTATTTTGCCCATAGAATCCTTCAACATTGCAACTCGAGGCTTGAATTTTTTCTTCAGTTCTTTCAGTTTGAGAAATGACGAGCATGTTCTTCTCTTTTAGTTTTCTAACTCCAGGTCTTTGCACATTTCATTATAATACTTTGTTTTCTCAAGCCGCCCTTTGAAATCTTCTATTCAGCTCTTTTACTTCATCATTTCTTCTGTTTGCTTTAGCTGCTCTGTGTTCAAGAGCAAGTTTCAGAGTCTCTTCTGGCATCCATTTTGGTCCTTTCTTCCTTTACTGTCTTTTTAATGGATTCTTGCTTTCTTCATGTATGATGTCTTGATGTCATTCCACAGCTCATCTGGTCCTCAGTCATTAGTGTTCAGTGGGTCAAGTCTCTTCTTGAGATGGTCTCTAAATTCAGGTGCAGTACACTCATGATTGTATTGACTCTGGTAGACTTATTTTAATTTTCTTCAGCTTCAACTTGAACTTACATATGAGCAATTGATGGTCTCTTCTGTAGTTGGCCCTTGGCCTTGTTCTGACTGATAATATTGAGCTTCTCCATCATCTCTTTCCACAAATATAGTCAATTTGATTCTTGTGTATTCCATTTGGTGAGGTCCACATGTATAGCCACCTTTTATGTTATTGAAAAAAAAGATATTTCCAGTGAATAGGTCATCGATCTTCCAAAATTCTATCATACAATCTCTAGCATTGTTTCTGTTACCAAGGCCATATTTTCGAACTACTAATCCTTCTTCTTTGTTTCCAACTTTTGCATTTCAATCATCAGTAATTATCAATGCATCCTGATTGTATGTTTGATCAATTTCAGACTGCAGAAATTAGTAAAAATCTTTAATTTCCTCATCTTTGGCATTATTGGTTGGTGCGTGAATTTGAATAATACTTGTATTGGCTGGTCGTCCTTGTAGGCATATGGATATTATCCTATCACTGACAGCATTGTACTCCAGGAGAGATCTTGAAATGTTCTGTTTTTAACGATGAATGCAATGCCACTCCTCTTTAATTTGTCATTCCCAGCATAGTAGACCATACGATTGTCTGATTCAGAATGGCCAGTGCCAGTCTATCTCAGCTCTCTAATGCCTAGGATATCGATGTTTATACATTCCATTTCATTTCTGATGACTTCCAATTTTCCTAGATTCATACTTTGTACATTCTAGTTCCTATTATTAATGGACGTTTGCAGCTCTTTCTTCCCATTTTGAGTCATGAGTCATGCCACATTAGCAAACGAAGTTCCCGAAAGCTTGACTCCATCCACGTCATTAAGGTCAACTCTACTTTGAGGAGGCAGCTCTTCCCTAGTCGTATTTTGAGTGCCTTCCAACCTGAGGGGCTCATCTTCCAGCACTATATCAGACAATTTTCTGCTGCTATCCATAATAGAATGGCTAAAAATAAAATAAAAAAAAACCTGTGCTGTGCAGATGTGAAGCGACTGGAAGTCTCGTACATTGCTGGTGGCAATGCAGTGCCATTCCTCTTGAATTGTCATTCCTGGCATAGTAGACCATAGGATTTTCTGATCAAAAATTGGCATTGAGTGGGTAGCATTCCCAGGGGAAGAGCCAAGGAGGAAAGGAAGCAGGCAGCTCAGGCTGGCACAGGGAAGCAGGCAGCTCAGGCTGGCACAGAGAAGCCGGGAGTGCAGAGCAGGTGAGTCAGGTCAGGTAAGCTAGATGGCTGGACCCTGAGTGACACAGCATGGTTCTGTTTCCTGATAGGTTGATTATGAGAGCGAGGAAGAGGAGGACAACGAAGTGGGGGAGAATGAGGATGAGGACATGCAAGAGGAAGGGAACGTCTCTGGTGAAGGCACGCAAGAGCAGAACGAAGAGGTGGGTCCCAGCCCAGAGGAGGATGAAGCCCTGACACGGCCACAGAAACCCACCCGTGGCCAGGGACCCCAGGGAGCCGAGGCCGCAGAGCGCCGTATCCAGGCTGTGTGCGAGTCCCACACGTTCATCGAGGACTACAAGTACGACACCGAGGAGAGCCTGTGGTGCGAGGTCAGTGCATGCAGGCTGGGCCGGGCGCAGCTCAGCGCTACCCGCCTTCTCAGCAGGCTTGGGCCCTTGCCAGGCTCTGAGTTGGTTACTCTGTTGCCTCAGCCTCTTGGACACCAACTGTTTTAGTCCCAGGTTCCTTTAAGGATCTGGTGATAGCTAGACCCTCTGCTCAAAGCATAGCCACACATATTTTCCTTACAAACCCTCATGGGCCAGTTCTCTAATTCTTCAAGAATAGTTTAAATGTGGGTCTGATCTTCCAGGTACTTGTTGCTAGGTACTTTCAGATATATTCCTTCTTTTCATCCTCATTATAACAGGTGTTAACATATATCACAGCTGTTCTAGAGCTTCACTCTTGCCGGTGGTACAGTTAAGTACTTGACTGCTAGCCAAAAGGTTGGTAGTTTCAACCCACCCAGAGGTGCCTTGGAAGACAGTCCTGGTGATCTCCTTCTGAAAGGTCATGGCCTTGAAAACCCCATGGAGCAGTTCTGTTCTGCACATGCCATGAGTCGGAATCGACTGGACAGTAGCTAACACCACCACCACACGAGCACAGCCTCATCCTCAGCCTCTGGTCATTCTCTTAGAGATTTAATAGTTCCCGTAAAGACTGGCTTGATGCCTGTTATTATTGTTGGATGCCGTTGAGTTGGTTTTCGACTCATAGTGACCCCATGTGACAGAGTAGAACTGCCTCATAGGGTTCTCTAGGCTGTAATCTTTACGGGAGCAGATCGCCAGGTCTTTCTCCCAGGGACCCACTAGGTGGGTGCGATACCAGTGCTCCTTGAATGCCTAGCTGTCTGTAAATAGACTTACTCTGTCCTTTGATCCAGTTCAGTGGTTCCTAAACTGTAGTGTCGATAGTGAGAACCACTGACCAGGATGGACACAGCAGACGGTGTGCACCAGACTGGTAACTGAAAGGTTATTAAGAGTGATGCCGTGTGTGCAACAGCATCTCCATTGTTGTCACCTCTGATCTGGTGACTGAAGATGACCATCCTTTGGGTCATCCAGTATTCATCTAGGCAGACCCACTTGCCCCAGCCAAGGTGTTTACTGAGAGGCCTTGAAGGCACTCTCCCAAGGCACGCCGGCCATGGGGTGGGGTGGGGGTAGCCGTCTCCCTTGGCCCAGCTCCCCCTCCTCTTGCAGGTGACGGTGAAGCTCCCTCTGATGAAGATCAACTTTGACATGAGCTCCCTGGTGGTGTCCTTGGCCCACAGTGCTGTCGTCCACGCGACCAAGGGCATCACCCGCTGCCTCCTGAATGAAACGACCAACAAGATGAACGAGAAGGAGCTTGTGTTAAACACAGAAGGAATCAACCTCGCCGAGCTGTTCAAGTATGCCGAGGTAGGCGTCTCCTGCCCGGGTGGTCTGCCGGCCTGAGGCACAGCAGCAGCTGAGATCCTTCACATTCCTTGTCTCAGGATAGGCCTCAGAGTTTCCCAAGCTAATTGGAACACAACATTTTTTTCCCTTGAAATTAAATTACCACAAGTAGAATTGTGAGAAATAATTTAGAAAACTACTTCCACACTCCTTTGCTGAGTCGGGTGCCTGCCCTGCCAAGGCCCATGTGCCCCTTTCCATGCTCTCCACCAGCACACCCCATTTCTTCTCTGAGCTGTCTCTCGCTGTCCCCAGTTCACTGAATCCCCAGGAGTCTCCTGAAATCCTCCCAACCCCTGGGCACAAGTTGCCCCACGGAGTACTGAGCGTGGAACCCATAGAGCCCATCCTTGCTGAGCCTGAGCAAAGGTGGCCAAGCTCTCCATGCCTGGTGCATGTATCCCCCCACCAACAGCATCCCCTCCAAGCCCCCTTCTCCCCTGGAGCCTTTTACCGAATGCTTCCCAAGAGGGCAGAGCAGAAGAGAGCTCTTACCTCCTGAGAGTCGGCCACCAGCACCCCACAAGGCGTGCTTCATGTGGTGCTCAGAGAGGGGGCTGGTGTAAGCAGGGCTAGGCAGGCCTCCAGGGTCTCACTTGCCACCTGTAGACTATGATCTGTCATTGGGGTGCCGCTCCCACCAGCCGTAGCACAGAGCTCAGCGGGCCCCTCAAGACAGCGCACTTGGAGCCTCAGGCCCTGAGAGGCTGGACATACCTTGCGAGCTGACCATCCCTGTGCCACATGTGTGAAAAGTGTCTGCTGGGGGCATGGCCATGCCTCCCCAAGAAACAGGCCTCTCTGTTAAAAGGAAATTAAAAATACCTTTCTTAGTACTGAATGTAAACTGTATTCTGAATCCTCTCTCAAATCTGGTAATGAAAACGAGACAGGTCTTGGGGGCCCAGCCAGCGTTCCATCAACAGCTCTGCCTATACTATTTCCTTTCGCTAGTCTTGGGCCACCTCTCAACCTCTTTGTCATCAGCTGTCCTCAGCTGCCAGACACAAGGAGAGAGAGTGGCCAGGGTTGGATACCCAGGGGAAGGGAGTGAAGGCCAGGCCCTCTCAGCACACACCTCCCTCCTCCCCCAGGTTCTGGATCTGCGCCGCCTCTATTCCAACGACATCCACGCAATGGCCGACACGTACGGCATCGAGGCGGCGCTGCGGGTGATTGAAAAGGAGATCAAGGACGTGTTTGCCGTGTATGGTGAGAGGCCTCGCTCAGGAGCTGGGGGGTTCTGCAGCATTTGGATGAGACTCAGCAGGTCATAGTGCTGGTCTGAGGACCCGACGGGGTCAGGATGGCGTGGCCATCCAGATTCATGGTGTGGACTGAGAAGTGGGCACAGTGAGTGGTTTGCTGGTAGGAGGATCCCTGAGTGAGTGTGAAGATGCAGACACTTGTGCAGTCTGTGGGTGGCCTGTCGCCCAGGCCTCCCCGTTTCTTGGCTGCTGGCTTCTATGAGGAAGCCTCCGCTGGTGGCTCCCTCCTGCCTTCAGGGTTTTGGTTCCCAGGTGAAAGCAGTGCAGCTAGAGTCTCGTGTCCTTCAAGTCTGGATTCTCTGTTTCCTCTGCTGCTGTTTGTAAGTGGAAAGCAGATGTTGTCATAGCAACGAGGGATAGGGAGCGACTCCCCAGATGAGGCTTAGGTGTCAGCTGATGTAGCGAGTAGGTGGTGGATCTGGAGTAGAGCCCTGGCTGGGGTCTGACACCCCATGTCTGCTCCTTCTGGGAGATAGCTGGCTTGTGTCAGGTGGTGCTTTCCCACTGTCCCCCTCTCACTGTTTACCCCTTGCTTGCCCGTGTGACAGGCATTGCAGTCGATCCTCGCCATCTCTCCCTGGTCGCTGATTATATGTGCTTTGAGGGTGTTTACAAGCCGCTGAACCGCTTTGGGATCCGATCTAACTCCTCCCCTCTGCAGCAGATGACTTTTGAAACCAGCTTCCAGTTTCTGAAACAAGCCACCATGATGGGTCAGTGCTTTTGGCCTTCCAGCCTCCCATCGGGGGGCGGGGGCCTTGCCATGGCACCTCCCACCGGGGGGCGGGGGCCTTGCCATGGCACCTCCCACCGGGGGGCGGGGGCCTTACCCTGGCGCCTCCCACCAGGGGAGCAGGGGTCTTACCATGGTGCTTCCCACCATGGGGCGGGGGCCTTGTCATGGCACCTCCCACTGGGGGGCGGGGGCTTTACCACAGTGCCTTTACTGGGTGTTGGGGGCCTTACCACAGCGCCTCCCACCGGGGGGCGAAGGCCTTACCACGTGCCTTTCCAGGGGGAGGGCAGGGGCCTTCCCACGGTGCCTCCCACCGGTGAGCGGGGGCCTTCCCGCCTCCCACCAGTGGGCAGGGGCCTTCCCACGGTGCTTTCCAAGAGGGGTCGGGGGCCTTACCACAGTGCCTTTCCGGTAAGATCTGAAAACAGGAAGAATCTAGGGAAGGAGTGGGCAGCACACAGGGCACCGGCTGTGTTTTGGAGTGACAGAGAGCGTTCCTGTCTTTTGAACACAGAAGCACTGCTGTCTTATATAGTCTTCCTGGCTCTCAGAGACTTGGGGTGCCCCAGCCACTTGGCCTCAGTGAAGAGCCCCAGTCGGTTACGTCACCCCAGCTTCTCTCTTGGTGGCCTAACAAGCACTCTTGTCTCTCCCAGGGTCCCACGACGAGCTGCGGTCCCCTTCCGCCTGCCTAGTGGTTGGGAAGGTCGTCAAGGGCGGGACAGGCCTGTTTGAGCTCAAGCAGCCCTTGAGATAGCGGCCACCATAGCACGGCCCGTGGCCCGGAGGACCTGGGCGTGAGCGTCGCCTGGCCCGCCACTCGCAGAACGCACGAGGCCTGGGAGATGAGCCTCCACGGGGCAGCGTAATGTGACGGTACGAGGCACAGCAGCGACCTTGGGGTTTCGGAAAGCTGCTGGCCTCGGGACCAGACCCGCTTCACCTGGAAAGGTGACAGTCCCCCGTCTCGGGGTTGTCAACAAGATTTGGGATGTTTTCTGAGGCCCTCCACTGAGGCTGGGGCTTCACTGAGCTGCAGACGGCACCAGAGCAAGACGAAATCCCTAAAGAGAAGCCCCAGGGCGGGGCATTGGGAAGACTCCAGGGAGCAGTGCTTTGATCCAGGACTACAGCTTTGACTGCAGCAGGATTCTGGGGGCTCCCCTTCGGCCACATCTGCTCTTGCCTGCAGCACCAGCCCGTGGGGCAAAGTTCCCAAAGAGCCTCTCCCCAAGGATTGTTCCCCTGGGCCAAGGCAGGGTTGCATTTCTCCCACGTGCCCAGCTTGTGTACCTGGGCCAGTCCCCTGGCCATGTGTCTTTCCAGGCCAGATGAGCCCTGAGCCTGGGGGTGGTCTCTCAGGCCCAGCAGCTCACACCCACACATACATGCCCCCAGGTCACCCTCTGGGCTGGGACGTTGGAATGAGCTTGGCTGTCCCTGGCTCTGTGCTCAGGTTCACTGTGAAGCCTGCATCCCTCCCAGCAGGCGCTGCTCTCAGGTCTCTCAGGCTCCCCCTCTGGCACCAGCAGCGCGGCGCCCACCCACAGAACAGGCAAAGGGCTTGTATGGCTTTGTAAAGCCAGAGGCGGTTTCTGTTTTAGTCTAATGTTAATCTGGCTCAGGTCGAGTAATAAACATCACTGGGACTGGCTATTGGGAGAGGAAGAAAAAGACTTGGGGTTTTTCGTTTTTGGGCTTGGTTTGTGGTTTCTGCATTGAGAGCCCAGGACTGGGATTTCTCGGCAGACACGCCCGGCCCAGTCAGATCATGGGTCCCTCTTCCTGTTCTTGTCAGAAGAAGTGAGGGGAGAGCTCAGCCCCTGTAGCCCCCACATCACCCATGCTGGCCCCTGTAGTGCCACCTTCCTGAGCCAGCCCTAGTCCCATGGCCAGGAAAGCGGAAGCCTGTGGGGAGGGGTTGTGCTGACCTTGGTCTGGAATGGGAAGGGCTGCTGCCCATGAGCTTGGTCTAGGGGTTAAAGGAGAGGCCTTGCCAGGTGGACAGTGGCCATGCCGTGTCCTCCAGACACTGGTTTCTCTTTCCTTCTCCCTGTTCCCCTCTCCAGACATGTGAAGGGCCCCAGCCCATGCCTCCCACCTCCACACTGGGGAAAAACCTGGCAGAAACAGAAACCTTGTAACAGGGTTTACCAGGTGCATCAGGGCTTGGTACAGAGGAATAAGGACAGCTTGGGGTGGGGGTGGGCCTATAGGAAGGAAAGGTCCGATGAACCCTGCATTAAAGAGGCTTGGCATACAGGGGAGGGTGTGATTCCTCAAGGGCCAATTTACTATTTAAGCATTCCCACTTAAACAAGAGTTGAGGGAGAAGGTCCTCCAGTAAGGTCACCAAGCAGCCTAGTGGCTGTGACCTCCGGTCGGTGAACGGGCCACAGGCTCGGCCCCGGCGCTGAGTGCACGGAGGTGAAGGAGCACGCCCTGCAACTGGACAGGGCTGTGGACACAGGTGGTGGACTTCCGCCCTCGCTGCCCCCGTCCGTCCACACAAATCCTGGGCAGCTCTTTTCCACGTGTTTCTCTCCACATGAACAAGTCACTCACAGGGTATGATTATAAAACAGCACACCGGGTTTTTAAGCTGACATGGTGATGAGTGAGGAATCTGCCACTGTGACCCCCTTCTGGGATTGCACATTCATTCTAGTGCTCTGCCTGTCCAGAAGCCTCTGAGAGTGGCCTTCTTTGCAGTTGAAGATGGTGTATTTGCTGGAATAGTCTCAGGATTGTAAGTGCTCTTTCTCTGAGGGTGCCTTTGGCTTTTGGGAAGAGCCACAAGTAGGTCTAAGCCAAATCTGATGACGAACATGAATCATGCATAATACCATTCATTTTTAGTCAAAACAGAATGGAGTGTTTGCTGGGGTTCACAAACTCCTGAAGCTTTGAGTTCTTCCAGCCAGCCGCTGTCCTGGGACGTCCTCCTCGTGTTGCTGTTCATGTGGCGGTGTCCATGCCTGCTCGTTTGTTTATAAGATTCAATTGTTGTTTTAAATCTCTCCTTTCTCGTCTTTCATCAGGTAGGAACAAAACTCAGGACTGGATGAAGCACCTTGTCAGGTTCCTAGTCTGGAACTTGAACCTTCGTTTTTTTCCACTGTCCTGACCCTGACCGAGCTTCTCAGGGCTGTTTTAGGTCATTACTTTAATAAACTGCTTTCTGTTAAGGTGTCCTTCCTGGGTTATCTCCCTCCTCCCCATGGGGCTGTGTTTGAATCAGACGTTGGGGCCTTTAGGCCATCTGTACCTACAGGGCCTTAAGAACCACTTAAGAAGTGTCTGTCGCTTGCCAATCTGAAGATTTCAAGAGTTGGGGCTGTAGGGGCCAGGAAAATGCTCTAGAAGTAGGAAAAGCTGGGCCTTAAAGGATGAAGAGTCACCCATCTGGCCTCCCCCAAGTGGAGGAGGCCCCGGGAGGGACTACAGGTGAGTAAGGCAGAGTCTCCAGCTTCACATCTTTGAGGTTTAGGTAACTGAGTTCACTGGACCTACCTACTGCAGGTCTCCCGATCCTAGTGCAGCTTTCTCTCACTTGTCTTCCCTTAGGGTTTTTACTTTGATCACAATCACCAAAATAGGTACAGTCAGAATTTTCAAAAATTCCTACACCATCAATCCCCCATTTTTGCCAGAGGCCACTTAGGACAGGGTTCTCAGCCCTGCACAGTGGAGTCACCTGGGGAGGTTTTACATTCTGATTCTAGAGTCCCTGCCCAGAGGTTCTGATTTCATTGCCCTGGGGTGTAGCCTGGGCATTGTGAGTTTTAAAACAAATCCAGGAGAGTCTAATGTGCAGTGGAGGTTAGGACCACTGGCTTAGCCCTTTAGTTACTACATTTTTTCTCCTCAGAAAAAAATTTTTTTGATGGCATGTGTTTTCAGTATTGGAATGCATGCTTATAATTGAAACCCATTGCTGTCGAGTCAATTCCGACTCAGTGAGGCTATAGGACGGAGTAGAACTGCCCCATAGAATTTCCGAGGAGCACCTGGTGAGTTGGAACTGCTGGCCTTTTGGTTAGCAGCCACGCTCAACCACTGAGCCACCAGGGGCCCTCACTAATTGAATGTGTTTAAATTTTTCGTTGGTAATACAGATTTTGAGAAATATCCGGTAGTACAAGCTACCAATAAGAGCTAGATAAGGAATTTATTACAGGCGCCTTTCCATTAGGTTACATGGGGAACCTCTGGTTTTCCTAATATGACACAGAAAAACCAAAATAAACCCTCAGGGCTCCCTAACTATCACACAGGAGAGTTATAATTGTAATTGCAAGCTTATCTCACAGAAATAAAGGAAAAAAAGGCAAAAGTTTACCAAGCTGACACATCCAGGAAGCATCATGACTTAATAGAACACTGAACCTACACAACAGTGAGGCTTCAACTCTGGTCTGCTAAGCTCCAAACATTTCAAAAGGCACCCACCTTGAGACTAGATGCATTAGAACCGGAACAACACCTTACCTCTGAGGTCCAGAGGCATAAAAAGTGGCTAGCATACTGTTTATGCCAGTGGTAACGAAAGAGACTAGTCAATTACGAAAACACAGCCAGTCACCTCCTGTCAGTGTGATGACTTAAAGTGTGAGTCAGTCACTGGCCCTAGGTCTACCCATGAAGATCTGACCCCTGCTTTCAAAAAGTGTGTGTGCGTGTGCACTAAAACACAGTACCAAGGTAGCTGTCTGCAGGGTTACAGTGGGGTTCCAGGAAGGCTGCAATCAGATTTACCCAGCAGCTCAGCAAAGCCTCGAAGATCAGACAGGTGTGACACTTCCAGCCAGAAAGCAGAGAGCCTGAAGCTGAGGTCCAGCCCAGCACATTAGGGAGGCTGCTTGTGCAGCTTAAAAGTTCCTCTCATCAGGCACCACCAAGGGCCAGCCAGGGGAGGGGACTCTCAAAAGGCCAGTGTTTCACAGAAGCAATGCCAGTGAGAAATTCTCGTTTAAAAAGGGAAACTGTAATTGTTTAATGAGAATTGTACCTCATGTTCCTTAGATAGGGCCTCTGTCGTCTGGTGAGTGGTCATCAAGGAGCTGGATTCAACTCAGAACTCCTTACAGCTCCAGTTTCACAGCCCAGGGAAAGGCCCAGAACCTGGTTTCAGGAACAGGGCTGAGCCAGAGGCATGGGGAGGGGGATTGGGGGAGGAAATAGGGGGGCACTTGCCCCCAGCGCAAGTCGAAGGGGGCGCCAGAGGAGGCTCTGGATGACATCTGAAGCACCACAAATAATAAGGGCATCTGAGGCAGCCAGACAAGAGGGGAGAAGGTGTTTCTGTCTACTCATCTTGAAAGGGGAGGGGGCAATTTAGAGACTGCCCCTGGGTGTGCATTACCCTCGCCAAGCCTCTGGGCTGACCACCTCAGTTCACCTTGACTGGGCTCAGGTTTCATGCAGTTCCTCAGGTGACTGACCTCGAGCAGGTCTGGAACCTCAGGGGCTTGGGCTCCATGGCCTGGAAGGGAAGTTCCCACCCAAAGATCCCTGACGTGCCCATCTTCCCCCATCTTGCCGTCCACCCAACCTTTATGTCTGCTTTGTGCCAGGCAGCCAAAGATGAGTGAGCTGCATGGGTCCTGCCCTCACAGTTTTTTGGTCTGGTGCCCTAAACAGACAAGGCAATAGGAAATTCAGCTTCAGTGTGACCAGACCAAAGGCTGAGGTCCCACCAAGCATCATGTGAACATGCCCTCCGCTCCCCAAGTAGAATTATGCCCACCCAGCTGCAGGTGATGCTTTGTGGAGAGGACAGAGGGCAGGCACTCGGGTGTTCAGGGCCCAGGAGGAAATTGAAAAAGAATCCAGACAGTAATCGCTACCCCACATGCCCCACTCCCACCCCAGCTGCTCACCATCCTGCCCGCCCCCCTCTACTCCCGTCATAGGTGAGGCAACTGCATGGTTCCAACCACAGTGCTACCTGTAGATCTTTCTTTTGCAAGTTATGGTGAGCCTTGCTCAGAAGGTCTGGTGGCCCTGCTGGATGCTGCTTTCTGGACTGGCCTGCCTGATGTACTGTCACTGGGGGAGCTCACCCAGCCAGCCCAGGGGCTGTGGCCTCACATGTGACAGGGCTTCAGACACCACAAGCCTCAGCTGGACCACAGTAAACACTCCCCTCCTCGCTAACCCCTGGTTCTTGCTAGGAAACATGAACCTGAGGTTCTACACACGTTCAACCAGTCCAGCCTCATAAATGGTTGAGCAGTGTGGCTGCATCTCTGGCAATACGCTGAGCTCTGAAGACTGACCACTCTTAAAACCACAGAGTAACCCTAAGAAAGTGACTCAGCCTCTCTGTACCTCGGGTTCCTTGTCTGTGAAATGGTGATTAAAATTAAATGAGATTGTTTATAAACTATACGCAACTATAAATGTTTACCCCCAATAGTTCTCAACTGGGGCTATTTTGACCCTCAGGGGATAATTGGCAATGTCTGGAGACATTTTTCGTTGTCACAATTGGAGGCAGGAAGGTGTTATATTGGCATCTAATGGGTAGAGGCCAGGAATGCTGCTAAACATCCTACAATGCACAAGATGCCCCTACAACAAAGAATTATCTGTCCCCAAATGTCAGTAGTGTTGAGATGGAGAAACCCTGGTGTATACACACATACACACACACACGCACAGGGGTTAATGTTTCTTTTACAAAATAGAATGATTTAAATTTACCACTCTGATAGGTAAACGCTGGTAATCTAATTACAAACACTCATTGTAATCTTAACTGGCAATTCCTTATTAATAAAGCTGAGCATCTTTTCATGTGTTTATTGGTTATTCTGATTTCACTTCTGAGAATTGCCCATTTGTATCCTTTGCCCACTTTTCTCTTGGGTTGTTTCCATGGGTTCTTAGTGTCAATTTTAAAAAACTCATTTATTAGATAATCTTTTGTCATCTACATTACTTTCCCCATCCTGTCCAAAATTAAATGAATGAGGTGATACTACAGGCCAAGAATTGTGTACAGAGCCTGGCACTGCAGACGGACCTTCAGGAAGGAGGTTAGCTTTTGGCTCTCCTGGGCAGTATCACCCTTAGACTAATCAGGGCTGCTGGGGCATTTTCTGAGGTACATAGATTGATTAAAAAAGCAAATTGCCCATGGTTAGGGCAGTAAGTCTACACCTATGACAGCAAGTCTGTACGTGCTGGAGAGACCAGGGTGAAAACAGGAAATTACTGGAAACCAGGAGCAGACTGAGAGAGCCCTGCCCTCCTGCCTGGCTTCTGAGCAGCTCACTTTCAGGTATGGAAGCGTACCGTTACCCGGAGCTCAGGTCCAGGTCCTTCAACATGCCAACTCAGTCCTCACAACAATCCAGTGAGGGAGGTACAGGTTCTGTCCTCATTGCCCAAGGACACAGTCAGCAAGTGGTGGGTAAGGACTTGAAGCCACTAGAGTCTGGGGCCGTCTCCTCACTCTGCCCACCAGGGAAGGGTGCCTCACAGTCAGAGGTTCCAGAGTCTGGGCTCAGTGTCCTCACTGCCCATGGAGGAAGGGCACCTCACCATCAGAGGCTCTAGAGTCTGAGGTCCATTTCCTCACTCTGCCCACCAGGGAAGGGCATCTCACCATCAGAGGTTCCACAGCCTGGGCTCCATCTCCTCACTCTGCTCATCGAGGAAGGGCATCTCACAGGCAGAGGCTGCCCTGCATAAAGTGTGGCAGGTAGATGTAAGGGCGGCAAACGTCTGCCTAGGCCAAGGACCACTTCCTCTCCAGGATCTCATTGTTTATAGGTCTCCAGGAGGGACAGACAGTCCTGCTGGGGTAAGAGGAGAAGGGCTCTGCACTTTGCCTAGGGATTGGGAGCTGGCAGTTCATGAGAGGTGACAGGAATAAATGACAAGCGGTCACCTTATGGAATTTAGAGCCCCATGTGATGGCACAAATCAAAGTACAAGTACCAGGCTGTTTTGACTACCATAGCTGTATAGTAGGTTCAGAGGTCGGGTAGTATGAAACCTCCTACTTTATTCTTTTTCTTCAATAGTGCTTTACTTATCCGGGGTCTCTTTCCTTTCCATATAAAGTTAATGATTAGTTTTTCCATCTTGTTAAAGAATGCTGTTGGTATTTGGATCAAGATTGCATTGTATTTGTATATTGTTTTGGGTAGAATTGACGTTTTCACAATGTTGAGTCTACTGATCCATGGGCATGGTATGTTTTTCCATTTATGTAGGTCTCATTTGGTTTCTTGCAGTGGTATTTTGCAGCTTTCTTTGTATAGGTCTTTTATGTTCCTAGGTAGATTTATTTCTAAGTATTTTATTTTTTTAGAGGCTATTATAAATGGAGGATAGGGCAGGATTGGTTAGTGTTTTGTTGCGCATAGGATCGCTATGAGTTGGAACCAACTCAACGGCATCTGACAACAACAACATTATAAATGATATTGCTTTCCTGATTTTCTTTTCGTAGTTCTCTTTACTGGTGTATAGGAATCCAACCGATTTTTGTATGTTTATCTTGTATCTTGCTACTCTGCTAAGTCTATTAGTTTCAGTAGTTTTCTCATGGAGTCTTTGGGTTCTCTATGTATAGTATTATACCATCCACAAATAGGGATAGTTTTACTTGTTCTTTACCAATTTGGATGTGTCTTAGTTATGTAGTGCTGCTATAACAGAAATAACACAAGTGGATGGCTTTAACAAACAGAAGTTTATTCTCTCACAGTCTAGTAGGCTAGAAGTCCGAATTCAGGGCACCAGCTCCGGGGGAAGGCTTTCTTTCTCTGTAGGTGCTGAAGGAAGGTCCTTGTCATCAATCTTCCCCTGGTCAAGGAGCTTCTCAGCACAGGGACCCTGGGTCCAAAGGACGTGCTGTGCTCCCAGTGCTTCTTTCTTGGTGATATGAGGTTCCTATGTCTATCTGCTCATTTCTGTCTTTCATATCTCAAAAGAGAATGATTTAAAACACAACTTAATCTTGTAGATTAAGTTACACATCATTAACATAACTGTCACTAATCCCACCTCATTAACATCATAGAGATAGAATTTACAACACGTAGGAAAATCACATCAGATGGCAAAATGGTGGACAATCAAACAATACTGGGAATCATGGCCTAGCCAAGTTGACAGATATAATTCAATCCATGAGAGGATGCCCTTTATTTCTTTTTCTTGCCTTACTGCTCTAGCAGGATTTCTAGCATAATGTTAAATAGGAATGGTGATAAAGGGCATCCTTGTCTTGTTCCTTTCTCAGGGCGAATGTTTTCAGCCTCTCTCCATTAAGAATGATGTAGGCTGTTGATTTTGTATAGATGCCCTTTATAGTGTTGGAGTTTCCCTTCCATACCTGTATTATTGAAAGATTTTTTTATCAGGAATGGGTCTTGGACTTTGTCAAATGCCTTTTCTGCATCGATTGAGATGATCATGTGATTCTTTTGTT
Organism: Trichechus manatus latirostris; assembly: GCF_000243295.1. NCBI lineage: Eukaryota > Metazoa > Chordata > Mammalia > Sirenia > Trichechidae > Trichechus > Trichechus manatus. The sequence goes on from NW_004444144.1 coordinate 1,167,426, forward strand.
TTATTTATGTTGTGGATTACATTGATTGATTTTCTAATGTCGAACCATCCTTGCATACCTAGTGTGAATCCCACTTGGTTGTAGTGTTTTTTTGTTTGTTTGTTTGTTTGATATGATGCTGAATTCTATCGGCTAGAACTTTGTTGAGAATTTTTGCATCTACATTCATAAAAGATATTGTCTAATTTTCTTTTTTTTGTGGCATCAGTGCCTGGTTTTGGTATCAAGGTTATGTTGGCTTCATAGAATGAATTTGGAAGTATCACTTCCTTTTCTATGTTCTGAAATAGTTTGAGTAGTACTGGTGCAAGCTCTTCTCTGAATGTTTGGTAGCATTCTCCAGTGAAGCCATCTGAGCTAGGGCTTTTTTGTTTTCTTGGGTGGGGGGTGGTTTAAATTACCTTTTCAATCTCTTTTCTTGTTATGGGTCTGTTCAGATTTTCTACCTCAATTTGTATTAGTTTAGGCAGGTAGTGTGTTTCTAGAAATTTGTCCATTTCCTCTTGGTTTTCAAATTTGTTGGAATACAATTTTTCATAGTACTCTGTTATGATCCTTTTTATTTCAGTTGGGTCTATTGTAACGTCCTCCATGTAATTTCTTATTTAGGTTATGTGCGTCCTCTCCTGTTTTTCTTTTGTCAATTTAGCCAATGGTTTTTTAATTTTATTGATCCTTTCAAAGAACCAACTTTTGATTTTGTTGATTCTTTCTATTGTTTTTCTATTCTCTATTTCATTTATTTCTGCTCTGATCTCTATTATTTCCTTTCTTCTGGTGGCTGTGGGCTTTTTTTGCTGTTCTCTTTCTAGTTGTTCAAGTTGTGCAGCTAATGTTTTGATTTTGTCCCTTTCTTCTTTTTCTGACATGTGCATCTCTTGCTATAATTGACCTCTGAGCACTGCCTTTGCTGTATCCCAAAGGTTTTGGTATGATGTATTTTCATTCTAGGAATTTTTGTATTCCATCTTTGATTTCTTCTATTACCCAGTGGTTTTTAAGCAAGGTGTTATTCAGTTTCCACGTATTTGATTTTTTTTCCTTGCTCTTCCTGTTATTAATTTCTACTTCTATGGCATTATGATCAGAGAAGATGCTTTGTGTTATCTTGATGTTTTGGATTTTGTTGAGGGTAGCTTTGTGGCCTAAGATGTGGTCTATTCTTGAGAATGTTCCATGTGTGTTAAAAAATAATCTATACTTTGCTGCTGTTGGGTGGAATGTTCTATATATGTCTGTGAGGTCAAGTTGGTTGATTGTGGTCTTTAGATCTTATGTATCTTTGTTGAGTTTGTTTTCAGATGTTATATCCTTTACCAAGAGTTGTATGTTGAAGTCTCCTACTATTATTGTGGAACTGTTAATTTCTCTGTTCAATGCTGTTAGAGATTTTTTTTTTTTTTAATGTATTTTGGGGCCCTGTCATTGGGTGTGTAGATATTTATTATGGTTATGTCCTTGTGGTGGATTGTCCCTTTAATCACTATATAGTGTTCTTCCTTGTCTTTTATGGTGGATTTTATTTTAAAGTCTATTTTATCTGAGATTAGTATTGCCACTCCTGCTCTTTTTTGGTTGCTGTTTGTTTGATATATTTTTTTCCATCCTTTGATTTTTAATAAATTTATGTCTTTGTTTCTAAGGTGTGTCTCTTGTAGACAACATATTGATGGGTCATGTTTTTTAATCCATTCAGTTACTCTCTGTCTCTTTATGGGTGTGTTTAAGCCATTACATTGAGTGTGATTATTGATAGGTGTGAGTTTATTGCTGTCATTTTGTAGTGCTTTTTTTGTGATACTGACGTTTTCTCTGTTCCTTTTACTCTTCTGTGCTGAATTCCTTTTGTTTGTGGATTTTTTTTTTTGTTCCTTTCATTTTTTTAAATTTTGTGTTTACTGAGACTTTATGTTTTTCTTCTTTATTTTGATGAGTAGGTTTGTTAACTTCCTTTGTGGTTAACTTCAAATTTACCCCTAACTTCCTAAAGTTTAAATCAGTCTTTTATTACGTGATATCGCCATCACTTCCTCTCCATTTGAAAGTTCTATACATACCCTGTTTATTCCCACTTTTATTGTTCTGATGTTGTTGTCATTTAAAGATTGACCTCTCTGGTTTCCTATTATAAATCTTTTAGTTTTGTTTTATCCTTGAGAGTTCATTATCTAGGTTGGTAACTTGCTGATGCTGTCTTGTGTCCTAGATTCGGGTTGTTGTCTGATGCTGTTGGTTCTCTAACCGGAGGACATCCTTTAATAATTCTTGTAAGTTTGGCTTGGTTTTTACATGTTCCCTTAATTTCTCTTTATCTGGAAATGTCCTGATTGCACAATCATATTTTAGCAAGAGTTTTTCAGGATGTATTATTATATTATTCTTGGTTGGCTGTTTTTTTTTTTTTTTCTTTCAAGGTTTTATATATGTTTTCCAGTTGCCTTCTTGCCTGCATGGTTTCTGCTGAGTCAGCAGAGCTTAGTCTTATTGTTTCCCTTTTGTATGTGAATTTTCATTTTTCTCAAGCTGCTCTCAGTATTCTTTCTTTGTTTTTGGTTTTATCGAGTGTGATTATGATATGTGTTGGTGATTTTCTTTTGGAGTCTATTCTATATGGGATTCATTGAGCTTCTTGGATGTTTGGCTTTTCTTCTTTCATGATACTTGGGAATTCTTCAATTATCCTCTCTGTGTTTTCCATTTTCTCCCCCTGTTCTGGAACTCCAGTCACACACAAATTTTTGCTTTTGATTGTATCCCACACTGTTCTCAGGGTTTCTTCATTTTTTTCTCTGATTTTTCCTCAAACAAAATGGTATCCAAGGATTTGTCTTCAATTTCTCTGACCCTGTCTTCCATTGTTTCAAATTTGCTCCTAAACCCTTCTATTGCACTGTCAATTTCTGAAATCTTGTTGTTTAGCTTTTGAATTTCTAATTACTGTTTTTGTATGATTTCTAGTTTATTTATTTTGACATTTTGTTTCTGTATTATTTTCCTGAATTCTTCCCATGCTTTGTGTTTTCTCTGATTTTGTCTGTATTCTGCATGCTTTTATCTAGTTTTTCCTTATTTTTATCTGCATTTTTCTTCATCCTTTGCAGAACCTGAATATTAGAGTTTTGAATTCCCTATCAGGTAGTTCCAGGGCCTTTTCTTCTACTGGAAGGTCATTTGGTGTTTTATTTTGGTCAGTTTCTGGAGCCATCCTGTCCCCCCCACCTTTTTTTTTAATATGTTTTGATATTGTCTACTGTCTCTGGGACATTTAGGAATTATTTTCTTAATTTATTGATTGTAGATTTGTTTGTTTTGTCCTGCTTTTTTGTTTTATTTTGTTGCGCCTGAGCAGGTGGACTGGGCGTGTTTTGTTGTTTGCTCACCTGCGGGCATGATACTTCTCACCACCTTGTCCAAGTGGGCAGGACCAGCCACTCAGCTATGGTGCAGCAGAGCAGTTCCAGTGGGGTTGGAGGGGTGAGGATGAGTAGTTTGCAGCATGAACTGGGTCCGACAGTACAGCGCCGGGGGGTAGTGCAGGGTGGGGTCTGGGGGACTGCACTGGTGCCACTTGAGGGGGTGGTGCTCAGCACATGGTGCAGATAGGCAGGAGGGAAGGGAGAGGATGTGATGTGTGGAACTAAGTGGGTGAGTGAAAGAAGAGAAAGAATGAGAGAGAAACAAAAGCAAAAAATGAAAGAAAAAAAGTAAATAAAATGGTGACGTGGTAGGATTCTGTGGGTGAGGGTGGGGCAGACCCAGCAAGGTGGTGTGCCAGTGGCTCTCTAGCAGAGCAGTGTGGCTTGCCCTGTCAAGAAGGGGCTTGGGTGGCGCACAGGTCTAGGTGCATGGGAGAAAGGAAAGGAAGGAGGAAAGAGGGCAAAGAAACCAACCAACCAAAACAACAACAATAAATACATAAGTAAATATGGTGGTGGGGGAGCCGGCTGTTGGGGGCAGGGCTGAATTGGGGTGGCGGTAACCTGATGTCTCTCTTGCTGAGAAGCACAGCACAGCCCGTCAGGAAGGGTGGAGGCAGCCCAGGTCCTGGGTGGGAGGGAGAAGGAAAAAGGAGAAGAGGAAAGATAAATAAAAATAAAAGATGTGGTGCTGAGGGAGCTGGCCTGTGGGGGTGCAGTGCAGACTCAAGGAGGCCACATGTCAGAGGCTCTCCAGCCAAGCAGTGCAGCATGGGCCCCTTGAGAAGGGGTTTGGGTGGTGCACAGGGTGGGAGAAAGGAAAGGAAGAAAAGGAGAGAAAAAACAGAAAAAAAAAAGAACAAAGCAAACACACCAAAAAATCACAGCCCATCAAGAAGAGGAGGGGACAGCAGACAGGGCTATCTGGGCAGGAGAAAGGAAGGAAGGGAGAGAGAGACAAGCAACTAAAAAAAAGCCATAAAAAACAATAACAAACAAAACAAAACAAAAATGGTGCTGAAGGGGCTGACTAGTTGCGGGGGGCGCTACCCAGGCGACAGCGAGCTGATGTCTCTCTGGCCAAGCGACCGTGGACCATTAGAAAGCAACTGAGGCCTTGTACAGGGAAGAAGGGTGGGGGGTGGAAAAGTGTGTATCCCTAGTTTCCTGATGCTCTGTCTCCTGTTGGGAGCTTCATGGAGTTGCCTTCCCTTACTCCGTGTCTGCATTCCTTGGTGACTGTATTCCAAGATCTTGGATCCGTGCCATGTTAGCTGGTAGGGGACCTCCACTCCATAGCTCTCCTCCTTCTCTGTGCTTTGTCAGTTTCTTATTCCATTCTGTGCTTGATCGAGTTCTTTATCCTTTCATATGATGCTTAGGGTTCCAGGAATGACATTTGTATCTGTTTTACTTAGTTTTTCAGTCTTTGTTGCAGAGGGACGGCATGGTGCTTCTGTCTACAGCACTATGTTGGCTCTGCCTATATACTTGGTTGTAATCTTTATGGAAACAGATCTCCAGGCCTGTCTTCCATGGGCTGCTGGGTGGGTTCAAATCTCCAAACTTTAGGTTAGTAGTTGAGTGCAAACTGTTTGCCCCACCCAGGGACCTGGGTATGTACTGAACAATTTACAAAAGACTTTCATGATGTTATTTCATCTAATCCCAACAACCCTTCGCTGCGCATCCCATTGGCCCCATTTCATGGTCAAAGAAATAGATCTAGAGAAGGCAAAAGCAACCCTGCAGAGTCAGATCACATCCTGATACAATACTTAGGTTTATGCTCCTGTTGGAGCCACTCCTTTGCACAGTGCATCTCTTGGCATTGGGTTCCGACTGATGGGGGGTGACAACTCTTAGGTTCAATTGTGAGATTGGTTACATATCACCTCTGAAAATCTAAAGGGGAGCTCTGAGGAATGAGACCTAGGTCAGCTAGACAGGGAAGTGAAGGTCCCCAAAAGTCTGGTGGATGAACCTATGGGAAGGTGGACTGTGGGATTCATCATGGGTCATGGGTTCATTGTGCATTGTGGGTGGGACACAAGGATGCTTAACCATCTAAAGGTCGAGAGCTGGCCAGTTCTCACAGGACTTCTCCTGCCCCTACTCACTGTACTTCTCAGCCTTCTTTCCAGCCCTGCCTCTGTAGACCTGGCCTGCGTGGTGGTCGTCGGGGGCGGTGCCTGGAAGCTAGGTTGCTGGGCCTGGCCCACCGTTGTAGAATGTGCCTGTCCCACAGACCAACTCCTTGCCCAGTGTCCTGCTGCCTGGGGACCACCTGGCCCCAGGGCAGGGCTGCTCGGGCTCTGCACAGTACCCTGGGTTGTTCCAGGGTCTGTAGGGCTGCCCTGGCCCCTGGCCTGGAATACATTGTTTTTCCTCTGCCAGCAGTCTGACTCACCCAGGCTCCTCCACGTCCCGTCACACCACAGACTCTATCCTTTCAGCCAGCGACCATCTGGCTGGCCCAGCCCTAGACTCCGCACTCTGGAGGCGAGGACTCTTTTTTTTTTTTTTTGCTGTGTAGTCTTAGCTTCACGTGCTCAATAAATAAGCACTGGACAAAGGAAAGAGTGGAGAGAAAAAAGGAAGGAGAGGAGGGAGGAAGGAAGCTTGTGCCCATGGTCCTCACAATGAGTCTCTCTTTCTCCTCCATTTTCTGGAGCAGTGGGGGCAGTTCTACTCTGTCTATAGGGTTTCTATGAGTTGAAATGGACTGGACGGGCAATGGGTGGGTTCTCACAGTGTGATCCACAGTCTACCAGCACCAGCATCACCTGGGGTGTTGTTAGAAATGCGGATTTGAGGCCCCACCCCAGAACTCCTGAATCAGAAGCCCTGGGTGGGGCCAGCCCTCACGGGATTCTCATTTATGCCCAGTTTGAGAAACCACCGCCCTAGAACCATCACTGGGAGGTTTCCTTACTTTAGGGCTGTCCTCTTTTTTAGCTGTTTCAGCCCCAGGGCTCTCTGGACTAATGGAAACAGCCCCAACTGCCCCTCAGCCTTCGATGACTGTAGCCCTGTCAACGCCTCCTGTTTGACTGCCCCGCCATGGGCCAGGGGTGGGCAGAGCCCCAGGCAGCTCCCTGTGTGCCACTCTCACTAGCTCATCTGGACCTAACAGTCTGTGTGGCAGGCTGAGCCGGTACAAGCACCCCTACTTTGTAGGTGATGAAAAGGGAGTCTCTGAGAGGTGAATGGCTGATTTCCCTTGAGAATCCCCACTCCTTTGGGGCAAGTCTGTGACTGTGAAACAGTTAACCAAGGGAGACGGCCTCTTTGTGTCTCCAGCGGGGTATGGGGCTCCCACAGCGAGGCCAGGGGAAGAGTAACCAGGATACCCCATGAGCTCAGTGAGGAGGCAGCTGGGATGACTGGTGGGACCTCTGGGGCTTGCATCCACCCTCCTACAGGGCTGGCGTGCAGCGTGTTTCCCTAGCCCCCACAAAACCTGCCGGCATCTCTGACTCTTGTAAAGGCCTTTATGTTTGAAAATCCTTTGGTTGTTGGGACTGTTTCCAGCAGCATACTGACAATCCTACAAACACCCTTCATAACCACTAGTCTCCATGACTGTGGCATGGGAGAGAAAGGCCAGGACGTTGTGTCTGATTTCCTTAAAATGGCTGTGGTGGTGGATTGTTACAGAGTGGCCCCAATTACTCATGCCTCCCTGAATCCATGCTCTAGGGCAGTCCCAGCCCACACTGAGCTGGGCTGGCCTGTCACTTGCTCTGACCAATCAAAGGTGGTGGTAGTGATGTTCAGGGACTTGAACTGCAAAGGCCTTGCCACTTTGATTTTGCCAAGGCCCGAGCCCAGGTAAAGTAGTGAAACTGCCCTACCGGAGAAGCTGCCTCGAGAGAGAGGCCCTGGAGGACGCAAGGCCAAAGGCAGAGCAGGGCCAGCTCAGCTCCCAGCCATTCCGTCATCTCAGCTGAGGGGCCAGCATGTGAGTAAGTCCATTCTGGACCCTCCAGCTCTGGTTGAGCCATTCCATCTCATAGAGCAGTGACAAGCTGTGTCCACTGAGCCTTGCCTAAATTGCAGAATTATGAGCAACTAAGTGGTGTTTCAAACTACCAAGTTTTAGGGTGGTTTGTAACATAGCAACGAAGACTGAAGCAGATGTGATGCCTGGAGGGGAGCAGTCATCCTGTGACCATGAGGATGAAAGCTAAGGACTGTGGATCAGGAAGCTAGAGGGAGTAGGTCTAGGATGATCAGCTGTCCTCCTTTGCCCAAGACTGTTCCAGTTTTAGCACTGAAAGTCCAGAGTCTTGGGAAACCTTCAGTCCTGAGGAAATCCTCTGCTCCCGGAAAACCAGGATGGTTAGCCACCCTACTCAGGTCCTCGATGACTTCTGTGAACATCAACCCTGAGCTGCCTTTCTCTAGATTTATTGCTCTGTCCTTTGTTGTCTGGTGTCTGTTGCATGCGGTGGAATAGAATCCCTGTCTGTACCAGAATTCCACTGAGTCATCCAGCTGTTCATTTAGCCAAGAAACATGGTGGAGCTCTTCCCATGCACCACACTTGTGCTCTGGCCTAAAGATTCAGCAGGGAGCAGGGCCCTGCTTTTGGGGTGTTTTTCATAGCATTCTCACCCTTTTTCTCCTTTCCAAATCCCATTCCTCCTCCAGAAACCAACCGCGTAACTTCTCTGTGCAGTTGTCATCTCCCTTGTTAGAAACTGTAATGTTCTTCTACTGCGTCTTGCTTATGGGTTTATTTTAGCATCCCTGGGGTTTGAAGGGTGTCATGAAGTGGTCTTACAGCACAGTGGTTAAGAGTATGGTCTTTGGAGGCAGTCTGTCTTTGGGACCTTGGGAAAGTTATTTCACCTTTTTTTTTTTTTTGCCTCAGTTTACTCACTTCTAAAACAGAGATACAATAACAGCCACTTCACAGTTACATGTGTGAAAGACTGTGAGGTCCTGTGGCAGACATGCCTATGAGTGACAGAGACCCAAAGTAAGTGGCTTCAACAAGATAAGAATCTCATTTCTCTCTCATATAACAGTCTGGAGATAGACATCCCAGAGCTGATAGGCAGCTCTATGCCACAAAGTCCTGAAGGACTCAAGTATCTTCAGTATTGTTGCTCTGCCTTTGTGGCCTCTCTGTTCTAAAGCTCACCTTATCATGTAAGATGGCTGCACCAGCTCCTGCCTTCACATCCACATTCCAGCCTGCAGTTAAGAGGAAGGAAGAAAGGAAGAAGAAGGGCATGTCCCCCTCTCTCTAAGTAAGCTTCCTGAAGTTGCATCATTTTTGCTTATATACCATTGAGCAGAACTTCATCATGTGGCCATACCTAATTGCAAGGGAGGCTGGGAAGTATGGGCTCCACTCCGGGCTGCCATGTGTCCAGCTGAACTTTGGGAGTTTTATTACTGGGAAAAAAGAAAAAAGGGATTTCTTACCAGTGACAATGCCATTAGAATTTTTACGTTTTAATATATATATGTCTTTGTAAATAGTAGCTGTGCACATGGCCACCAAGCTAAGACTGCACTTCCCAGCTTCCAGCTGGGTGTGACATTGTGACTACGTTCTGACAAACAAGACACAAGTAAAACTGGTGTGGGGCTGCGAGGAAGTCTCCTTAATAGGAAGGGGGGAAGCCTTCCTCCCTTCTGCTGCCTGGCTGGAGCTTGAGCAGCCTTCTTGGGCCTTGATAACTAAGCCCCTGTCTAGGAATGGGGAAACCTGAGTCCCTGATCACTCTGTGAGCTCTCATTCCTGCCCTGGATTGCCTAAATACAGACTTCATCTTTGTGCAAGTGAAATACCCATATTGCTGTTATTTTGGGGGTTTCTGTTTTATGCAGATGAACTTAATCCTAATACAGGCCCCTCTGTGTTCTATACAGACAACCTTAAGGGGAGCATCCGGAGGGCACATCACAGAAAGACAGCCTGAGAGGGAGGGGAGCTGAGGAAGGAGGGTCATGGGCAGTGTGGAGTCAGCCCGGCTCCCACGGAAGCCCCTGGGGCCACCGTCTTTGGGTGCTGTTCTACTCAGGATCTGGGGCTGCCCAGGCTGAGAAGTTGGTGTCCCTACAGAGGAACACATTCCTGCCAAAGAGAGGGCCATCACCCCACCCATCACCTAGACCAGACACCTGGGAGTCTCCTCACCTCCTCGTCTTCATCTGCAGCCAGTTGGTTAGCAGGTCCCTCGCTTCCGTGGCCCAAATCCACCCCAGAGGTGCCCCATGAAGATCATTCTCCAATGCTTCTAGGGTAAGTCCCGAGGCCCTGGCATGCCTACATGACCATATGTGATACAGTGGCTGCCTCACTCTCCATTTCCACCTCTGAGCACACCCCTCTCTAACACCATGGGCTCCAGACACACCATGCTATTGGCCCGTTCTGATAGAAGCTAAGTGTGTTAATTCCTCCATGCCTTTACCCCAGGGGTAACAAACTTCATCCTTCATGTTAACTCGAGTAAGAGTGACTGCCTAGAGAACTGTGTTGAGAAGAATTCTGTGGTCCTACAGGCTCTGTGACAGAGCTACCCTTGATTAGTGATGTCTACCTTGGGCTTAGCAGGGAGGCATTGTGATGGCTTATGCACCATATTTTCTATCCCTGTTTTACATGTTCATCTTTGCCTCTTCTCTCTCCTGGCCCCAGCACAATGCCTGATACATATTTTTGATGAGTGAATCAACAATAATCATTTCAAAGCACATTTCACATCTGTGGTTTCTTTTAAGCTTCACAGTAGCTTGTGAGGCAGGGTGAATGATCAGAGAGTGTTGGAAATCCCTTTTAAAGTGTCTGTGATCATTAAAGTTGTGTGCCAACTTGGCTGGGCCATGATTCTCAGTGGTTTGGCAGTTATGATGTAGTGTGGCAGTTGTATGATGATGTGATCACTTCCATGATGAGATTTGACATAACGTGATCACCTCCATGATGGGATCTGCTATGAATAGCCAATCAGTTGAAAAGGAGCTTCCTTGAAGGTATGGCCTGCATCAAATATAAGTGGACTTTCTGGAAAGGCTCACACGCTTTTGCTCATTCTGGATCCTGCAGCTGGCTCTTGTACATCTGACCTCTGGTTCTTGAGACTTGAGCTAGCAGCTTACCTGCAGTCTTGCCTGTTAATCTTGAGATTTGTAGGTCTTCGCAGCCTGTGAGTAAGAGTCCTGCTCTCTGACCTGCCTATCTTGGGTTTGCCAGCCCCTGTGGCTAAGGGAATCAGGAGAAGCCTCCAGCCTGACCCACAGACGGGGGACATTCCAGCCTCTGCAGCCATGTGAGTCATTTCCTTGATATAAATCTCTCTATATACAGTTTAGATTTTTTGGTATATTTATATACGCTTTACTGGTTTTGTTTCTCTAGAGAACCCTGCCTAAGACAGTGTCCACTCTTCTCCTCTCTCACCCTACGCTGGAGACACTGCATTTGTCTTAGAGACTCTGTGTGGATGCTGGGACTAGAGTCTGTCTGTCACAGGTGGCTCTTGCTGCCACTGTACTCTGCCCTTCCTGCTTTCCCCCTGCCCTACCTCCCCTACTTACCCCAGCACTGTCAAGCCCACCTTTCTACTGCCTTTACATTGAATGAGATGCAAATAGGTTCTGTGGCCTAGGAGAGCAGGGAAGGGATTGATTTGCCTCCTGAGAGGGGTCATAAGTTAGCCACTGTGAAAATGAGGAAAACCTTCCATGAGATGGACTGATATAATAGCCACAACAATGGACTCAAACATACCAATGGTCACGGCGATGGCTCAGGACCAGGCAATGTTTGTTCTGCTGTATTATGAGGTCTCCATGAGCCGGAGCAGACTTGATGGCAATGATCAACAACTAACGACAACATACAGGGAAATCAAGAGCAAGGGAGGGTGTATATGATGGGGACCAGCGGTACTGGGAGTATAGGAGCATTTATTCAAGACTCAAATACCACCTGACCACCCTCCCCACCACTGAACTGTTGCAGATGGATATGCAGCCCTGGCCCCACTTCTGATCTGGCCCTGCTGGGGCCTCTCACCACTGGGCACTAATCCTTAGCCAGCACCATACCTAGCCCTGTGAGAGACGCTTCTGCCCTGAGTAGCTCGCGGCCAGTGTCAGGGACAGGCTCATCCTGGGTTGGTTGTATGTTAGCAGGGCTCAGAGGCAGGTGGCCCCATCTAGTTGGGGGAACAAAGATGGGCATTCCAGGTGGAGGGGCAAGTATGCAGCTGCAGGAAGATGTGCGTGTGCTTAAGCCAGAGTGTCCATCTTTCACCTGAAGGGTGGGAACAGGGCACAGGGGGAGGGGACTTGCATGGGGGGGTTGCTGGGGCTACCTGGATAGTGAAAAGATGGCTCCAGGAGCCTGATTTTTGGGGCTCACAGACTTGTGAACAGAGCAGGTCTTTCTGCAGCAGTTCACACGGACTGCCCGGCCCTGCCGGTCTTTGCTCAGGGGCAGCATGTCACACAGTTACTGCTGGGAGAGAAGGGATCAGAGCCCAGCTCCGCATGCAACCAGGCCCTGGCCTCCAGCAACTTTTCCAAGGCTGGAAAAAGTCTTGTGATCATTTCCCAGGCCCCCTTACAGGCTTTCCCATGAGACCACCCAGAGGGTGCAGGCCTCACAACTTCCTCGGTATCCTCCTGGAGGCTCCACTAGGCCAGCTCAGACAGACTGCGAGCCCCTGGGAGCAGAGGAATGGGCCCTGGGGCAGCAGCCTCCCTGCTGAGTGGCTGGTGCTGTCCACAAGTGTGCTGAGGGGTGGCCAGTTCTGTGCTCAAAGCTGCCCTTTGATAAGTCCCAGGCGTGTGAGAAGGATGCTGGCTGGCCCATTCTCTATACAGCTCCTCACTCCTCACAAAGCTGTTTAATGTTCAATGCATTGTAAAAAGTGAGCTTTTCACATTCCTCTTCTGCCCATCATGTGTCTTCTTTGGTGGGCTCCCAAAAGGGGGACCAGGATTGTACAAGGAGTGATGAGGGTGTGATGGCAAAAGCTTAGTGAAATCTCACCACCTACTCAGCAGCTCTTTCCCTCACTCTCTTACTAATAAAACCCCAATTTCAACCAGGCTGCAATACGCCCAGCCCATGATTGATAAAAGCCAGTCATAGCAATCTCATGATTGCTCATGATTGGCCAGACGCTGGCCAACGGCATGTAAGGGGGCTTCTGGGAAAACAAATGTTTACTCCCTGAGAAAGAAAGAGGCGCGCACGGACAGATCCTGACTTCTGCCTTCCCGTCTTCTTCTTTTTTCTTTTCTCACAGTTCTGGGATTTATTAGAGAAGTACCAGGCTACAACTCGGAATCAAGATCAGGAAGCATGTGGGCAAAGTCTCCCTTTTTTAGTGCAGGACAGTTCTCTCAGCTTCTCTCAGCTGTGCAGGGCTCCTCTCAGCTGCCTCGGGACAAGCCTCCTCTCTCGGCCCTTGACTCTCAGCCCTTGGCCTTTGATCCTTGGCCTTCAGCCCTCGGCCTGGCCTCTGCCCAGCTTGGGCAAGTGTTGTATAGCTTTTTAGCTCTGCTAAGTGCCTGGAGGCACCTCACTCCACCAGGAAGCCTCCTACCTAAAGGTGCTCAGCTCTCTGACTCCAGGGTCAGCACACCCACTGTAGCCACCTTATTCCATGGGCTGGGAAGCCTGCCACCATCTTGCACCCATCTCTTGGTTCTGCTGCTACCGTTTCTCTGCCGCCACTTTTCACTGTCTCTGGTATTACATCTCTCTTTCTGTCTACTGGGTCTCAGTGCAGGGACCCCAGGTCCAAAGGATCAGCTCTGCTCCTGGCTCTTCTTGATGGTAGTGAGGACCCCTTTTCCTTCCTCTGGGATGGCTCATTTTAAGCCTAGCAGGATGGCAGAACTGACCAATACCCTAGTCAGTGTTCCATACCCTTTATTTGCATGGTCTCACCCCAGCAAGAGTTCCATACACCTTATTTGCATTATTAGCAGGCTGTCCAATCATCTTGGTGGACCACACGCACTTTATTTGCATAGTCCCACTTAATGATTGTGTGGGAGTCACAAAAACTATGGCAAGAAAGGCCGTACTAAGTAATTCACTGCACCACAACTACTAACATGGCATCCCTATTTTTTCTTTAAAAAGAAATTGTTGAGAATATTCACAACAAAACATACACCAATTCATCAGTTTCTACATGTACAATTTAGTGACATTAATTACATTCTTCTTGTACAACCATTCTTATCCTCCTTTTCTGAGTTGTTCCTCCCTCATTAACTTCAACTCACTGCCCGCTAAGGTTTCTATCTAATCTTTCTGAGTTGCTGTTGTCAGTTTGATCCCATATAGATAGTTCTTAGAAGAGCATAATGCTCAAAACAGACCTTTTCTACTAGTTAAGCTAAACTATTGTTTGGTTTTAAGAAGATGTTCAGGGAATATTTTTGGTTTAAGATTTAAAGATTACCCCAGGACAATAATTTCAGGGGTTCATCCAGCCCCCATGGCTCCAGAAAGTCTGGAGTCCATAAGAATTTGAAATTTTATTCTACATTTTCCCCCTTTTGATCAAGATTCTTCTATGGAATCTTTGATCAAAATTTTCAGCCTTGGTAGCCAGGCACCATCCAGTTCCGATCTCATGGCAAAGGGAGAGTTGTTCATGGAGGCAATTAGCCACACATTCCATATCTCCTTCTATTCCTGACTTTCCTTCTTTCTGTATTGTTCCAGGTGAATGGAGACCAGTTGTTGTTACTTAGATGGCCATTTGCAAGCTTTTAAGACCTAAGACACTACACAATGAACTAGGAGGTAGAGCAGAAGCACTAAAAGCATTATTAGGCCATTTAATTGCGATGTTCCATGAAACCATGACCCTAAACCTCCAAACCAAGAAACCAAATCCCATGAGGTGTTTGATTGTACTTAAGCAGCCTCAGCAGCTACTCTTTTTTTGTTGCGGTTGTTATTGTAAATATATCTATCATACAACTTTTGCCAATTCAACTTTTTACAGGTGTACAACTTATTGACAGCAATTACAATAATCGAATGTTCAACCTTACCCTTAATTGATGCAATTTTTCCATCACTTTTAACCTTTCTTTTCCCTCTCCTTCCTGTCCTTGATAACCACTGATAAACTTTGTTCTCCATACATTTGCCTTTTCTTGTCTTTTTACATAAGTGAGGTCATACAATGTTTGTCCTTTTAGGATTGCCTTATTTTGCTCAGCATAATGTCTTCAAGCTCCACCCATACTGTAACAGATGTCGAGACTTCATTTCTCCTACTGGCTGAGTAGTATTCCATTTTATTGTGTGTACCACTTGTTTATCCATTCATCTGTTGATGGGCATTTAGGTTGTTTCCATCTTTTGGCTATTGTGAATAGTGCTGCAATAATCATTGGTGTACAAGTCTCTTTTTGAGTCTCTGTTTTCAAGTATTTCAGATATATACAGAGGAGAGGAATTGCTAGATCATATGGTAGTTCTATGTTTAGTTTTTTTAGGAATCATCATGCAGTTTTCCACAGCAGTTGTACCATTTTGCATTCCAGCCAGCAATGAATAAGGGTTCCAATTTCCCCACATCCTTGCCAACATTTGTTACTTTCTGTTTTCTTTATCTTAGCCATTCTATGGCTGTTGTTGTTAGGTGCCACTGAGTTGATTCCGACTGATAATGACCCTATAGGACAGAGTACAACTGCCCCATAGGGTCTACAAGGAGTGGCTAGTGGATTTGAACCGCTGACCTTTTGGTTAGCAGCCATAGCTCTTAACCACTGCACCACCAGAGCTAGTGGGAGTGAAATCTCATTGTGGTTTTGATTTGTGTCTCTCTGATAGCTAATGATGTTGAACATCTTTTCATGTGTCTAGTGGCCATTTGAATGTCCTCTTTGGTGAAATGTTTATTCAAGTCCTTTGCCCATTTTATGATTGCATTATTTGTCTTTTTGTTGTTAAGTTGTTGAAGTTTTATATATATTTTGGTTATTAAGTTCTTGTCAGATATATGGTTTCCAAAGATATTTTCCCAGTCAGTAGCTTGTCTTTTCACTTTTTTTTTAATGCATCTTCCATGAGCCAGGCCCTCGGTACATTATTATTATTATTATTTTAATTGTGCTTTAGGTGAAAGTTTACAGCTCAAGTTAATTCCTCATGCAAAAATTTTTATACGTATTGTTTTGTGACATTAGTTGCAATCCCCACAATGTGACAGCACACTCCTCCCTCCTTTCCACCCTAGCTTCCCTGTGTCCATTCAACCAGTTCCTGTCCTTTCCTGCCTTCTCATCCTGCCTCTGGACAGGAGCCACCCATTTGGTTTCATGTATCTGATTGAACTAAGAAGCACACTCCTCACGTGCATTATTTTTTTGTTTTATAGTCCTGTCTAATCTTTGTTTGGAGGGTAGACTTCGGGAATGGTTTCAGTTCTGGATTAACAGAGCGTCTGGGGGCCATAGTTTCAGAAGTTCCTCCAGTCTCAGTCAGGCCGTTAAGTCTGGTCTTTTTATGTGAATTTGAGTTCTGTCTCACACTTTTCCCCTGCTCCATCAGGGACTCTCTGTTGTGTTCCCTGTCAGGGCGGTCATTGGTGGTAGCCCGGCACCATCTAGATCTTCTGGTCTCAGGCTGGTGGAGTCTCTGGTTTATGAGGTCCTTTAGTCTCTTGGGCTAATATTTTCCTTGTGTCTTTGGTTTTCTTCATTCTCCTTTGCTCCAAGTGGGATAGGACCAATTGATGCATTTTAGACGGCCCCTGGAAAGCTTTTAAGACCCCAGACGCAGCTCACCAAAGTGGGATACAGAACATTTTCATAATATACTTTGTTATGCCAATGGAGCTAGATGTCCCTCAAAAGCATGGTCCCCAAACCTTAGCCCCTGCTACTCTGTCCCTCGAAGTGTTTCATTGTGTTCAGGAAACTTCTTAGCTTTTGGTTTAGCCCAGTTGTGCTGACTTCCCCTGTAGTGTGTATTGTCTTTCCCTTCACCGATGTTGATCCTTGTCTACTATCTAGTTAGTGAATTCATCTCCCCCTCCCTCCCCACCCTCGTAACATTCAAAGAATGCTTTTTTCTGTGTTTAAACCTTTTCTTGAGTTCTGATAATGGTGGTCTCATACAATATTTGTCCTTTTGTGACTAATTTCATTCAGCATAATGCCCTCCCGATTCATCCATGCTGTGAGATATTTCACAGATTCATCATTGTTCTACATTGTTTCATAGTATTCCATTATGTGTATGTACCATAATTTGTTTATCCATTCTTCTGTTGATAGGCACTGTCTTAGTCATCTAGTGCTGCCATAACAGAAATACCACAAGTGGATGGTTTTAACGAAGAGAAATTTATTTCCTCACAGTCAAAGTAGGCTATAAGTCCAAACTAAGGGTGTCAGCTCCAGGGGAAGGCTTTCTCTCTCTCGGCCTTCTCAACAGTGTTCCCCCGGACTAGGAGTGTCTCTGCACAGGGACCCCGGTCCAAAGGACACACTCTGCTCCAGGCACTGCTTTCTTGATGGTATGAGGTCCCCCTGCCTCTCTGCTCACTTCTGTCTTTTATATCTCAAGAGATTGCCTCAGGACACAATCCAGTCTTGTAGATCAGATCCTGCCTTACTAACACAACTGCCACCCATCCTTCCTCATTAACATCATAAAGGCAGGTTTACAACATACAGGAAAATCACACAGTACCAGGAATTATGGCCTAGCCAAATTGATACACACATTTTTTGGGGACATAATTCAAACCATGTCAGGCACCTAGGTTGTTTCCATCTTTTTGCTATTGTGAACGATGCTGCAATGAATATGGGTGTGCATATGTCTATTCATGTGACGGCTCTTATTTCTCTAGGATATATTCCTAGAAGTGGGATTGCTGGACCATATGGTATTTCTATTTCTAGCTTTTTAAGGAAGCACCAAATCATTTTCCATAGTGGTTGTACCATTTTACATTCCCACCAGCAGTGCATAAGTGTTCCAGTCTCTCCACAACCTCTCCAACGTTTATTGTTTTCTGTTTTTTGGATTAGTGCCAGCCTAGTTGGGGTGAGATGGTATCTCGTTATAGTTTTGATTTGCATTTCTCTAATGACTAAAGATCCTGAGCATTTCCTCATGTGTCTATTAGCCACCTGAATGTCTTCTTTGGTGAAGTGTCTGTTCATATCCTTTGCCCATTTTTTAAATGGATTATTTGTCTTTCTTGTTGTTGAGGTGTTGCAATATCTTGCAGATTTTAGAGGTTAGACCCTTATTGGATATGTTACAGCCAAAAGTTTCTCTTTTCACTCTTTTGGTGAAGTCTTTTGATGAGCATAAGTGTTTGATTTTTAGGAGCTCCCAGTTATCTAGTTTCTCATCTGGTATTTGTGCATTGTTAGTTATGGTTTGTATACTATTTATGCCATGTATTAGGGCTCCTAGTGTTGCCCCTATTTTTTTCTTTCATGACCTTTAATATTTTAGATTTTATATTTAGGTCTTTGATCCATTTTGAGTTAGTTTTTGTGTATGGTGTGAGATATGGGTCCTGTTTCATTTTTTTGCAGATGGATATCCAGTTTTGCTGGCACCATTTTTTAAAGAGACTCTCTTTTCCCCCATTTAATGGACTTTGGGCCTGTCTCAAATATCAGCTACTCATAGGTGGATGGATTCTGTTCATAGCTGCTCATAGGTTCTCAATTCTATTCCACTGGTCTATGTATCTGTTGTTGTACCAGTACCAAGCTGTTTTGACTATTGTGGCTGTATAATAGGTTCTAAAATCAGGTAATGTGAGGCCTCCCACTTTGTTCTTCTTCTTCAGTAATGCTTTACTTATCCAGGACGTCTTCCCTCTCCATATGAAGTTGGTAATTTGTTTCTCCATCTCATTAAAAAATGCTGTTGGAATCTGGATTGGGATTGCATTGTATCTGTAGATAGCTTTGGGTAGAATTGACATTTTCACAATATTGAGTCTTCCTATCCATGAGCATGGTATGTTTTTCCACTTATGCAGGTCTCTTTTTGTTTCTTGCAACAGTGTTTTGTAGTTTTCTTTGTATAGGTCCTTTATGTCTCTGGTTAGATTTATTCCTAAGTACTTTATCTTCTTGGGGGCTATTGTCAATGGTATTAATTTGCTGATTTCCTCTTCAAAGTTCTCTTTGTTAGTGTAGAGGATTTCAACTGATTTTTGTATGTTTAGCTTCGATCCTGATACTTTGCTGAAATCTTCTAGTGGTTCCAGTAGTTTTCTTGTGGATTCTTTGGGGTTTTCTGTGTCTTTAAGATCATATCATCTGCAAATAGGGATACTTTTACTTCTTCCTTACCAGTTTGGATGCGCTTTATTTCTTTTTCTTGCCTTATTGCTCTGGTTAGGACCTCCAGCACAATGTTGAATAAGAGTGGTGATAAAGGGCATTCTTGTCTGGTTCCCGTTCTCAAGGGGAATGCTTTCAGTCTCTCTCCGTTTAAAATGATGTTGGCTGTTGGCTTTGTATAAATGCCCTTAATTATGTTGAGGAATTTCCCTTCTATTCCTATTTTGCTGAGGGTTTTTAAAATTTTTTTTATCATGAATGTGTTTTGGACTTTGTTGTATACCTTTTCTCCATCAATTGATAAGATCATGTGGTTTTTATCTTCTGTTTTATTTATGTGATGAATTACATTGATTTTCTAATGTTGAACCATCCCTGCATACCTGGTATGAATCCCACTTGGTCATGATGAATTATTTTTTTTATATGCTGTTGAATTCTATTGGCTAGAATTTTGTTGAGGATTTTTGCATCTGTGTTCATAAGGGATATTGGTCTGTAATTTTCTTTTTTTGTAGTGTCTTTACCTGGCTTTGTTATCAGAGTCATGTTGGCTTCATAGAATGAGTTTGGGAGTATTCCTTATTTTCTATGCTCAGAAATACCTTTAGTAGTACTAGTGTTAACTATTCTCTGAAAGTTTGGTAGAATTCTGCTTTGGAGCTATCTGGGCCAGGGTTTTTTTTTTTTGGGGGGGGGTCTTTATTACTGCTTCAATCTCTTCCTTCTTAATGGGTTTATTTAGTTTTTCTACCTAGGTTTGTTTTAGTTTAGGTAGGTAGTGTGTTTCTAGAAATTTGTCCATTCCTCCAGGTTTTCAAATTTGTTAGAGTACAATTTTCATAGTATTCTGTTACGATTCTTCAGTTGGGCCTGTTGTGCTGTCTCCCATCTCATTTCTTATTCAGGTTATTTGCTTCCTCTCCTCTTTTTCTTTTGTGAGTTTGGCCAATGGTTTTTTGATTTTGTTGATCTTTTCCATTGTTCTTCTACTTCACTGGTTTTTCTATTCTATATTTCATTTATTTCTGCTCTGATCTTTATTACTTCCTTCTTTCTGGTGCCTAAGGGCATCTTTTGCTGCTGTCTTTCTACTTGTTTGAGTTGTAGGGTTAATGTTCTGATTTTGGCCCTTTCTTCTTTTTGGATGTGTGCATTTATTGCTATAAATTGACCTCTAAGCACTGCTTTTGCTGTGTCCCAAAGGTTCTGGTAAGATGTGTTTTCATTCTCATTTGATTCTATGAATTTCTTTATTCTGTCCTTGATTTCTTCTATAAGCCAGTAGTTTTTGAGCAAGATGTTGTTCAGTTTCTATGTATTTGATTGTTTTCCTTGCTGTTTCTGTTATTGATTTCTATTTTTATGGCATTACGATCAGAAAAAATGCTTTATAATATTTCGATTTTTGGATTCTGTTAAGGCTTGCTTTGTGGTCTCCAATGTGGTCTCTTCTGGAGAATGTTCCATGTGCATTGGGAAAGACTGTATAGTTGGCTGCTGTTGGATGGAGTGTTCTGTGTATGTCTATGAGGTCAAGTTGATCGATTGTGGCATTTAGATCTTCCATGTCTTTATTGAGTTTCTTTCTAGATGTTCTGTCCTTCACCGAGAGTGCTGTGTTGAAATATCCTACTATTATTGTGGAACTGTCTATTCCTCTTTTCAATGCTGTTAGAATTTGTTTTATGTGTTTTGGAGCCCTGTCGTTGGGTGCATATATATTTATTATGGTTATGTCCTCTTGGTGTACTGACCCTTTAATCATTATATAGTGTCCTTCTTTATCCTTTGTGGCAGATTTTGCTTTAAAATCTATTTTGTCAGGGATTAATATTACCACTCCTGCTCTTTTTTGGTTTTCGTTTGTTTGATATATATTTTTTTCCATCGTTTGAATTTTGGTTGGTTTGTGTCTTTGAATCTAAGGTGTGTCTCTTGTAGGCAGCATATAGCTGGATCTTTTTTTCAATCCATTCTGCCATTCTCCATCTCTTTATTGGTGCCTTTAGTCCACGTATATTCAGGGTAATTATTGATTAAAAAAAAAAACAAACCCACTGCTGTAGAGTCAATTTTGACTCATAGTGACCCTATAGGACAGAGTAGAACTGCCTCCTAGTGTTTCCAAGGAGTGCCTGGTGGATTCGAACTGCCAGCCTTTTGGTTAGCAGCTGTAGCTCTTAACCACTATGCCTTCAGGGTTTCTGTAATTATTGATGGGTATGAGTTTAGTGCTGTCATTTTGATGTATTTGTGTGTGTGTGTGGCGTAGACAGTTTCTTTGTTCCACTTAATTTTCTGTGCTGAGTTGGTTTTCTTTATGTATTTTCATTATTGTTGATTTTGTGTTTGCTGAGTCTTTATGTTTTTTTTTTCTTTTTTCTTTTGATGGGTAGGTTTGTTAGCTTCCTTTGTGGTTACTTTAAAATTTACCTTTATTTTTCTAAGTTTAAACCAATCTTTTATTTCTTGCTATCACCTAACTTCCTCTGCATATGGAAATTCTATAACTACACTGTTGATTCCTTCTTTTTGGGTTGTTGTCTGATACTGATGTTTCTCTAATCGGGGAACTCCCTTTAATATTTCTTGTAATTTTGGTTTGGTTTTTACAAATCCCCTTAACTTCTGTTTGTCTGAAAATGACTTAATTTCACCACCATATTTGAGAGGCAACTTTGCTGGATATATAATTCTTGGCTGGTAATTTTTTTCCTTGAAGACTTTATACATGTCATCCCATTGCCTTCTTGCCTGCATGGTTTCTACTGAGTAGTCAGAGCTTAATCTTATTGGTTCTCCTTTGTAGGTGACTTTTTGTTTATCCTTAGCCACTCTCAAAATTCTGTGTTTGTCTTTGGTTTTGGCCAGTTTGATTATGATATATCTTGGTGACTTTCTTTTGGGATCTACCCTGTGTAGGGTTCGTTGAGCTTCTTGGATAGATATCTTCTCGTCTTTCATGATATCGGGGAAGTTTTCTGCCAGCAAGTCTTCAACAATTCTGTGTTTTCTGTTATCCTCCTCTCATTCTGGCACTCCAATCACTCATGTTTTTCCTCTTGATAGTGTCCCACATAATTCTTAGGCTTTCTTCATTTTTTAGAATTATTTTTTCTGAGTTTTCCTCAAATAAATTGGTGTCGAGGGATTTATCTTCAATCTCACTAATTCTGACTTTCATTTCCTTAATTCTGCTCCTATGACCTTCTATTGAGTTATCTAATTCTGAAATTTTATTGTTAATCTTTTGGATTTCTAGTTGCTGTCTCTTTATGGTTTCTAGCAGCCTGTTAAATTTTTCACTTTGTTCTTGTATTGTTTTCCTGATTTCTTCTATTGCTTTGTGTGTTCCTTGGCTTGATCTGAGTTTTGACAGATCTCCTTCCTAATATCTTGGAGAGCTCTGTATATTAGTCTTTTGAATCCTAACTCAGGTAATTCAATGACTTACCTTCCTCCAGAAGGTTTCCTGGTTTTTATTTTGGTCGCTTGCTGGAGCCATCTTGACCTGCTTCTTTATGTGATTTGATATTGACTGTTATCTCCTAGCCATCAATAAGTTATTATATCTATTTATTGTATGTTTGTTTTCTGCATCCTAACTGTTTTGTTTTGATATGCCCAAGTAGGTTGGGTGTGTGAGCTACTTTAGTTATTGGTGTCTTTGAAGCTCTCACGTCCTGTCTCCAGGTGGTTAGAGCAGGTAGTAGGTGTGTGAGCCCAGGAGTCTGTTCACTTATCTTGTGTGAGTGTGGCACAGGTGTCCAGGTCATTGGTCACCAACTGTGTGGTACAGACTCTCACCTACAGTCTTAGATGGGCAGGGCTGTATAGGAGTGTTCGGAGCAGGCACAGGTATCTGACAACAGTAGCAGACTATGTGTGGAGCAAGGCAGGATGCTGACAGGTGCCCCCAGGTGCCTGGGTGGAGGGCATGTCCCTGTCTCTTACAGCGTGTAGTGGGTAGGGTATTGCAGCTGGTCCTTGGGTAGCTGGTGCTGTTGGCTGGAGGGACTGGGAGGCCACTTATTCTCAGACCCCTGTCATGGGTGGCTAGATGGAGTGGGTAGTACTGCCAGCCCTCAGGCCCCTGATATGGGTGGTTGAGGTCCCTGCTTAATGGGCAGGGCCATGTCAAATGTCACAAATCTGCAGCTCCCCCTTGGCTGCTGCTGTTGAAAATGAGCTTCAGGTGTACACCTTGTTGTTTTTTGCTAATGAGGGCATGCAGTGTTGAACTGGCCCACACAGGTCTAGGCAGGGGTGAAGGGCACTACAAGTCTGTGAACACCTTATGCCAGTGGCTTAGGGGACGTGGCGTTTTTTAAAGCCACGAGACAGGTGTGGTAGCAGATAGCCCTGAGTTCTGGCTTGGAGGGTTTGGCAGTTGTTGAATAGTGCTGGACTGGTGTTGGAGCAGAGTGGGATGGGAGGTGGGTGAGGGGAAGGAAGCACTTCGCTATGAAACTCCTGGAGGGGTAGGGGTTATTTTGCCCCTGTGTGGTAGGTTAGATGCTTGCACTTAAATTTCACAGGTCCAGTGCCACTTCCACCTGGCTCTGGAGGGTTGTGCAGACTCGCTGCCACCTGGTCTCTCCCAAAGTGGTGCGACGTGTCCCAAACGCTACTGTTCACCTCAGCCCACGTACACCAGCCAATCCAGCCAGTAGGGTGCCGGCAACCTTGCAACGGGCATGTCTTCACTGCTTTTGAATTGTCTCTCCTTCCTCCTGCCACTCAGTCCAACTCTTCAGCTTTGTCTTTGTTGATCAAGGCTCCTAGACTGTCATATATAATCAATTCACTAATTTTTTTGGGTCTTTGTTGTAAGAGGGACGTCAGGAAGCATCTGACTATTCTGCCATCTTGGCCCCACGTCTCTCTTTTCACTTTTTTTGTTAAGTCTTTTGATGAACAAAAGTTTTTCATTTTTTTAAGGTCCCATTTATTTATTTTGTCTTTGACTGTTTGTGCTTTTGTTATTATATTAAACAATCCATTGCTGAAAGCTAGGCTGGACAGTGTTGCCCCTGCTTGTTCTTCTAAGAATTTTATTGTTTTAGTTTGCACATTTGGTCCTTAATCCATTTTGAATTTGTTTTTGAATATGGAGTGAGGCATTGATCCTGTTTCATTTTTCTGCATGTGGAAATCCAATTTTCCCAGCACTGTTTATTGAAGAGACTCTTCTTTTCTGTTAGCACTCTTATAAAAAATCAGTTGACCATAGATGTGTGGGTTTATTTCTGGACTCTCAATTCTGTTTCATTGTTCTATGTGTCTATTGTTATACCAGTACCAGGCTGTTTTGATTACTATAGCTGTATAGTATGTTTTCAAATCAGGAAGTGTGTGTCCTCCTGCTTTGTTCTTCTCCTCCAAATTTCTTTAGCTATTCAGGGCCTCTTGCCCTTCCATATAAAGTTGAGATTGTTTTTTCTATTTCTGTGAAGAAGACTGTTGGAATTTTGATTGGGATTGCATTGAATCTATAGATTGTTTGGGTAGTATTGAAATCTTAATAATATTAAGTCTTCCAATCCATGAACATGGAATATCTTTCCATTTATTTAAGTCTTCTTTAATTTCTTTCAGCAATGCTTTATAGTTTTCATTGTATAAGTCTTTCATGTCCCTAGTTAGATTTATTCATAAGTATTTATTCTCTTCAATGCTATTTTAAATGGAATTGTTTCCCTAATTTCTTTTCAGATTTCTCATTGCTGGTGTATAGAAAACCAACTGATTTTTGTTTGTTTAACTTGTACCCTGCAATTTTTATAAATTCCTCTATTAACTCTAGAAGTTTCCTTGTGGGCTCTTGGGATTTTCTGAATATACAAACATATCATCCACAAATAGAGATAATTTTACCTCTTTTCCCGTATGGATACCTTTTATTTCTTTTTCTTGCCTGATTGTTCTGGCTAGGACTTCTAATACAATATTGAATAGAAGTGTGAGAGCAGGAACATTTTTTGTCTTGTTCCCAATTTCAAGGGGAAAACTTGGCTTTCCATATATGCCTGAATCATATTGAGAAATTTCCATTTTATTCCAAATTTTCTTTTGGATTTTTATCAAGAAAGGGTGCTGGATTTTATCAAGTGTTTTAATGCATCCATAGAGATGATCATGTGGTTCTTTTCCTTTGTTTTACTGACGTGCTATATTACATTGATTGATTTTCTAATGTTGAACCATCCCTGCATTCCTGGAATAAATCCTACTTAGTCATTGGTGTATGACTCTTTTAATATGCTGTCGGGTTCTGTTCTCTAGTATTTTATTGATGATTTTTGCATCTATATTCATAAGAAATATTGGCCTGCAGTTTTCTTGTGGTGTCTTTGTCTGATTTGGCTATCAGGGTCGTTTGCTTCATAGAATGAATTAGGGAGGATTCCTTCTTTATATTTTCGAAGAATTTAACAGTATTGGTGTCAATTCTCTAAATGTTTGGTAGAATTCCCCAGTGAAGCCATCTGATCCAGCACTTTTTTCGTTGGGAGGTTCTTGATCACTGATTCAATCCTTCACTTGTTATGGGTCTGTTGAGACTTTCTATTTCCTCTTGAGTCAGTTTGGATAGGTTGTGTGCTTCTAAAAATTTGTCCATTTCATCTAGGTTATTCAGTTTGTTGCCATACAGTTGTTCATAATATTCTGTCATAATTCTCTGTCATTATCTCTTTATTTGTAATGTTCCCACTTTCATTTTTTATTTTGGTTGTTTGCATCTTTTTTCTTCTTTTCTTTGTCAGTGTAGCTAAAGGTTTGTCAATTTTATTGATCTTTTCAAAGAACCAACTCTGGTTTCATTGATTCTTGCTATTGTTTTTCTGTTTTTGATTTTATTTATTTCTTCTCTTTGTCATTTCCTTTCTTCTGGTAGGTTTAGGCTTAGTTTGCTCTTCTCTCTCTAGTTCCTGGAGTTGTCGAGTTAGGCCATTAATTTGAGACCTTTCTTCTTTTCTTAGGTAGGCATTTATTGCTATGAATTTCCCTCTGAGTACTGTGTTTGCTGCATCCCATAACTAGTGGTGTGTTGTACTTTCATTTTCATTTGACTCTAAGAAATTTGTGATTTTTTCCTTGACTCATCGGTAATTTAAAAGTGTGTTTAATTTCCATATGTTTATTTATTTTCCAAGTTTTTTTTTTGTCTGTTATTAATGTCTAGCTTCACTCAGTTGTGGTCAGAGAAAATACTCAGTAGGATTTCATTCTTTTTAAATTTATGAAGGCTTGCTTTGTGACCTAACATGTGGTCTATCCTGGAGAATGATCCGTGTGCACTGGAGTAGACTGCATATTGTGAATTTTTGTGGAGTGTTGTATATATATCTGTTGAATCTAGTTGGTTTATAGTCTCATTCTGGTCTTCTGTTTCCTTGTTGATCTTCTTTCTAGATGTTCTTTTCAATTTTGATAGTGGTGTAGTGAAGCCTCCAACTATTATTGTAGTACTTTCTATTTCTTCCTTCAATTCTATCAGTATTTGCTTTATATACTTAGGTGCCCTGACGTTGAGTACATATATATTTATGATGGTTAAATCTTCTTGATTAATTGACCCTTTTATCACTATATAGTGTCCATCTTTATCTTTTCTGACAAATTTTGTCTTAAAGTCTACTTTGATATTAAGATTGCCACCCTAGCTCTCTTTTGGTTATTATTTGAGTGGAATATTTTTTCCATGCTTTCACTTTCAACCTATTTGTGTCCTTGGGTTTAAGGTGTGTCTTTGGAAACAGCACGTAGTTGGATCATGTTTTTTTTTAATTTTTAATTTTTATTCATTCTGCCACTCTCTGTCTTTTGATTGGAGGATTTAGTCTATTTCCATTCACTGTAATTACTGATTAGAAGTGACTTACTTCTGCCATTTTGTTATTTTTGTGTGTGTGTGTGTGTGTGTGTGTCTTAAGCCCTCTTTGTCTTTGTCTTTTAGTACTGTTTGCTTCTGTGTGTTGTTGGTTTATTGTAGTGAGCCTTTTTGGTTCCCTTCTCCTTTCCTTATGTGTATGTTTTTTATATATTTTCTTAGTGGTTACCATGACTATTACATTTAAAAGCTTGCATTTATAACATTCTAGGGTAAGTTGGTGCCAACTTAACTTTGGTAACATACAAGAAATTCTATATCTATACCATTCCACTCCCCCCTTTTATTGTTGTTATCACTAATTATACCTTTATGTTTGATGTGTCCTGTAATATAATTTTATCCTTACCTTTTATACATTTGTTACTAAAAAACATGAAGGACAAAACGTTTAGAATTATTGAGCATGAATACCTTATTACTAACCTTTATACTTGTCCATGCATTTCCCTTTATTAGAGACCTTTCTTTTTATGTATAGCTTTGAATTACTTTCTAGTGTCTTTTCCCTTCCATCTACAGAACTCTCGTTAGTATTTTTTGTAGGGACCATCTGATGGATATGAACCCTCTCAGCTTCTGTTTGCCTGGAAATGTTTTAATTTCACTCTCATTCTTGAAGGATAGTTTCGCTGGGTATAGTATTCTTGGTGGACAGTTTTTTTCTTTTAACACTTTAAATATAGCATTCCATTGCCTTCTGGCCTCCAATGTTTCTGAGGAAAAATTGGCACTTAATCTTATTGGGGATAATTTTATATGTGACTGTTTGCTTCTCTCTGACTGCTTTCAGGATTCCCTATCTTTAATGATGAGAGCTTAACTATGATATTTCTTGGTGTACATCTATTTGCGTTTATCCTGCTTGGGGTTCTTTGAGATTCTTGGATTTGTAGATTCACGTCCTTCTTTAGACTGGCAAAATTTTCTGTCTTTATTTCTTCAGATATTCTTTCTGTCTCTTTCTCTTTCTCACCTTCTTTTGGCATTCCCATGATGAGTATACTATGTCTCTTGTTGTCCCATAATTCCATTAAACTGGTCAGCCTTCTTGAGCCTCCATTCTTGTTGCTTTTCCATGTCTATGATTTTAACTACCTTAGCCTCTAATTCACTGATTCTTTCTTCTGCATGATTAAATCTTTTGGTGAGTTCTTCTATTGTGTTTCTCATTTCAGTTATTGTCCATTTCAGTTGCAATATCTCTTTTTTTAGATCCAATTTTGTTCTTGCATTATTTTCCTTATTTCTTTTAACTCTTTGTCTATGGTTTCCCATAGGTCTTTATATTTAATGTTGTTGTATTTCTTCCACTTTTTTCATTATTTGGTCATCCTTAGATGCACTTTCACTCCCTTTGTCGTGTTTATTTGGGTGGACCATTGTTTCTCTGTTCTTTGTGTGTCTTGTGATTTTTTTCCTCTTTTTTATTGTGCTTTAGTTGAAGGTTTACAGAGCAAATTAGTTCCTCATTAAACAATTAATACACATATTGTTTTGTGACATTGGTTGCCAATCCCATGATGTGTCAACACTCTCCCGTTCTTGACCTTGGGTTCCCCATTTCCATTCATCTAGCTTTTCTGTCCCCTCCTGCCTTCTCATCCTTGCCCCTGGGCTAGTGTGCCCATTTAGTCTCTTGAACTACATATGTTATTGTTTGTTTTACAGGGGTGTCTAATCTTTGGCTGAGTGACTTCAGTACTTAGGAGTGACTTCAGTACTGAGTTAAAAGGGTGTCCGGGGGCTATACTCTCAAGTTCTCTTCAGTCTCTGTCATACTAGTAAGGCTGGTCTTTTTTTTTTTTTTTT
>NW_004444144.1:1195983-1249875 GCF_000243295.1 Trichechus manatus latirostris
TTTTTTTTTTTTTTGTGAGTTGAATTTTGTTCTACATTTATCTCCAGCTTTGTCCAGGACTCCCTATTGTGGACCCTGTCAGAGCAGTCAGTGGTGGTAGCCAGGCATCATCTAGTGCTGGATTCAGTCTGGTGGAGGCTGTGGTAGTTGTGGTCCATTAGTCCTTTGGACTAATCCTTCCCTTGTGTCTTTTGTTTGCTTCATTCTCCCTTGTTCCAGACAGAGTGAGACTGTCTTGTGATTTTTGGTTGGGGCATTGGAATTTTTGAGGGTGATGATTTTCTCAGTTTTCCCTGTAGTTGATGATTTTGCCTACACTACTTTCTGCAGGAAACTCTGAGGTGGGCAGACTTTTGGCCTTTGCTTACCATTTCCTCTCCCTCTCTGTGATAGCTCCTTCTCCTTCCCTGGTTTATTTGGGATTCAAAAGTTCCAGATATTATTTTTCAACTTTCAGTTTCTTCAAACACACAAGAGAACACCCTGTGGTCAGTCAGTCCACAATCAGGTACCGCCAACTCAGACAAGATATTATGTACTAATCAGTTTGTCTACCAGAGGGCACAGTCCCCTCTCTCTAGTTATTACTCCTTTCCCTTCTCTGCAATCACGTTTTTAGTCAGAAAAGGCACACCCAGCGAGACCCCTTCAGGGCTGGGTGTTGCCCTCCGGTTTTGCCTGAGGTTTCCTTCCCTGCTCTGTGGGGGATGCTTACATCTGAGCTGGCATTCAAGGGAAGCATGGGCAGACTTTCCTCCATTTCAGAAGAAGGAGGTGCTGACATTCCCCAGAAGGACCTCTGAGAGATCTGTCTTTTTAGTTCAGAGCCGCAGCAGCCCTGTGGTGGTTGGGGAAGCAGTCTCCACTTCAGTGACCCACCTCCTCATTTCACTGTACGAAACCTTCTGTAGGAGTTCGTATCAATCCAGCAGCTGACAGTTACTGATTGGGAAAGGGTAGTCACACCCTGAATGGACCCCCAGGGAGGTCTGCCTTATTACTGTCAGAGCCTTCCCCATAGTATGTTCACTGTGGGTGTAGCCTCCCCTCAAGATACCTGCTTCTTAGCAAAGAGCAACCTCACTCAGCAGTCCTCAGTGCTGACTCTAAGGGGGATCAGACAGACCCAAACTGATCCCCAGGGAGGTCCTTCCTGTTGGTTTCAGAGTCCTGAGCTATGGAGTGCACAGGGAGGCAGGTAGAGTGCTAACTATGGGAGCAGACTCCACTGTGGGGGGCTTCTGTAGCAGTTTGCAACAGCCTTGCAACCAACAATTACCATGTGGGGGAGTGAGTGTCATGCTCTGGTCAGATCCCCACAGAGGTCTGCCTGGTTGCTGTCAGAGTTCCCCCAGTAGATTGTTGGCTGTGAGTTCAGCTTCCACTCAAGACTCCTGCTTCCTAGCACACAGTAGCTTCAGTCAGCCATCCTCATTGCCAACTGGAAGTGGGGGCAGACTAACCCTAACTGACCCTCAGGGAGGTCTGTCCTTTTGGTTTCAGAGGCCAGAACTATGGTTGCGCAGGGAGGCAGGTAGAGTGCTGACTATGGGAGCAGACCCCACTTATCTTAGTCATCTAGTGCTGCTATAACAGAAATATCACAAGTGGATTGTTTTAACAAAGAGAAGTTTATTTCCTTACAGTAAAGTAGGCTAAAAGTCCAAATTCAGGTGTCAGCTCCAGAGGAAGGCTTTGTCTCTCTCGGACTTCTCATCAGTGTTCCCCCTGACTAGGAGCTTCTCGGCGCAGGGACCCCTGTCCAAAGGATGCGCTCTGCTCCCAGCACTGCTTTCCTGATGGTATAAGGTCCCCAACTCTCTGCTTGCTTCCCTTTCCTTTTATTTCTTGAGAGATAAAAGGTGGTGCCAGCCACACCCCAGGGAAACTCCCTTTATATTGGATCAAGGATGTGACCTGGGTAAGGGTAGTGTTACAATCCCACCCTAATCCTCTTTAGCATAAAATTACAATTACAAAATGGAGGCCAACTACACAATTCTGGAAATCATGGCCCAGCCAAATTAATACACACATTTTGGGGGGGACATAATTCAAACCATGACACCACTGCAGGGCCCTTCGGTAGCAATTCACAGCAGGCTTGCAGGTGATAGTGTCTGCGTCGGGGAGGGGCTGTCACTCTCCAAATGGACCTCCAGTGAGGTCTGCCTTGTTGCTATCAGAGCCCTCCCTGTAGTACATAGGCTGTGGTGCAGCCTCCACTAAAGATGCCTGCTTCTCTGTACACAGCAGCCTCAGTCAGCTGTCCTCAGCACTGACTAAAAGGAGGAGCAGACAAACCAGTGTTGACTCCCTGGGAGGTATGTTTTGTTGGTTTCAGAGGCCTGAGCCATGGGGTGCACAGGGAGGCAGGTAGAGTGTTGACCATGAGAGTAGACTCCACTGCATGGGCTTTCTGTAACAATTCTCAGTAGGTTTGCAGCCCACTGTGTCTGGGTGAAGGATGTGCTGGCATACTCCAAACAGACCCCTGGGGAGGTCTGCATTGTTGATTTTAGGGCAGAAACTTGGGGTTCTGTCTCTGTATAGGCAGGGGCTGTGGTGGTTAGGGAAGCAGCCTCCTTTTCTGGGGCCACTTCCCCAGTTCACAGCAGCCTGCAGCCTGTGTGGTTGTGGGGGGGACAGGGATGGTGAGAGAAGTGATTAGTTGATTCTTGTCTGTCTGCAGTTCCCTGTTACTTTCCTCTGCTCCTTGATTCAGAATCTCTTAAAGCCGAGCACCATGTCCTTGTTGTATTTGTGAGGAGAGGTTGGAACAATGGTCTATCTATGGCACCATCTTCCCAGAATCCTCCGCTTTCCCATCTTGATTTGCATACTCTCCTGGGAAGTGTGGAGCTGTGGCAGCCATCTTGTCACCATGAGAGAGACCGGAGAACTACAGAGGACCAGCCTAAGGCCCTACTGTGACCGATTTTGATTCTGCATTATACTTTAATGTCATATGTTGTCATCATTATTACATTTACAAGGAGAGCTATGCCTTTTGCT
Source organism: Trichechus manatus latirostris (assembly GCF_000243295.1). Classification (NCBI taxonomy): domain Eukaryota; kingdom Metazoa; phylum Chordata; class Mammalia; order Sirenia; family Trichechidae; genus Trichechus; species Trichechus manatus. Next base: position 1,198,999 of record NW_004444144.1, read on the forward strand.
ATGTTCCTAATTTTAAGAAAATGTACATAGGATAGGCCTCTTATATAAGTTGAGTAAATGACAGTAAGATCAATGAAATAAAGGGGAGTTATCATCACCAGAAATTGTGGATAAGAATTTGCAACTTTACAAGAAAAAACTCAGTTTTCTACAACAAACATTCTAACAAATGTAACTACAACAGACACATTCTGGCCTCAAGTTTACAAGTCAATGATCCTTAGAACAATTATCGCAAACTTTCACTATTTCAGTAAAATTCTTTCCTGTTCCTAGTGTACAGACTTAGAAACTGAATTTTGTAATGAAAATATAAAAAATAAGATAGTATTAATTTACACGTTATGGTAAAAGGTGTGTAAATATTTGCTATTCTTACTTTATCTAACAAGATATAACGGCTGGCTCAGGGCTTGTCCTCCCAAAACTCCTGTGTCAACAGACTCCCATTCTGTCAAGGTTCTTCATTGACTGTGACCTCAGGCTTGGAGCCTTGAACTCGGTTTAAACTTTTCTAGCCAGGGCTGAATTAAAGAATATGTGGCTCATAATTTTTTGTTTCCACAAACTGCTGAACCAACCTTGGAACGCCTACCTTCAGGCCCTTGTTACATGATATAATTAAATGTTTTTATTATTTAAACTCAGTCATTTGAGTTTTCTGTTACTTGCAGCCAAATGCATTCCTAACTAGCACAGGGAATTCCCAGGAAGGATTCCATTTCCTACAGACAAGTTTTTCCTTCCAGGATTCTCTGTGACAACTGCTCATGCCCAAAGCCTAGAAGACATTGTTGCCCCTTTCTTTATTCCTTCCCCAACATACACATCCAATCTATTACCCATTTCCAAACTACAGTTTGAATCAGTCCATTTCTATTTTCTACCACTAGTGAAGTCCCAACAGCTATCTCACCTCTTGCCTCTTCTACTGCTGTAGCCTCGCAATTGGTCTTCCTGTTTCCACTCTCACCCTTTTTAAAGCAGCCAGAGTGATCTTTATAAAGAGTAAACTTGATTCTGGCACACTTGTCCTTAAAGTCTCTCATGGATTTTTCTTGTACAGAGGATAAGATCTTAAATCCGTAGCATGCTGTATTAGTTTTCTATTGATGCATAACAAATTACCACAAACCTAATAGCTTAACAGTTTCTGGGAGTCATGAGTCTGTGCATGGCTAAACTGGGTCCTCTGCTCAAGGTCTCCCAAGGCTGCAATCAAGGTGTTGGCCAGGACCAAGATCTCCTCTGAGGCTCAGGTCCTCTTCCAAGCTCACCAGTTGTCAGCAGAATTCAGTCCCTTGCAACTGTAGGGCTGAGGCCCTCAGCTCCTGTAGGCTGCCTGCTGTTCGGATACATAGCCCTCTCCACAACATGGCTGTTCGCTCCCTCAAGATCAATAAGTGAACATCTCTGCTGCTTCTTCTGTCTCTGATATCTGTTGTTGTTGTGTGCTGTTGAATTGATTCAGAGTCATGGTGACCCCATGTGTTACAGAGTAGAACTGCTCCATAGGATTCTCTTGGCTGTAATCCTTACAGAAGCAGATCACCAGGCCTTTTCTTCCACAGTGCTGCTGGGTGGGTTCAAACCACCAAACCCTTCAGTTACCAGCCAAGTGCAAACCATCTGAACTACCCAGGGATCTTCTCTAATGTCTAGATCTTCTTTTAAAAGGCTCACCTAATCTGACCTAATGGTCAGGTCCACCCATAATCTTCCTTTTGATCAATTTAAAGTCATCTAATTAGGGACCTTAATATATCTGCAAAATCACTCTACCTTTGCCTTATAATATAACCTAAACATGGAAGTGATATCCCATCATATTCACAGGCTCTACCCACACTTAAGGGGAGGGGATTATACAGGGCATGTACACCAAAGGCAGGAATCTTGGGGACCATCTTAGATTCTGCCTACCACACATGGCCTCTAAGACCCTGCATGATCTGGCCCCTATGTCTCTCTCCAACCTGATTCAAGCCATTATCTTCATTGTCCACCTTCCTTCAGCTACACCAATCTTCCTGTGCCTCAAGTGCTAAGCCCTTTCCTACTTTTGGGCCTTGACCTGCCATTCCCACTTCAGGAACATTTATCCCCAACTTTTCACCTTGTTAATTTCTACTCATTCTTCAGGTCTTAGAATAAAACTCTCTACTTTGGGAAGGCCTTCCAGAGTTCACCTAACTAAATGAAGACACTGTTGTAGCTTTTCAAGACATTCTATATGTTTTGTTCAAACACACATCACAGTTTGTTGTTAGACATATATTTGTGGGATTATTTCTTTAATGCTGGTCTTCCCACTAGACTGGAAGTTCCATGAGAGCAGGATCCATGCCTGTTTTGTTTACCTTGTTTCTACAACACCTTGCATAGTACCTGGCACCTGGGAAACTCTCAATAAACATCTATGGACTGACTGACAGGCTGGCAAGTGAATGAATGAAAAAAATATACCAATAGAGTCATAACCACTAGTCATTCCTCATCAACCATCAGAAGCAGGAAGCTGAAGAGTATTCACTAATAACCTCTTATATTAGTGAAGAGACAGGTGAGGTGGCAGTAACAAGGATACCTTGAAATACAGTGAATACCGTGGCACAAACAAGATAGAAGTTCATTTCTTGTCCATGAAACTGGTCAGAAGTAGATAGTCAACGTGGGTAGGTGGTTTGGTTTGGTAAGGCTGTTGAGGGTCGGGTTCTTTCTATCTTGTTGCTCCACTGTCTTCCAGAATTTCCTCATCCATATTGTCGAAACAGCTCATTCACAGCACTCTAGCCCACAAAACAGAAGAAAGGGTGGCTAAACAGAAGAAAAGTGTTAAACAGAACAAAGTGCTTAAAGGAACAAGGGGAAGCCCTTTGGGTGAATACACACTTCTTCTCTTTAACATCCCGTTGGCTCAGACTTAGTCACGTGGTCCCATCTTGCTGCAAGGGAGGCTGGAAAATGAGGTCTCTTGTTGAACATCCATGAGTCTGGCTAAATTTTAGGGCTAAGTCTACTAATCAAAGGAAGAAGGGATGAATAGATGGCAGTCTCTGCCACCCTCATGTCTGTGTAGCTCTTCTTTTCTCAATGCACTTTCTTGTCTATTATCTCACTTAGCCCTTACAGGGTAAATGTGGGCTGGTCTTAGGAGACCCATTTTTCCTGCGATAGCTATGACTCAGTTTGCAAGTTGAGGCACAGTGTCTCTGGGAGTTACCCCACTACTTGCTTGAGCACGCTTTTGCCTGTATCAGCAGAAGGTCTGGCATCTCCTTCTTGAGACTTTCCGTTCACTTCATTCCCCAACCCCCACCCCATTTGTCCAAAAACCCCTAGGAGCTAACTTAGTCCAAAGGGATCCATCTTGCTTCCAACCACCAGGCCTAGGGGAACTGAAGAGGCTGAGGTTTTGATCTGTTCTTGTTGCTTCTATTGCTGCCACACTGTCACTTGGTTAGAACCCAGTTCTGTCCGATACAATGCATCTTTGCCCTTGTAGCAGTGATGCCCTTGCTGGCCAGAATCCCCAGGGAGGCCCAGGAGTCTCCTGTGCATGGGCTCCAAGTTCACCCTCCCATACTCAGCAAAGGTTGGCTGTGTTTGAGTGTCCAGAAGGTTACCAGACTCAGAGACATGCTTCTCCAGAAGCAGCTTTTCCTCACAGGTCTCTAGGCTCTACTATTCTCGTTCAGGATCCTCTTTCCCTTTCAGGACAATGATGTCCTGAGTGGAACAGTTTTCAATCCAGAAGGAAGATTCTAATAATATTGATACTTGGAAGGGAAGCCGTTGAGGTCATGGTTCTGTCTTCCCAGGGCCTTCCTTGGCTCTTGGTCAGTCATCTCTGCATATGGAGGGTATTGGGTGGGGTAGACTTTATCTGGCTACCAAAGCTCCTGCTATACCCTGACTCTATGACAATAGGCCCCATTCTTCTTATTTTTGCACAACTCAGACTAGACACTGAGGTTCAGGGAGGGACAACAAAGTTCTTCTCTGAGGTAACTTTCTATAGCCACATAAATGAAAAAGTTATTGGCAGTTTTTCTGTGTAAATGTACTTAAGTCCCCCCCCCCACCCCGTTAAGCCCCCAGACACATATAGAAGGGAAAGAGAGGCCCAGAGGGAGTGGGTTGGCCAAGGTCACAGACATGGTCATCAACAGTAGACCCTGGTATCCTGCCTCTTGGCTCTGTCTACCCTGACTCTGTATATTTGTCCTTGGGCCCCAGGTCTTAGCTCTGTCCCTATAGCCTGTATCACCCAGAGGGCTGCCTCTAGTCACTTTAAGCACTTTCTTCTTTGTAACACCTCTTCGCTTCCAAAAGCCATTGCCATTATTTACTTCGAAGAATCCTTCTGTCTTTAGCCTTGTCTTCAGAGGAGCTAATAACACTGTCCAGACTTGGCTTCATTTATTGTCTGCGAATGTTCATCCAAGAACTAACAGGTACATTGGCTCATTCATCATGGAGAGTCCTTCTGCTTACATTTCATTAGCCAAAGCAGTTTACATGATGACATCTAACTTCAAAGAGGGCAAAAAAATGCAACCTTACTATGTGGGTGGGAGGGGAGGAACTATCTGTGCACAGCTCTAGTGACTAGCACAGCTACTATGAGAGGCTTCATTATATGCCTTGTAGAAACAATACACTTGCCCTAAAATTCTTTGAATCTCTAACTACAGTAGATCTCTAATCTATCAGCCTAATGACTCTACTAAAAAGAAAATGAAATTAGTTTGGCCTGATTTATTCTTAGTAATTGTATATTGGCTCCCAATGATGAGTAATTTTAACTTTTCAAACATTCTAATTTAATTTTTTTCTTTTCTAATTTATATTCTATGTGATCACAATCTAATATTTAATTAAGCAATCTGGAATTTTCCTAGGGATAGGGAGAAACGTACAAGTCTGTGGTTCTCAAGGCATGGCATGATCAATTGTCAAATAATTAATGCCTTGATATTCATTGTTGCAGCATTGTAAAGGACTTTGTGATAGGACTTCGTTGCTATAGTCAAGGCATTTGCAAACTCTGGACTGAACGATCAAAAGTCAATAATTTGAGTATTTAATACCTTAAATATTTAGTACTTTGAATACTCAAGGCTGTGTGTGTGTGTGCATGTATGTGTGTGTGCACGAGTATAAAACTGAAGATGGTTGAAACTCACTGATGTTTAACCTCAAAAGCAGCAGAAGACTCAGACTTTCTATAAGGGCAGAAGAAGGTACAGGGTCCCCTGTCATTCATAAGGCCAGTTAAGATTCCTATATAAAGATAGGCAAATTGTGCTATGAGAGCACCTTCTGGAGGAAGTCCTTCCTGGTGCTTAAGATTCCCAGTGAGCTAAAATCAGCCCAAGACTCCAGGAATCCACAAGGCTTTGACTTAGCTTTTGATCCAAGCATTCAGGTGAGACAATCTGGGATCCCAGGTTTGTCTATGAAGAGGGAGGCAACCGGCACCATCAGGTGATGAAACCAGATGATGAAAACAGATAATGGAGAGACTTGAGGAAGAAATGATGCTGTCTAGAGCTGCAGGGTCTCCCTTCAGCTCCTCTGGGGTGGGGTTGGCCACACATTTATGCAGGGAAGGTCCTGTTTGTGACCATGAGTGATATCCAAGTGGGTGAGCTCAGATACTTAAATCAGTGTATAAACTCAGCTATCATTTTATAAACTCTTCCTCCTTGATCTCAGACTATTCTCTCTTTGGAATGGTAGAAGCTTGAGGGAAGAAGTCACACTGGCTGATTGGGCAGGGAGGGCCTTATCTGAAAGGTGGGATTTGAATTGAATATTGAAAAATAAGCAGAGAGGAGGGGCAGAAGGATTTGAAAGGGCACTGAGGAACATGGTTTGACAGGAGGGGGCAGTTTCTGGAATGAAGATAGGCTAGAAAGTTGAGTTGAAACTGTTATGAATCTGTGTCTCCTGGAAAGGTATGTTCAAGTTTTAACCACTGATACCGATAAACATGACCTTGTTTGGAAGTAGGGTATTTGAAGATGTTATCAGTTAATATGAGGTCATACTGGAATAGGGTGGATCTGAATATAATCTGAGTGATGTCCTTATGGAAAAGGAAAAGAGATACAGAAAGACAGACAAAGGGAGGGGGACCAAGTGAAGATGCGTCTATAAGCCAAAAAATGCCTAGGGCTACCAGAAGCTGGGGAAGACAAGAAAAAATCTTCTCTCTAGAGACTTCAGAGAGCCATGACCTGGCTGACATGTTGATGTGGACTTCAAGCCTCCAGCACTGTGAGGCAGTGAATTTCTGTTCTCATAAGCCACCCAGTTTGTTACAGCAGCCCTAGGGAACTAATATAGAGACCGACTACAGAGACCTTGAATGCCAGCTAAAGTGTTCAGACACTTCAACAGAAAGCTATGGAACACTTTTGATCTGGGCTTTGACATGCATAGACCTGGGTTAAGCCAAGACGAATCTGACAGTGGAACAGACTGGGCAAGAGAGACCAGAGGAGGGAGATTTGGTGATTTGCTATTGTCATAGTCAAAGCCAAAAGGTAGATGAGCCAAGCTAGAAGTAGAAAAGACAGGGATTCTGGTGAGCAGTCTAGGAATTTGAGTCTGAGACATACAGAGAAGTCAACAATTTAAAAATACCTTCTGGTCACAAGGTGTATGACGCTGACTTTGAGGCAGCTGTGTCCTAAGCGAGAGGATCTTAACTGAATTGGTAACGTATTTCCTACTTCTTTATGTGGGTCACATCCTCCAGTAAAATGGAGAGTTTCTTACAAAAGAAGAAATTTCACCCAGGGCACATTTATTATTTTCATTTCTAACAGAGTTCTGGGTATCTGCTCACTTCTGGATATCTTATTTACAATGCTTATCTCAAACTTGGAGCTTCTAGTGCTTCACCCACTTTCTACAGGAACCAGAGTGGGAGATGGAGCAGGGTGATGTGGGGATGAGGCAAAGCTGTCTCTCCCTTGACCTCACTGTATCAGGCAGAGTCTCAGCAGGAGAGGGATGGCAGCTCACAGTTACAACTCAGTTGCTGGGGAGAGTATAATGAATGATGGACTATTTATAAACATGTGGGCAAGATGAAAAGAAACCAATAACGGAAAGTGCGGCACCTCCAGGTTAGTATCAGTAGAAACCCTAAGCTTGAAGGAACAAGGAGAGGAACTGGTTACAAGAACCCAGAGAGCTAGAGCTGAGGAGAGGGCTGCCAAAAACTTGCTGTGGCCTTTCAGCAGAGGAAGCCACCCACTCCCACAAGCAAGGAGCTAGAACAGAAACCCTGAGGGTTCTTTCCTCTCACGCTCCTACTTCTTGCTGGTGACCACTGTGGTGTGAAGTCAACCACAACCTAGAGGGAGTGCAGTTGACCAAGTTCACACAGATGTGCCCCCAGGGTACAGGGCAAGGTGGAGAAGAATAGAGAGTAGATCTGGAGGGACAATCAGGTGACCTTTGGCACACTGATAACGACATATAAAACAAAACAAAAGAACAGAAACCCGGCTTGCATTTACTGAACACTACGAGCCAAGCCTGTGGAAATGATCTAAAGCCATTTAGATCTGAGTAGATGGAAAGAGAGAGCTGTTCTATAGAGAGAGGAGACAGGCTTCGAGTGCTGAAAGAATCAGACACCCCAGAACATGTGGAGACAGAAGAGGGAGAAACTACAGGTCACTTTCTAGGTCCTCGTTCTTCCGGTTCTCTGAGAGGCCTAGTGGCCTGTTTTCCTGAGAGTACCATGATTCCATACAAGAAATTTCCCTTGTGTATAAGGCAGCTTGAGGAAGTTTCTATTTCTTGCAGCAAAAGAAACTTGAATGTACTTAATTCCACTTAGTCTGTGTCAAAAACCAAACCAAAACCATTGCCATCGAGTCCATTCTGACTCATAGTGACCCTAAAGGACAGAGAAGAACTGCCCCACAGGGTTTCCAAGGCTGTAATCTTTACAGGAGCAGACTGCCACGTCTTCCTCCCGTGGATGGTCTGGTGGGTTCCAAACGCCCACCTTTTGGTTAGCAGCAGAGCGCTTTAATCACTGAGCCACCAGGCCACCGGGGCTCCTTTTAATCCTTGTAACAAGCCTGAAAGTTAGGCATTCTTACCCCCATTTTAAAGATGAGAATCTTCAGGGTCCAAGTAAGGCAAGGTAAACTTCACCAAGAGATTGGGACTCACACCCAGATCTGCCTGACCCCAACACTGGTGTTTTCTAGGACTCCACAAGCTGGCAAAGCTGGCCAAAAGCAACTTCCAAAACCAACACAACTCCACCTTTGACACAATCACCCAGTGGGGGAAACTGGGCTCTCCGCTGGCTTTCTAGCTGAAGCATGCTGGAATTCTATCAAGGAGCTTGCCGGCGTGGCCACCCAGCACCTGAATGTTTGTCAGGGACCAAGAAAGGGACAAACTTTGTGCTTGTAAAGCTGCAGCCAGGTTTTTTCGAGTACTCCTAGGAAAACACTGTATTTGAAAATGAGGTCATTCCTTAGCTAAATACAAGGGACAGGGCTGACCGCACACCTAACGCTTCCTCATGTCCAGCACTCCCAGCCCAAGCGTGGGAGACTGAGCTGTGGAGTAAGGAGGGTCCTCACCTCTGGCCCCAAGACCCCTTGGGGTGGGACTCTCAGGCCTCCACACCAGGCCCACACCCTGTCAGCTTCCCCACCTCAGAGCAGGAAGGTGAGGTGAGGTAACGTCTCTCCTAGCCCGCAGTGGAGGAGAAGAAAAGCATCTCAGAAATGCTGTGTTTAATTTAAAGCAGACCCAGCCACAGACGGTCTGCAATTTCACTCAGAATAACCAGTTTGTTTTTCTTGGACATTCCAGGGACTAACCCGCTGCCCCTGTGAGAGCCCAGCAGGAATGTCAGGGAGGCCCCTTGCTGGGGGCCACAAAGCTTCCTGCCGCCCAACCAGTTGTGGTTTTGGCCTCTCGGGCCAGGGAATTCTGCTTGGGGGCTGGAGTCAGGGTCCTTCTGGGGGTCACTGAGGGCCCTTCTTTTGCTCTGCTGTCTGTGGCACCTTTATCCCCCTGAGCCTAGCTTGGTGCCCAGAGTTTTAGGGGTAAATGGTTGCCATATAGACAACAATAACAACGTGATCTACTATTTCTTGTGTGCTCTTCGTGTGGCTAGTGCTGTGCTAAGCACTTTCTATTCACTCTCTTACCAAATCCTTGCAACAACCCAATAAGGTGAGTAGAAATTTTTATTGCTCATAAAGATGGTAAAATTGAGGCTCAGAGATATTATAAAACTTGTCCAAGGCCACCCAGTCTGGGTCCAAAGCCAAGCTACACTCTGCTGTCCCTTCAGACTGGCCCTTTCTGAAATACAAGGAGTTATTGGGCACACTTGCTTCAGGGTAGGTACCGTTGATGGCCATATTAGTGTTTGTGGAGGGAGTGGCTATGGGACCCTTGGGTGACTGCTGGTGGGAGGGGTGCCGTAATCACATGTTCTTCCTTCTAGTTGTTGACACCCCTGTTGGTTTGGGGGCTTATTAACCTTGTGGAGTTACAACCCTTGCTGCTTCCAAGGAGTGGTTGACCTCCTGGAATGTGACTATCAAGTCCTGACTCTGAGGGGGAGAGTAGTCAGTCAGACAGCGCTGAGCAGGAGGTAGGACCCCGGGTCTGACCCTGGCCTGCGACCTCTGGGCAAGTCCCTTCGCCTCTCCCCTCAGCTCCATCTCTATAAAATGGTCAATAGGATGGAGTGGGGGAGGATGGGGGCTCAGGGCTCTGATTTTTCCAGTTTCTTCTGGTGCTAGCTATGTTCTTTGATTTTATTCTGTATCAGGATTTGGGCAGCTTGGCCTTGGACCAAGGAGTCTCCTGGGGAGTGCTTGGGGAAGGAGGGATGACATTTCCAGGACTTGGAGTCTCTCAGGAAGGGGAGAAAAGGATGGGTGGAGCCTGCAGCCAGAACCAGGGGATGGGTGGCCCCCATGAGTTTATTCCAGAGCCTCAAGCTCAGTTCCAGGGCCATTTCCCAGTGTCCTGCCTTCTCCCTCAGTCTAGGAGGGCAATATGGATGAGGCATACAAGGCATAAGGCCGCCCCAACCAGAGAACAGATTTTCTTCTGTTCAGCTTTGGAAGGGTGGCTGCAATGCCATGGAATAAGTGCTGTCTGGTGCTTTCTCAGCCTAGCACTGCCCTCCACTCTCAGGGTGGTTAGGAAATAAACTCTTGTTCTACCTACAGGGATTGCCTTTGATTTCATGGGGAGCAGGGAGAGGGCCCGAGAGGGCCCAAGAGGGCAGCATGGGTGGTGGATCCTGCAGCAGGCGAGACCCCTTTGACTCCCCAGGCTGGACCAGCAAGAGGAGAGCTTGTCTTGCTGGTGGGGCCAGGAGCTGGGAGGTGCAGGCCTGCGAAGGGATTGATAAGGCATCTCTCTGGGGGAGCTGGCTCAGGAGACAATGGGCTCAGTGTGTGAGGCCTGGGGTGTTACTTTTTCTCGGGCTGCTGAGAGAGGTTTCCATGGCACCCAGTAAGCTGAGAGAACTTGGCCCCAAGAGTCAATGGAGACATTGTGTGGGAGTCCTTGAGTCCCTTCCACTGTACTATGGGATGGTGTCCAGGGGCCTCCCAAACCACCCCCTTCCTCCGCTCCAGGAAAGGGTGGAAATGCCAGGGCTTTCCCTGGGCTGGCACTACCTGAGTCTGGGATGCAGGTATGCGTTCTCTGGGGGTTGATCATCTGGGGGAGGGGTGACACATATCCTTTTCATGCATTTTCCCCAAATCTAAGACAATAAATTAGCTCTGTACTCTACTGACTCATCTGTAGGAATTACAAGTTTTGGTGCCAAGTTCAGAGAAATGGGGAGGAGGAAGACAGGCATTTTCCAAGTTATCAAGCCATGAAGAGATGCTACTAATTCTTTTTTTAACCAAAGAAGCTTTGTAGCAAGTTAACCCTTAACACAAGGTTGCTAGTGGAAAATGCTATAATAGACAAACAAAATGCTTTGGCAGCACCCTGGGGGTTCTAGGAAGGCTTTGTGGAAGAGCTGGTGTTTGAGCTGGCCTCACCATGCAGGGAGCTGTACGAGCAAAGGAATAGGGGTGGCAATTTATTGGGAACTGTGGGTCATAGATGCCGGTATGATCTGATGGAAGACAAGGTTCTGCCTAGATCACAGAAGACCCAGATTAGGCTTCAGGGTCCAGGCTTTGCTGGGCATGTGGGGGAGATCTCTGAAAGATTCGAGCGGGGAACTGTTCATCTAAAATGGCGCTTCGGAAGCCCACTCTGGGGAAAGTGCTCTAACCAGCAGCAATGCTCTCACACGATCTGTCATTTAATGGCTATGAGAGCATAGCCTCTGCTCCCCCCGGTAAAATATCAGCTCCCTGAGGGCTCGGTCCCTGCTGTTGGGTGGATGGATTGAGGAGGGGAGGTTGGACAAGGGATGATGAGGTGGGGGATGGATGGTGGTGGGAATGGCACAGGGGGTGGAGTGGGCAAGTCTTGGCGAAGGACTGGAATGGGGGTGGTTAGGAGGGGAGGGCCCATCACGGTGGTCCTGAGGAATCACCCAGTGGTGCGCTGGTGAAGGTTTAAACACCTGGCTCTCTGGAAATAAAAGCCCCTAGCCTTGACGCCTTTGAATTGTGGTGTAGGTGAAGAATACTGAATATACCATGAACTGCCAAAAGAATGAGCAAATCTGTCTTGGAAAAAGTACAACCGGAATGCTCCTTAGAAGCAAGGACGGTGAGACTATGTCTTACATACTTTGGACATGTTATCGGGAGGGACCAGTCCCCGGAGAAGGACATCATGCTTGGTAAAGAAAAGGGTCAGCGAAAAAGAGGAAGACCCTCAACGACACGGATTGACACAGTGGCTGCAACAATGGTCTCAAGCATAACAATGATTGTGAGGATGGCGCAGGACTGGGCAGCGTTTCGTTCTGTGGTGCATAGGGTCGCTATGAGTGGAACCGACTTGATGGCACCTAACAACAACAACCAGCCTTGACTTTTGCATTTGCTGATTTTCATGGTGCAAATGCACAATGGTTGATGTCAAATTGCAACGTGAAGTTGCTGATTGCAGAGGTGGGAAGGGATGTGCCTATTAGCCCTCGAGAGCTAGTACAAGCCAGCTCCAGAACACTACTGTGTCTGAGCGGGAGCTCAGATATGGGATCTGAGGGAGTACATATCCAGGAAGTCAGGAAAATTCCAGGAAATTGGGCAAGGCTTTCCTTTCCCTACACAGAACCAGGGAATCCTGCCCCTAGTTCCTGCCCCCTGGGCACAAATCAGGTAAGTTCATCTCAACCCATTGGCATCCAGTCGATTCAGGCGCATAACGACCCTATAGGACAGAGTAGAACTGCCTCATAGAATTCCCAAGGCTATAATCTTTATGGAAGCAGACTGCCACATCTTTCTCCCATGGAGCAGCTGGTGGGTTCAAACTGCCGATATTTCAGTTACTAATTGAGCGCTTAACCACTGTGCCACCAGGGCTCCTTAAGTTTCTCCCGGTTAACCCCTCTTCCAACTTGAAGCCCTCAACTTTTGCAGTGAGAAGCATGTAGAGAGGTGGCTCTAACCAAACAAACTTGGGGGTCAGGAACCCTAGCTGGGAATCCTGGCTCCACCTTGCACCAGCTGTGTGACCTTGGGCAAGTCACTTAACCTCTCTGAATTCCGTTTCTTTCTCTGTAATGTGAGGATAGTAACACCTGCCTGGCAGGGCATGTGAGAATTAGGACAACTTAGCCCAGTGCCTGGCAATCAAGGTGAGTCACTGTTAGTCTTTGAGTTGTTAAACACACCTACCTCAGAGGAAATTGTGAAATGGGTAACCTTTTATCTTGGGAATCTTTGGGAATACAGTGTACGTTAAGATCACTTTGGCCCTTTTGTTTTTCTAGTCCTTCAATGACTGACTTCAGACCTGGCTGGCCCACAGGAAGTCAAAATAGTAGCTTTACTTTCTGTATTTTGATCCTTTCCAAATCTTATGAAGTAGGTGATTGTGGCCCATTTTACAGCTGGAGAAACTAAGGCTCAGACAGGTAAAACTAGGTAATACTTGCTTTCTGCAACTTATTTGACTTTTTCTTTTGGAGACCCTGAGCGCCAGGTAAGCAATCTCCAGGAGGACAGAGACATGAGGTGCATCAGAGAGGAAGGGTGGAGGAGCTTGCCCCGCCTCCTCCTGGTGCAGAAGATGCAGGACTCACTGGGGCCAGAGGAGGAGGACCTGTGCAGGGCGTGCCTTGATTCTATGTGTCATTTGACCATCACGTCTTTCCTTTCCTTTCTGGGGCAGGTTGGTCCCCAGGAAGCAGACTCCAAGATAGAGATTAGAGAGCAGGAAAGTTACTGTGGGATTAGGCCTGTGGAGGGGGAGGAGAGGGCATGAAGGAAGAAGCAGGAGGGGACAGAGGGGGAAATTAGGCTCCAGTGCAGACACAACAAAAGCCTCGGTGGACCTCAAGAGGAGCTCCAGTGCTGGGATGGCCCCTCAGAATGGTCCCGTATCCCCGGGTTGGCCAGTCGGACTTGTGCTGCCTTGGAAAGGGGCGGACATTGCTTCTGAAGAGGACAGACAGCTGGGAGAGGGCAGCTGGAGGAACAGACCCAGAACTTCCACCAAGTGCAACGGCCCTCTGAGTCTTAGAGGTCACTTTCCTGAGATGGAGACTGTGACTGACACAACACACTTTTCTGAGCCAGGCTACACGGGTCAAAGGACACTGGCCAGCCCGTGGATTGGCTATGTTTGGGCTGGCCCAACAAGACTCTTAAAGCTAGAATTTATTTATTTTTTTTAATGAGCATATGTAACTTTTGTACTCAGGAAAAATTATATTTAAATTTTAAAAAATTATGAGTTATATGAGGCTTTTATTTGTCCATTAACACAGCTGTGTGTTGTGAGGGAAGGCAAGAGATGATAATGGCATGATACAGAAAACGACTTTGGGTCAGACAAGCAATAATAGACAACTCTGGCAGGTTTGAATCTATCACTGCTAACATCTTACAGGGCTATTTTCACTTGCAACAACATGGATGAATCTCAGACACAATGCTGAGCAAAAGAAGCTAGACACAAGAGTACATACCGTATGACTGCATTTCTATGAAGTTCAAGAACATGCAAAGCTAATCTACAGTGATAGAAATCAGAATGGCAGTTACCTTTGAAGGGAGGAGTTTACCTGGGAAGGAGCAGAGGGGGCCTCCTGGGGTGATAAAAAGGTTCTCTGTGTTGATCTGGATGGTGCTAACCTGGGTGCCTATGTATGTAAACAGTCATAGGCTGTACTCATAGATGTGTGCTCTTATCTATACATGTTATATCTTCATTTCCTAAAAAAAGGAAAAAAAGAGCAATTTTCTTCTAAAGTTATTTGCATTTTAATGGGAATCTAAGCCAATAAAGGCATTGACTCTAATGATAGGATTTTATATGTTTCTAGAGGGTCAAAGGAAGCCTGGAAGATACCCTTTGGGTTTTGGGGTTTCCATCTTGGCCAGCTCTCTAAATTCCTCCTCTGATTCTCCTAGTTCCCAGAGCCACTAATATCCTGCACCATGTGCTAAGGACTGTTTTTAGAGATTGTCCAAGAACTTCCTCTTGACCCAGCGTGACTCCTATCTTGTGCCTATAGGTGGAGGCCTGGCTGAGTACACGTTTCCTTGGGGAGTGCAGATCCCAGATGCTGTGTGGCCCCTGGACTCTCTTCTTTTGAAGGCTTTATTCTAATAACAGCGTCAAAGACATTAAACAAAACCCACAGTGAATGAATATATGTAAATAGAGATATAACCCCAAATCAAACCCGTTGCCATCAAGTCGATTTCAACTCATAGCGACCCTATAGACAGAGTAGAACTGCCCCACGGTGTTTCCAAGGAGCAGCTGGTGAATTCAAACTGCTGACATTTGGTTAGCAGCTGATCTTAACCGCTGCTCCACCATATACACACGTATATATGTATGTATGTATGTGTGTATAAACACACACACAACCTACCCATCTGTCAGTTTGTCATACTGTGGTGGCTTACGTGTTACTACAATGCTGGGAGCTATGCCACCAGTATTTCAAATACCATCAGGATCACCTGTGGTGGACAGGTTTCAGCAGAGCTTCTAGACTAAGACAGACTAGGAAAAAGACCTTGCAATCTATTTCTGAAAATAAGCTAATGAAAACCCTATGGATCACAACAGAATATTGTCCGATACAGTGCTGGAAGATGAGCTCCCTAGGTTGGAAGGCACTCAAATACACAGTGACCACAACAACGGACTCAAGTATACCAGTGATAGTGAAGAGGGTGCAAGACTGGACAGTGTTCCCTTCTGTTGTACCTGGGGCCGCTATTAGCTAAGGCTGACTAGATGGCATGTAAGAACAGCATAAACACACGTGCATATCTATTTTAAATGATTTTAGTTTTTGTTTTTAAAAATAGGATATGAACACCACTTGTTATTTCTGGTAATCCCCATGCACTTCTCAAGAATTCTTGCAAAGCAGGCAATGTTGCTTTCAGTTTGTTTTCAAATATAATGAAGCTTTTAAAACCCTAAATTTATCAATTAATGAAGTTGAAATCTGTTACATTTTATAGGCACTTATTAAACATTTATACATTTTGATTTTGCAGTTTTCTTCTTGCAGTTTTGCGTATTTAAGTTTTTATGTCCAGAACTCAGACCTTTCTTGTGAGCATGGTGGCCAGTCGATAAACTGTGTCTGGCTGGGAGATAAAGTCTTTGTCCAGGTGGGTGGGCCGGCCAGGACCATCAGGACAGAGAGAAGAGCCTCCAGCTAAGTTTGCATGTCAGGTTGTGGGTTAGGGACCATGAGGGTGGGCTGGTGTCAGAGAAGGATTGGGCAATTCCCCAGGACTTGGTGAGAGTCACGGACAGGAGGACTTTGTGTCCAGCAGAACCTTGGAATCATTCTATTGAGTCTAACCAAAATAATGAGTTTGATGAGTCATTTGAAGAAGTCATCTTACAGGATAGATCTTTATGAACTGACGGGAAAAGATGTCCACGATAGAGGCAAGTGGAAGAAGCAAATCTCATAGCACAAGGAGAAGTAGCATCCTGCATTGTGTGTGTGGGGTGGGGGGCGGTGGGGATGGGATTGGTGAGTGTGTGTGCCTGCACACAGACAAAACCTGGAAGAAGGTACCAAGACCTGGGCTGGGGATGAGAGGGTGGACTGCTGTCAGAGAAGGGCTGGGCATTTCCCCAGGACTTGGTGAGTCATGCTTTTTTAAGCCTGGAAATCAGGATTTCGGGGGAGCTTTCACCTTCTAAGTCACCCATATCTGTAATGTTTGAACTTTATACGAGTATCTACATCCATCTCTTGATTTATGAGTTGGGTAAGTCTTGAAAAAGAGCCCTGGTGGCACAACAGTTAGGTGCTCGGCTGTTAACCAAAAGGTTGGCAGTTGGAACCCACCCAGTGGCTCCACAGGAGAAATACCTGGTGATCTGCTCCCCTAAAGATTACAGCCTAGAAAACCCTGTGGGGCAGCTCTACTCTGTCACATGGGCTCATTATAAGTCGAAATCGACTTGATGGCATCTAACGAGTCTGGAAAAGTGTCAATTAATTCAAAAGGATTACCTCAAATCTTCTAAATGAAGTTTCTCATTAAAAAAAAACAAAGAAAACACAGGTGATACGTTTCAGTAGGTTGAAAATGGCACTTCAAGAATGTCCATTTTTGTCATTTATTAAGTATAGACAGTAAATAACTCGTATAAATGTGTATTAATGATTATTCAAGAAGCAAACAAAGTGCCACCTGGCAAAGACTAGTGAAGTTGCAGGTGGCTTTGGCCCATGACCATGATCGATTTTTCTCTTTACTTTCTCTTAGGGAAACTTGCTCCAAGGTCGTGGGAGACATTTCACACTTTGCCCTTATTAGAATTTTTTATTTTATTTTGTTTTATTGCGCTTTAAGTGAAAGTTTACAGCTCAAGTTAGTTTCTCATACAAAAATTTATACACACATTGTTATGTGACCCTATTTGCTGTCTCTATAATGTGATAGCACACTCCTCCTTTCTACCCTGGATTTCCCGTGTCCATTCAACCAGCTCCTGTCGCTTTCTGCCTTCTCATCTCGCCTCTGGACAGGAGCTGCCCACTTAGACTCATGTATCTACTCGAACTTATTAGAATTTTTTGGCTGTGTTGTTCGATAAAGAGAAATTTGATTGAAAAGTGAAGCTGGAGACCAATTCTCTATGGGCTGACAACTTTTATTTTTTTTTAAATGATATTTTACTGTGTTTTCAGTGAAAGTTTACACAGTGAATTAGGTTCCCATTTGACAATTTCTACACAAATTGTTCAGTGACATTAGTTATATTTTTCCACAGTGTGTCAACGTTCTGTTTAATTGCATACTGGTTGTTCTGTGTGGGCTGAGAACTTTTTGATGATAATAGCTTTGATCTCTTATTCATCTAGGGCTTCCTCAGGTTGTCAACTGATATTTCTAGTTATGATATGCCTACAAGGTAAACCCCCCGAGAAATACATGTCACAGAGTGTCACATCAGACCACTGGAAGGACACAGCTTCCGGTTCACTGGAAGCCCAAGGACAGGCTTCATCATGCTGTGAATATTCTCCTCCTCCAGGAAGCGCCTCTGAACTTCACAGGTCACAGAAAGGCCCTAGAATGGTAGGCGGGCAGCTTACTCCAAAACAAGCCTCTGTCTGTGTTAAAGGAATTCTTTCTTTAGCGTTTTCTTTTCTAAAATGTGTGTAAACTACTCCTGACTAAATTGATCAAACAGAAAAAGTCATACAAAAAAAGTTTAAAAGAAGCTCAGGCAGACGAGTGCCCACGTTTTCATTCGTTCATTTGTTTATTCATTCATTCAATATGGCTCCTCACTGACAGTGATGGCGCTGAAGGAAGGGATGAGGGAGGCAGACAGGGCAAGCAAAGTGGATGCGTGAAAACAAGTGATGCGTGGTCTTAAGAGAACTCACAGTCTAGCATGGTATTTCCCAAACACTGAGTACTAGCTTCACATTTTTTGCCCTGAGTACCGCATGTACTATTATTTACTTAATTTTTTTTATTTATAGCAACTGACCTTTTCCTTCAATAAATTTGTTTTTAAAGGAGTCTGTGTCTAACTAGGGAAGCAGTAGAGGTTTAATAGTAGAACCCTTGTCTTTCATGTGATAGACCCAGTTTCAATTCCAGGCCAATGCACCGCAAGTGCAACCACCACCTGTCAGTGGAGGCTTGCACATTGCTTTGGTGCTGAAAAGGTTTCAGAATAGCTTCCAGACTAAGATAGGCTAGGAAGAAAGGCCTGGCAGTCTACTGCTGAAAATCAGCCAATGGAAAGCCTATGGATCACAATGGGCCATCTTGTTGTGCACGGGGTTGTCTTGAGGTGAGGGCTGATTCCACAGCAGATAACATGTATAACCGAAATTATAGATTAAATGTGATAGTCATATGTTTTTCTAATACATATAAAAATAAATACAAAACTATTGAAAACTTTAAATGCTTGTCCACATACTGGCTAAAGGCATCTCACGTACCAGCAGTGGTATGAATAGCAACTGTGACAACACTGATTTTGTAGACGAGATTAGACGTACACAATGTGCATTAATAATTATAACCAAGAGCAACTACACAGGCCCCAGGCTTAGAAGGGCCTCACATTTGGGGTTTAATGCTCTGTGGTCATCACCTTGAAAGTCTTAATTATTTTAACTTTGAACTTGCATTTTGTAAGTGAAGTCTAATGAGACGTTGAAGCACGCATGGGTGGCTTGGAGCCTAGGCTCACGAGCCGTCCTGCCGTCTGCATCTCCTCAGGGGAAGGACTTGGCCGCCCACTCCCCTAAGGCCTGGTGCCTGGCCTCCTCCAGTCTCCTGCTCCCTATCCCTGTCCATAAACTACTTCTGCTTTGGTCTTGGAGGGACCTGGGTACATGTGCCCTGCTCGGGGCCTCCTTGTTTGGAGGGTGGGGACACCAAGACTTGGGAATAGAGAACTCAGAAAACTGCTTCCTCTCTTGAAGAGTCCCCAGATGATGCAAATGGTTAAGGCGCATGGCTGTTAACCCAAAATTTGGAGTTTCAAGTCTTCCCAGAGGTGCCTCGGAAGAGAGGACCAGCAATCTACTTCTGAAAAATCAGCCATTGACTCAGAATCTACTCGGTGGCAACCGGTCCTTTCTTGAATGTGCTATTTTAAAACCCAACAATTTGTATGCCTTCTTGCGGCATCTAAAACATTTCTGTCAAGTGCTACAATATTTTTTATGTGTCTCTTAGGCTAAGGAGTCAGGTCTCTGCATTTCCATGCAATCTGAGTTTGTTTGAATTCAGCCCAGGTTGTGAGAAGCTCTGTTTCCTTTGGTGGTTCCTCCGCTTGGGATGCGCACCTGGGCAGGTGGGGCTCCTGGGACAGCTGGAGATGCTCACCAGAGAGGAAGTTCACAGTGGAAGCCTTTGCTCTATCTCCCCTCCTGTGCCCTGGCTGGCAGAGCCAAATAACCCAGCTCTGTGCCAGCTTAGCTTTTGTCTTTTTGAGGACAGTAAATCTATCCCCAGTATCTCACATTTAAGGCTTAAAACCCCTTGGAATGGTGACTGAAAGATAAAGCTGGGTGCCTGTCTTAGTCATCTAGTGCTGCTGTAACAGAAATACCACAAGTGGATGGTTTTAACGAAGAGAAGTTTATTTCCTCAAAGTCAAAGTAGGCCAGAAGTCCAAATTCAGGGTGTCAGCTCCAGGGGAAGGCTTTTTCTCCCTGTCGGCCTTCTCTTCGGCATTCTCCCGGACTAGGAGCTTCTCTGCGCAGGGACCCCAGGTCCAAAGGACGCTCTCTTCTCCTGGCACTGCTTTCTTGATGGTATGAGGTCCCCCTGACTCTCTGCTCACTTCTGTCTTTCATATCTCAAGACATTGCCTCAGGATACAATCCAATCTTGTAGACTGAGTCCTGTCTTACTAACACAACTGCCACCTATCCTCCCTCATTAACATCATAGAGGCAGGATTTACAACATATAGGAAAACCACACAATACCAGGAATCATGGCCTGGCCAAACTGATACACACATATTTTGGAGGACATAATTCAATCCATGACAGTGCCCTAGAGGGTAAGGGAGAGGAAGGCCAGAAGGCGCATGGAAAAGTTCTCTCGATTTGGGACGTGCAGGCTCCTCTAGACAATGTTCTCCCTGAGGTATCGCTTCCCTCCCGTCTGGTCTTCCATCTGACTTGTAGTCTGAGATGGCAGCCTTTGGGTTCCTGTATTTGCCATTAGGAGAAAGTCTTGGTTTACCTCATTTGTAAATGGGGACTGTTCCCCTTCCTGCTTAAAGTCGATGTGGGCATTAAATGAAATGAGAGAACAAGGGAGAGATATCACAGTGAGGCTGCCCTCGAGTAACAGAACGGGCTGCCCCAGCTGGAGAGGTGAAAGGTGTGAGGTTAACTGTCTCAGTGTCCCCATTGTAAATGGGAATGATCATATTTCTCTCACAAGGTAGTCTTCTTTTTATTGTTGTAAAAAATATATATAACACAACGTTTTCCAATTTAAAGTTTTTCATGTGTACGCTTTAGTGACATCAGCTACCCTAATTATGTTGCTCAACCATCATCAATATCCATTGCCAAATTTCCATCACTGTAAACAGAGACTCAATGCTTTCTAAAAATGGCTCTCCCTTTCTCCCTCACTCCTGCCCCGGTAACCAGTAATAAACTTTGGTCTTTATACATTTGCCTATTCTACATAGTTCATATGAGTGAGATCATGCAGTATTTGTCCTTTAGTGATTGACTCACTTCACTCAGCATAATGTTTTCAAGGTTCATTCATGTTATAGCATCTATCAGGACTTCATTTCTCTTTATGACTGAGTAATATTCCACTGTATGGATATACCACATTTTTTTTATCCATTAATCTACTGATGGACATTTAGGTTGTTTCCAACCCCACGAGGTTTTCCTGTGAAGAGTAAATAAAGTATTCTATGTAAAAGTACCTGCCCAATGAATGACAGCAGTTAGCTCCCCATGGCTGGTAATTGCTCAAGAAGCCTCTGTTGTTTGGTCTACCCTGGAACTACGTGATACTATGAGATGTCTGTGCTAACAACCCATAGACAAACACATGGCTATTAAGCATCTACTTGGGGCCAAGGAGAGGGTCTTCAGGGATGAAGATGAAAGAGACACCACAGTATCTGTAAGGAACTCACAGCCTGGAGGAGGACAGGTTGTCTCCTGTTATTGAAGAATGCTAAGAGAGGGTGTGCGTAGCTGACTGAAGGCACAGACCAGGGAGTGTGACTAGTTCTACTGGGGCAAGGAAGCCTTTCAGGGGACACCCTTGCACTAGAGCAATGAGTATGAGCTTGTTAGGCAGATGACAGGGGATCATGATTCCTGGTGTAGGGAAGAGCATGACAAGAACACACAGCAGGAAGCCACCTGGGGTGGTGGGGAAAGCTTGGGAGCTTGGAACACAAGGCAAGAGGTGAGGTTGGAGTTGGGTCAGGATTGGCTTTTGTTCCAACATCACTGATAGAACATCAAAATCCCTGCCTTCCTCATTCTCTATTTGGCTAATGTCTGGGTCCTGCCTCCCCTAGTGGAATGTAGGCTCCCTCGGCCGGGGCCCTGTCTTCTATGTTCTGTGTGTCCCCCACACTGCCTGGAGGGGCCGGGCTGACTGGGGTCCTCCGATTCCCCTGCAGCACTGGACACGTGCATTTGGACTGTCCTCCTCTTGTCTACCTGGCTAACGACTGCTTAATAGCTTTCTCTTTGTGTTTCCTTCTCTGATGGTTATTCTTGGTTTAAGTGAGCTCCCGAAGACACGGACTGATTCCAGTTTTCTTTTGGAGAAAAAAATCAGGGACGACTTTGAATATATAAAGGAACCCTGGTGGCACAACGGTTAAGTGCTTGGCTGCTAACTGAAAGGTCAGCGGTTCGAACCCACCGGCTCCGGTGGGGGAAAAGACCAGGAGACCTGCTCCTGTAAAGATTTCAGCCTAGGAAACCCTTTGGGGCAGCTCTGTTCTGTCACATAGGGTTGCTGTGAGTCGGAATAGACTCGATGGCACACAACAACTTGAATATATAAATGCTTAAGGATAAGACCAGTGTCAACTTATAATATTTAATTGGTGGATTTAGTTACTTATACGTATTTAAAACCACATAATTACTTAAAAGAATATATTAATTTTAAAATTAATTTTCTACTCTCGTATTTCATGCACGATGCTATTCAAACTCCCCACACGTGTGTTGACATCTATAGCTCGACAAGGAGGCGGTAAGTGGCGTAGTCTGACGAGATTCAAAGGAACACCAGCCCTATGGGTTTTTAGGAAGCAGGTAGGAAGAATGGTTTGGAAGCAGTAGCGAGGAGGAAGAGGATACCCATCCCACCCCAGGGCCAGAGGAATGAGGGCTGGAGAGAGAACAGCCACACCTGAGAGACTGTGACACTTTCACTAGGAGCCCTTTGTGAGTCTCTATCTCAGTTTTCCAGAACACATCGTTTTCACCGCCACCCAGGTTATCTAAGAGACAGCACGTTTTGAAGCTGTGTGTGAGGCTGCCCTTGGAAATTTTAACCCAAGCGACAATTACCCATTTGCATACCGTTAAGACGGTTTTTCTCCCCGTTTGTCCAGTAGGTGTGTATTTATTATCTCCAGAGCTTCCATTTTCAAGTGATCTTTAAAAAGCCTGGTTTACAAAAACATGCAGCTCTTTTCATTGTGAGGCCATATCCCTAGGGGTACTTACTAAATCTGTGTTCAGTTTTCTTGGCCTGTTTGTTTCCACCAGTGTCATCAGGTGACCTTCGCAAACATACAAACTAGCATTGCTTGAGGTCATTTCAGGCTAAGGAGTCTTCCCCAGACAGTTGTTATTACAGAAAAAGAAAAAGAAAGAGAGAGAGAAAGGAAGAAAGAGAGAGAGAAATTGAGAGAAAAAAGAAGGAAGGAAGGAAGGAAGCAAACTGAAGATCCCCATATAAGACTACTTTCTTTCTGCAGGATAATTTTTTTTTTTTTTTTTTTTGCGGGGGACACTGGCCTTATATTCGGCCATCTCAGGTGCTCGTCCTTGGAGCCCCAGTGCCTGGAACAGTGCCAACAAATGTTTGTGGAATGAACTCACTGAGTGCTGTTGCCTTCTAGCCCCAGCTAGCCTCTGGCCCTGGGAGAAGCATCATCCCTTCACACCCACACCATGCCCTGCCTCTGTTCGGCTACTGAGCTCTTACTTGCCTCTTTTCTCCTCCAACATGCGTGTTTGGAAGCTTTTTGGCTTTTATTAAATTCAGTTCTACTGCTAATATATCACAGAACTTAATCTCATGCCAGCCACACCCTGGCACTGGACCCAACTGGGCAGGGGACCAGATCTGGAGAGACTCTCTCCCTGCCAGTGATCAAGGTTGGTTAAAGAAGTGCAGTATTTACTGCCGGAAGCAAAGACTCTGGAATGTTTTCCTAGCCCCATTTGGGACTCTGGTAGTTTCTACCTCTGGAGATGGACTTTGGGGTCATCTAAACTGCGGGTAATGAGAGGTAGGAGCTGTAATAGAAAGCTATCAGTAAAACAGGAAGGGCAGTGGGCGAGCTGGGTCTGGTCAGGAGGATGAGAAAAAAAACTGTGTTGCTAGAAACCTCTCCAATCTTTTACACTCCTAACCCCATTTCCCCCCAGCAAGCCACCGTCTGGATTGGAATCGGTTTTGAGAGTTCTACCAGTATGCATTTTAAAAGATAATTTATTTTCTTTTTTGTTGTTGTGGTTGAGAATATACACAGCAGAAATACATCAATTCAACAATTTCTTTTTTTATTATTTTTTATTGTGCGTTAGCTGAAAGTCTACAGAACAGTTAGTGTCCCGTTTGATAGTTTGTACATAAAGTTCCATGACATTGGTTTCATTCCCCACAATGTGTCAGCACTCTCCCCATTTCCACCCTAGGTTCCCCATTCTTTTTGTCCTGGTTTTCTACCCCTTCCTGCCTTCTTATCTATGCTTTTGGGCAAACATTGCCCTTTAGATCTCGTATGATTGTTACAAGGGCACGTTCCTCTTAGGTGTTGTTTATTTTATGGGCCTGTCTGTGGTTTGTCTGAAATGTGGGCTCTGGGAATGGCTTCAGTTCCGGCTCAGAAGGGTGTCTTAGGGCCATCGTCTCAAGGATTCCTCCATTCTCTGAAATTCAACAGTTGCTACATGTACAGTTCAGTGACATTGATTACATTCTTCAAGTTGTGCAACCATTCTCACCCTCCTTTTCTGAATTGTTCCTCCCCCGTTAACATAAACTCATTGCGCCCTAAGTTTCCTATCTGATCTTTCGAGTTGCTGTTGTCAATTTGATACCATGTTGATAGTTCTTAAAAGAGCACAATGCTCAAGGCAGAAATTCTTAACTAGTTAAGCAAAACTATTGTTTGGTTTTAAGAAGACTTTAGAGGATATTTATGGTTTAAGGTTTAAAGATGATTTTAGGGA
Organism: Trichechus manatus latirostris; assembly: GCF_000243295.1. NCBI lineage: Eukaryota > Metazoa > Chordata > Mammalia > Sirenia > Trichechidae > Trichechus > Trichechus manatus. The sequence continues at coordinate 1,223,618 of NW_004444144.1, forward strand.
AATCATGGAAAAGGCTGCCCAGGCCTGGCTCACTATTATTTCCTCCCCATTGCTAACTGCCACATTGTCTCATGATCCTGTTTCTCCAGTCTCTACAAAAGGTTTAAGATTAACCGATGTTCCTCCTTGGAGGGTAGAAAACAAGTGATAATGATCTAAGGATGAAAACCAAACAAAGCACCCATCTTGTGACAAGAAAAACCAGGATGTCGCCAGATAATCCCCAAGGATGTCATCAGCTAACCCCCAAGAATACCAACCAGTAGGAGATTAACTCATCTGAGACATGACCACCTCAGGGGAAAACCAACACAAACTTCTAACACCCATAATCCTGTCCCTAAAAAAGCCTTCAGCCTATCTCCAGTGGGGGAGATGAATTTTTTGGAGGAATCTAGTCCTCTCTGTCTCCTATATATCGATATATAATACACCTCTTGCTGCTCACCTCACCCCTGTCTCAGAATTGGCTATTGCGGCAGGCGGCTCCAAGCCGCGTTATTGCGGTAACAATCATTTCAGGGATTCATCCAGCCTCCATGGTTCCAGGAAGTCTGCATTCCGTGGGAGTTTGAAATTCTGTTCTGCATCGTTCTCTTTTTGAACAGGATTCTTCTATAGAATCTTTGTTCAAAATGTTCAGTAATGGTAGCCAGGCACTATCCAGTTCTTCTGGTCTCATGGCAAAGGAGGTAGTTGTTCATGGAGGCAATTAGCCACACGTTCCATTTCTTCCTCATATTCCTGACTCTCTTCCTTCCTCTGTTCCTCCTGGTGAATAGAAACCAACTGTTGTGCCTTGGGTGGCCGTTTGCTAGCTTTTAAGACACCAGACACTATGAAACAAATCAGGAGATAGAACAGAACCCCTAAAGATGCTATAAAGACAATTAACTGGGATGTTCCATGAAACTATGACCTAAACCTGCAAACCAAGAAACCAAAACCCATGAGGTGTTTGGTCGTACATAAGCAGCTTCAGCAGCTGCTGTTTTTGTTGTCGTTGTTGTAAATACATTTATCACACAACTTTTGCCAATTCAACTTTTTGAAGGTATACAACTTATTGACAGCAATTACATTAATCCTCTGTGCAACCCTACCCCTAATCAGTGCAATTTTTCCATCACTGTAAACCGAAACTCAGTGCTCCATAAACAATAACCTCCAGCTTTTACCCTCTCTCCCATCCCTGGTAACCACTAATAAACTTTAGTCTCTATATAGTTGCCTTTTCTTGTCTTTTTAAATAAGTAAGATCATACAGTAATTGTCCTTTGTGATTTGTGACTGACTTATTTCACTCAGCATAATATCTTCAAGCTCCAACCAGGTTGTAGTGTGTATCAAGTCCTCATTTCTCTTTCTGGCTGAGGAGTGTTCTATTGTATGTATGTACCACGTTCTGTTATCCATTCATCTGTTGATGGGTTTTCAGGTTGTTTCCACTTTTTGGATATTGTGAACAGTGCTGCAATGAGCATTGGTGTACATGTCTGTTCACATCACTGCTTCCAAGTCCCTTGTGTATATTGCTCTCAGTGGAATTGCTGGGTCATATGGTAGTTCTATTTTAGTTTTGTGAGGAATCACCACACTGTTTTCTACAACGACTGTACCATTTTGCATTCCTATCAGCAACAGGCAAGTGTTCCAATTTCCTCATACACTCTCCAACATTTGTTATTTTCAGTTTGTGATTTTTTTGATGTATGCTTATTTTTTATTCTTAGCCATCTGACTAGGAGTGAAATGGTATCTCATTGTGGTTTTGATTTGTATCTCTCTGATGGCAATGATGTTGAGCATCTTTTCATGTATTTGGTGGCCATTTGAATGTCCTCTTTTGTGAAATGTCTATTCAATTCCTTTCCTCATTTTTTGGCTGAGTTATTTGTCTTTTTGTTATTAAGTTGTCGAAGTTTTATACATATTTTCATTATTATGTTTTTATTGGATATATGGTTTGCAAAGATATTCTCCCAATTGGTAGCTTGTCTTTTACTTTTTTGTAAAATCGTTTATGAACAAAAGTTGGTTTTAAAAAAATTTTTTATTGTCCTTTAGGTGAAAGTTTACAGCTCAAGTTAATTTCTCTTTCAAAAATTTATACACATATTGTTTTGTGACATTGGTTGCAATCCCCACAGTATGACAGCATGCTCTCCCTTTCCACCCTGATTTCCCTGTGTCTGTTTATCTGGTTGCTATCGCTTACTGCCTTCTCATCTTGCTTTTGGACTGAAGTTGCCCATTTGGGTCTCGTATATTTGATTGAACTAAGAATCATGTTCCTCATGTGTGTTATTTTTTTGTTTTATAGGCCTGTCTAATCTTTTTCTGAAAAGTAGGCTTTGGAAGTGGTTTCAGTCCTGAGTTAGCTGCGGGTCTGGGGGCCATAGTCTCAGGAGTTCCTCCAGTCTCTGTCAGACCAGTAAATCTGGTCTTTTTTTGTGAATTTGAATTCTGTTCTATATTTTTCTCCCATTCTGTCTGGTACTCTCTGTTGTGATACATGTCACATTGGTCGTTAGTAGTAGCTGGCCACCATCTGGTTCTTCTGGGCATGGGCTGGTGGAGTCTCTGGTTTGTGTGGTCCTTTGGACTAATATTTTCCTTGTTTCTTTGGTTTTCTTCATTCTCCTTTGCTCCGGATGGGATGGCACCAATAGATGTATCTTAGATGACTGCTCACAAACTTTTCAGACCCCAGACGCTACTCACCAAAGCAGATGTAGAACATTTTCTTTACAAACTATGTTATGTCAGTTGACCTAGATGTCCCCTGAGACTATGGTCCCCAGCCCCAGCCCCAGCCCTCAAAGTGTTTAGATGTGTCTTCAGCCAAAAAATGAGGAAAGGAATTGAATAGACATTTCACAAAAGAGGACATTCAAATGGCCACCAAATACATGAAAAGATGCTCAACATCATTAGCTATCAGAGAGATGCAAATCGAAACCACAATGAGATACCGTTTCACTCCCAGTTAGATGGCTAAGAATAAAATATAAACATACATCAAAAAAATCAAGAACAGAAAATAACAAATGTTGGACAGTATATGCAGAAATTGGAACACTTGTCTATGCTTTTGCTTTTGTCCAGTTGTTGAAAAAAGTTTTTAATTTTTATGAGGTCCTGCAGTGCAGTGAATTACTTAATTGGTCCTTTTAGTCATGTATGGTCTAGTAACTCCCACACAATGATTGGGTGGGACTATGCAAATAAGGCCACCACTCTTCTGTCAGTTTGTCATACTGTGGTTGCTTGCATGTTGCTGTGATGCTGGAAGCTATGCCATCTGTATTTCAAATTCCAGCAGGGTTCCTTATGGTGGACAGGTTTCAGCGAAGCTTCCAGACTAAGACAGACTAGGAAGAAGGACCTGGTGAACTACTTCTAAAAAAATTGGCCAGTGAAAACCTTATGAATAGCAGTAGAACATCGTCTGATATAGTGCCAGAAGATGAGCCCCTCAGGTTGGAAGGCACTCAAATATGACTGGGGAAGAGCTGCCTCCTCAAAGTAGCATCAACTTTAATGACATGGATGGAGTAAAGCTTTTGGGACCTTCATTTGATGATGTGGCATGATTCAAAATAAAAAGAAACAGCTGCAAACGTCCATTAGTAGTTGGAACTTGGAAAGTACGAAGTATGAATCTATGAAAATTGGAAGTCGTCAAAAATGAAATGTAACACATAAAGATCGATACCGTAGGCATTAGTGAGCTGAAATGGACTGTTATTGGCCATTTTGAATAGGACAACCATTTGTTTACTATGCCAGGAATGACAAACTGAAGAGGAACATGAATTCATTGTCAAAATCTTCAAGATCTATCCTGAAGTACAAAGCTGTCAGTGATAGGATAATATCCATATGCCAACAAGGAAGATCAGTTAATATGACTATTATTCAAATTTATGGACCAAGCACTAAGGCCAAAGATGAAGAAATTGAAGATTTTTAACAACTTCTGCAATCTGAAATTGATCAAACATGTAATCAAGATGAATTGATAATTACTGATGATTGGAATACAAAAGTTGGAAACAAAGAAGAAGGATTGGTAGTTGGAAAATACAGCCTTGGTGATAGAAACAACGCTCAAGAGTGCATGATAGAATTTTGCAAGACCAATTACTACTTCATTGCAAATAAGTTTTTTTAACAGCATAAACAGCAACTATACACGTGGACCTTGCCAGATGGAATACACAGCAATCAAAAAGACTACATCTGTGGAAAGAGATGATGGGAAAGCTCATCAGTGAGAAAAAGGGCAGTGGTCAACTGCAGAACAGACCATCAATTGCTCATATGCAAGTTCAAGTTGAAGCTGAATAAACTTAAGTCCATGGGAGCCAAAGTATGAAGTTGAGTATAACCCACCTGAATTTGGAGACCATCTCAAGAACAGATTTGATGCATTGCACACTAATGACCTAAGACCAGATGAGTTGTGGGATGACATCAAGGACATCATACATGAAGAAAGCAAAAGGTCATTAAAAAGACAGGAAAGAAAAGACCAAAATGGATGCCAGAATAGACTCTGAAACTTGCTCTTCAACATAGAGCAGCTAAAATGAACAGAAAAAATGAAGTAAAAGAGCTGAACATTAGATTTCCAAGGGCAGGTCAAGAAGACAGAGTATTATAATGAAATGTGCAAAGACCTGGAGTTAGAAAACCAAAAGGGAAGAACACGTTAGGTATTTCTCAAGCCGAGAGAACTGAAGAAAAAATTCAAGCCTCGAGTTGCAATTTTGAAGGTTTCTGTAGGTAAAATATTGAACGACCCAGAAAGCATGAAAAGAAGATGGAAGGAATACACAGAGTCACTGTACTAAAAAGAATTAATCAATGTTCAACCATTTTAGGAGTTATCATATGATCAAGAACTGATGATACTTAAGTAATAAGTCCAAGCTGCACTGAAGGCATTGGTGAAAAACAAGAATCCAAGAATTGATGGAATACCAATTGAGATGTTTCAACAAACGGATGCAGTGCTGGAAATGTTCACTCATCTATGCCAAGAAATTTGGAAGGCAGTTACCTGGCCAACTGACTGAAAGGGATCCATATTTGTGCCCATTCCAAAGAAAGGTAAGCCAACAGAATTTGAAAATTATTGAACAATGTGATAATATCACATGCAAGGAAAATTTCAGTGAAGATAGATAATTCAAAAATATTGCAGCAGTGCATCGATAGGGAACTGCCAGAAATTCAAGCCAGATTCAGAAGAGGTTGTGGAATAATGGATATCATTGCTGATGTCAGACGGGTCTTGGCTGAAAGCAGAGAATACCAGAAAGATGTTTACCTGTGTTTTATTGACTATACAAAGGCATTTGACTGTGTGGATCATAATAAATTGTGGATAACATTTCAAAGCATGGAAATTCCAGAACACTTACTTGTGCTCATGAGGAACCTGTACATAGATCAAGAGGCAGTCATTCAAACAGAACAAGGCAGTACTGTGTGGTTTAAAGTCAGGAAAGGCATGCGTCAGGGTTGTATCTTTTCACCATACTTATTCAATCTGTATGCTTAGTAAATAATCCAAAAAACTGGACTATACGAAGAAGAGAATTGGAGGAAGACTCATTAACCTGCAATATGCAGTTGACACAACCTTGCTTGCTGAAAGTGAAGAGAAAGTGAAGTACTTACTTCAGTATGGATTACACCTCAACATACAGAGAACAAAAATCCTCACAACGGACCAATAAGCGACATCATGATAAATGGAGAAAATATTGAAGTTGTAAAGGATTTCATTTTACTTGGCTCCACAATCAACACCCATAGAAGCAGCAGTCAAGAAATCAGATGACGTATTGCACCGGGCAAATCTGCTGCAGACCTGTTTAAAGTATTAAAAAGCAAAAATGTCAGTTTGAGGACTAAGGTGCGCCTGACCCAAGCCATAGTACTTTCAATTGCCTCACAAGCCTGTGAAAGCTGGACAATGAATAAGGAAGACCAAAGAAGAATAGATACCTTGAATTATAGTGTTGGTGAAGAATATTGAACATACCATGGACTGCCAGATGAAAGAACAAAGCTGTCTTGGAAGAAGCACAGCCAGAGTGCTTCTTATAAGTGAGGATGGTGAGACTTTGCCTCAGGTACTTTGGACATGTTATTAGCGGAGACCAATCCCTGGAAAAAGACATCATGCTTGGTAATGTAGAGGGTCAGCAAAAAAGAGAAAGACCCTCAATGAGACGCATTGACACAGTGACTGCAACAATGGGCTCAAACATAGCAACAATTGTGGGGATGGCACAGGACTGAGCAGTGTTTTGTTCTGTTGTACATAGGGTCTCTGAGTCAGAACTGACTCGAAGGCACATAACAGCCACAACAACAATGCAAATAAGGCACTTGTGGCCCACCAAGGGGATTGGACAGCTTGCTAAAAATTCAAATAAGGTGCATGGAAACCTTGTGGAGGTGGGCCCATGCAAATGAGGTTTATGGAACCTTAACCAGGGGATTGGTCAGTTTTGCCATCCCACTAGGCTTAAAAAGAGAGCCAATTCCAGAGCAGAGAGGGGACCGCACTACCATCAAGAAAGAAGAACTGGGAATAGATTGAATCCTTTCAACCTGAGATCCCTGTGCTGAGGACCTCCTAGGCCCAGGAGACAGAGAGAGACCTGTAAAACTGGAGACGGCACAAGACATCGAGAAGCAGTGGCAGAGAAATGGAGGTAGAGGAACCAAGAGACCAGTGTGAGGTGGTGCTTCCCAGCCCAGGAAGCAAGGCGGCTACAAGTGTGTAGACACATGCAATGTGAGAGCTGAGTGTCTTTGGGTAGGAGGCTTCCTGGCGGAGTGGGGTGCCTCTGGGCACTTACTGGCAGAGCAAAAGAGTAACACTTGCCTGAATAAGGCAGAGGGCAGGCCCGAGTAGGGCCAAAGGCCAAGGGCTGGAAGAGGAGACCTGTCCTGAGGGGGGGCAAGAGGAGCCTGTCCTGAGGGTGCCGAGAGGAACCTCTTCTCAGGGGGCCAAGAGGAGCCCTACAAGGCCTGGAGAACCTGAGAAAGCTTCCCTGCACTGAAGAAGGGAAACTGTCTATATGTTTGCTGATCCTGGTCCTGAGTTGTAGCCTGTTGATCCTGATACTGAATTTTAACCTGTTGCTTCCCTAATAAACCCCATAACTGTGAGCATTATCTGTGAGTTCTGTGTGGCTAGTGCAATGAATTATTGAACCCAGCTGAAAAGGTGTCTATCAGGGTTGTATCCTTTCACCATACTTACTCAATCTGTATGCTAAGAAAATAATCCAAGAAGCTGGACTATATGAAGAAGAACAGGACATCAGGACTGGAGGAAGACTCATTAACAACTTCTGCAATATGCAGATGACACAACCTTGCTTGCTGAAAGTGAAGAGGACTTGAAGCACTTACTGAAGATCAAAGACCACAGCCTTCTGTATGGATTACGCCTCAACATAAAGAAAACAAAAATCCTCACAACTGCACCAATAAGGAACATCATGATAAATGGAGAAAAGATTGAAGTTGTTAAGGATTTAATTTTACTTGGATCCACAATCAACACCCATGGAAGCATCCGTTAAGCAATCAAAAGACCCACTGCACTGGGCAAATCTGCTGCAAAAGATCTCTTTAAAGTATTGAAAAGCAAAGATGTCATCTTGAAGACTAAGGTGCACCTGACCCAAGCCAGGGCTTTTTCAATTGCCTCGTATGCATGTGAAAGCTGGACAATGAATAAGGAAGACCTAAGAAGAATTGATGCCTTTGAATTGTGGTGCTGGTGAAGAATATTGAATATACCAATGGACTGCCAAAAGAACGAATAAATCTGTCTTGGAAGAAGTACAACCAGAATGCTCCTTAAAAACAAAGATGGCGAGACTATGTCTCACATACTTTGGACATGTTATCAGGAGGGATCAGTCCCTGGAGAAGGACGTCATGCTTGGTAGAGTAAAAGGTCATCGAAAAAGAGAAAGACTCTCAATGAGATGGATTGACACAGTGGCTGCAACAATGGGCTGAAGCATAACAACAATTGTGAGGATGGCGCAGGACCAGGCAGTGTTTCTTTCTGTTGTACGTAGGGTTGCTATGAGTCGGAACCGACTCGATGACACCTAACAACAACAACAACAGCAGAGAAGTAGAGAGCCATGGGAGGGACAGCTGGTTTCAGAATTGGTAAAAAGGTTGGAGAGAGGAAGTTGTCCAACATCCACTTCATAGAAATCAGCCTTGGCCTGATGCTGATGGCGTTTCTCCTCTCTTGTGAAGTTAGAGACCAAACACCACCCCACCATTGTTATAGGTCCTATTTATTTATTTTGTCTTTTGTTATTTGTGCTTTTGTTATACTATATTAGATAATTCATTGTTAAAAATTATGTCTGAGAGACTTGCCCTTGCGTTTTTTTCTAAGAATTTTATGGTTTTAGTTTTCACATTTATGTCATTAATCCATTTTGAATTGTGTGTGTGTGTGTGTGTGTGTGTGTGTGTTGTGTGAGGCAAGGATCCTGTTTCATTTTTCTGCTTGTGGAAATCTAATTTTCCCAACACCATTTATTGAAGAGACTCTTCTTTCCCCATTGAATGGACTTAGCATCTTTATCAAAAATCAGTTGACCATAGAAGTATAGGTTTATTTCTGGACTCTCAATTCTATCCAGTTTGTCTATGTGTCTATTATTATACCAGTACTAGACTGTTCTGATTGCTCTAGCTGTATAATATGTTTTAAAATCAGGGAGTGTGAGTCTTCCTACTTTGCTCTTCTCCTTCAACATTAGCTATTTGGGGCCTCTTGCCATTCCATATAAAGTTGGAATTCGTTTTTCCGTTTCTGTTAAGAAGGCTGTTGGAATTTTGATCAGGATTCCATTTGAATCTATAGATAGCTTTGGGTAGTATTGACATTTTAACAATTTTAACTCTTCCAATCCATGATTATGAAACATCTTTCCATTTATTTAAGTCTTCTTTACTCTCAATAGTGTTTTATAATTTTCATAGTATAAGTCCTTCATATCCCTGATTAAATTTATTCTCCTAGATGCTATTTTAAATGGAATCATTTCCCTAATTTCCCTTTCAGATTTCTTGTTACTGGTGTATAGAAATCCAACTGATTTTTGTTAGTTGACCTTGTACCCTGCAAATTTGCTAAATTTATCTATTAGATCTAGAAGCTTTCTTGTGGATTCTTTGGGCCAGTGTGTGTTCTGATAACATATGATGACTTTTGACACTAAAGCATATTGAGGTGGTTGTTGTTGAGGAAACGCATGGCTAATTCTGCAGGGTCCTGTGGGGTCAGTTAGTGGTACTTGATTTCATGAAGCACTGTGCCTCAGCTATGGAGGCACAGGCTGACAGTTGTGGAAAGGGTCATACAAACCATTCCCTTGGTTCTTGTGTGTGACAGAATCCTCGTTTGAGAACCCAGGTCCTTATGAGCTCAAATGAAATTTAAAAACCCCAGAGTGAAACTCTACGGGTGACTTTCAGGATCTCCTAGTTGAAACAACAATCAGTAATAATAACGCAGAGAAGCAAGTGTTTTTCCCATCTTTGCACCCCCTTTCTTGGAGCCTGGCAACTACTGAGGCCTTCATCGCACAACTCAAGGCTGGGAAGGAGACAAATACCCTTTTAGAATAATAAGGTGCAGCAGAAATGCAAACAGGAGGTTTACTCTTCAAGGACTTAATATTTAACTAATGTTGTAGATGTGCCACCCTGAAGCTGATAGTATGAGGGCTAATCAGATCTAAAGTAACTCTCCACAAGTCTCCTACCACTGTCCTCCCCCTGCCCACTCACCAGCAGAGGAACTAAACATGGCTGAGAAGGACTCAACATACACACTGAAGGGCAGGCTTCAAAAGGACCAAGGGGCTGGAGGCACGGGGATAGCATGAAAGAGAGAATCTGGAGGAAGGGAGGGTGGTCTTTGTTCATCAAGAAGGTGAATCTTCATAGAGTGCCCTGAGTCATCCACAACTGGGGCACATTCATGGAGACACGTTCAACAAGATCGAGGAGTCACACCCAAACCCTGACTCCATGGATGTTCTATGGAGAGAGCCGGAAGCAAGGGACTCTGGGACCCCCTCCATGTGTCTGACAGGCTAACAGAAGACTGCTTGGCTTGGGTATAGTGACACCCCTCCCTTCACAACAAGGGCTGAAGGCTGAGGTTAGCCGGTGTCAAAATCCCCTTAGGTGCCAGATACTTTAACATGTATAATCTCCTGGGCTGAAAGAAGCCAAATTACTTGTCCAAGGTGTCACAGCTGGTGAGCCACAGGACAGGCTTAGAAGCAGATCTGTCTGACTCTCATCTGTGATCTCCCCACAACACAGGAAAATGGCAGCAGCTGACAGACTGGTGTGTGTACTGTAGAGGAGAAGCATTCTTTTGTTTGCTTTTAGCACAGGGTGGGGCCACTTCACACCCTGCCAAGATCCTCCCAGTGGAGCTGTTTTCCTGACTAGCTCAGACATGTCAGGTCTGAATCCATTTCACACTCCACCCTCATTTAGTTCCATGCTGTCAAGCACATGAATCCATTATTTTCATTTGGGCATTTTTGTTAAAGGTAAAAAAAAAAAAAACAAAAAAAACAACATGTTAGAAGAGGGCTGTTCAGTCATTTCCTCCTTAGAAAAGACCCTCAGCACAGTTGAGTGGTCTCATTTTGCGGGAGGGAGAAATTATAGATACTGGTCAACTTCACTGTCCTATTGGTCCCTTAGAAAAGTACTTCTCAAATTACACTGTGTATAAGCATAACCTGCAGAGCCTGTTAAAACACGGGTTCTTGGGACCCATCTCTAGAGATTCTGATTCAGTAGTCTTGGAAGGGGGGGAGGGCAGAATTTTCATTTCTGACAAGCTATCAAATGCAGCCTATGCTACTGGTCAGAAACCATGCTTTGAGTGACACTGCCTCAGGGATGTCACAAGTGAATCCTTTCTACGCATTTGTTGGATTTGTCTGCCAGTGCTAGGGAATGGAGAACTTTCTAGATCATCCTAGAAGTCTTGGGAAATGTGGTTCCCTAGGTTGTTACTGGGGGCAGTGGTGATTCAGTGGTAGAATTCTCACCCTCCATTCAGGAGACGTGGGTTCAATTCTCAGCCAATGCACCTCAAGCGTAGCCACTACCCATCTGTCAAAGGAAGCTTGTGTGTGCCTATGATGCTGAGCAGGTTTTAGCAGAGCTTCAAAACTAAGACAGACTAGAAAGAAAGGTCTGACGATCTACTTCTAAAAATCATTCAATGAAAATCATATGGATCACAATAGTCCGATCCTGTTGTGCAAGGGGTCGTCATGAGGTGGGGGCTGACTTGACAGCAGCTAACAACAACAACAGAGTGTTACTATCACCCAAGAATATCTGACTGTTCCCAGCTTTCTCTTTTCCACACTAACTTTGTGGGGAGAGGAGGACAGATGATTGTAAAGGGAAGAAAGAGGTACTAAAATAAAGCTTCCTACCGGTGATTTTGCTGATACTGTTTCTGCCAAGAGAATTATTAGAAAACAATACTCGTGTTTAATCCAGGTTTGAAGATTTGCAGTTGGGCATGTGTATCAGTTTCCTCATTTGTAACATATGGAAAATACTACTATCTTGGGGATTGTTATGAGGCTTAAGATCACAGCTAGTCTGTGTAGAGCCAGAGCCAAGTCTGCTTTATCAGATCTCAGTTATTGCACTTACTAACAACAACAATAGTGGTTGCTATGCAGTGAGCACTTACTGGGCCCAGACATTGTGCTAATTCCTCCATAGGCAATGTTCCATTTAAACTTTATAATACCCCAGGGAGGAAGGTATTATTATTCTTATATTTTCCTTGAGGAAACCCAAGCTTAGAGATTAAGTAACTTGCCCAAGGTCACAGAGGTATGGATTAAACCCTGGTCTTACTCACTATGAGACTGGAACCATCTCATGAACCCTAGGAATTCTCCCACCAGTGTCTCTCAAAGAATCATCAGATTGGCTCTAGTCTCATTAGGGCTGGGAGTGGGGAGACTTGGGGTGTAGTATCAGGTCTGCTGTCTCAGAGCTATGTGGGTTTGGGCAAGTCACTTCTCCTATCTAGACCTCAGTTTCCTTATGCGTAAAACGGTGTCTAAGGCCCCTTCCAGTGTTAACATATCAGGACTCTTACTACTTTTCCATTAGGGCATCGGCACCAAGTTGGGTTCCAGAAAATTCTCACACTGCTAGTGTGTCACCTCCAGGGTTCTAGCAGTAAATCAACATCATGATAAATGGAGAAGAAATTGAAGTTGTCAACGATTTTATTCTGTTTGGATGAATAATCAATGTCCAGGGAAGCTGCAGTCAAGAAATCAAATGGCATATTGCATTGGGAAAATCTGCTGCCAAATCCCTCTTTGAAGTTTTTGTTTTTCTCATTCAAAAATTTATACACAAATTGTTCTGTGACATTGGTTGCAATCCTCTCAATGTGTCAGCACTCTCCCCCTTTCCCTTTATACCCTGGGTTCCACGTGTCCATTCATCCAGTTTTCCTGTCCCTTTCTGCCTCCTCATCTTTGCTTTTGGGCAGGTGTTGACCATTTGGTCTCGTATACTTGACTGAACTAAGAACCACATTCCTCACGTGTGTTATTGTTTGTTTCATAGGCCTCTCTAATCTTTGGCTAAAAGGTGGACTTCGGGAATGACTTCACTTCTGAGTTAGCAGGGTGTCTGGGGGCCATAATCTCGGGGGTTCCTCCAGTCCCTGTCAGACCAGTAAGTCTGGTCGTTTTTTGTGAATTAGAATTTTGTTCTACGTCTTTCTCCTGCTCTGTCCGGGTCCCTCTATTGTGATCCCCGTCAGAGAGGTCAGTAGTGGTAGCTGGCCACCATCTAGCTCTTCTGGGCTCAAGGCTGGTGGAGGATGTGGTTCATGTGGTCCCTTAGTCCGTTGGACTAATATTTTCCTTGTGTCTTTGGTTTTCTTCATTCTCCTTTGCTCCGGACAGGATAGGACCAATAGACGTATCTTACTTAGATGGCTGCTCGCAAGCTTTTAAGACTCCACATGCTACTCGCCAAAGTAGGAGGTAGAACATTTTCTTTATGAGCTGTGTTATGCCATCTTTAAAGTTTTAAAAAGCAAAGATATGACTAAAATTTGTCTGACCCAAGCCATGATCTTTTCAGTCATCTCATATGCATATGAAAGTTGGGTAATGAAAAAGGAAAACAGAAGAAGAACTGATGCGTTTGAACTGTGGTGTTGACAAAGAATCTTGAATATACCGTGGACTGCCAGAAGAACAAACAGATCAGGTTTAGAAGAAATATAACCAGAATGCTCCTTAGAAGCAAGAATGGTGAGACTTCCGTTTGCTTACTTTGGAACACATTATCAGGGAAGACCAGTTGCCAGAAAAAGACATCATGATTGGTGGAGGGTCAGTGAAAACAACGGAAACTTTCAGTGAGCTAGATTGATACAATAGCCACAACAATGGACTCAAACATACCACCCATCATGAAGACGGTGCAGAACTGGGCAAAGTTTTGTTCTGTAATACATAAGGTCACCATGAGTCAGATCCAACCTGACTGCAACTAACAGCAAATTCTCTCAGCCTTAGAGAGAAAGGGTCCCTATGGACTGTTAGTGACAGCCAGGCCTCAGAAAGTAGGAATGACAAGGTTCAAAGTAGGTGAGCACATGGGTCCTGTCCTGCCTTCTCCCTGGCTTTTGAGGAAGGGAAAGTGAGTACAGTAAAGCATGTGCCTGAGATGAAAACATTTTAAAATTATGTCATTATCCATGAGATAATTTAAAGCATGTGAGAAAGAGACTGGATCCAGATGTCAGGTGACCAGACCCAAGACCGTCATGTCAACACAAACTTATTAAAGCGTAAAACAAGTATTTTGACCACAACATTTTATTATGAAACATTTCAAACCGACATAAAAGTTGAGAAAATTTTTATGGTGAACATTTACCACCTAGAGTCTACCGTTAACACTTTATTATATCATGCTTGTTTGTCACATATCTACCTAGCCATTCATTAATCCACTTTATTTTTTATGTATTTAAAGGAAACTGCAGGTATCAGTATACTTCTCCCTAAATATACAAGCACACATATCATTAACTAGACTTCAATATTCGATAGATTTTCTTTGATGTAAAATTTACACACAATGAAGTGACAGATCTTGAGTACACATTAACTGAGTTCTGACAAATGCATTAAACCTGTATAATGCAATCCTCATCAAGATACAGGACATTCCACAACTACCAAGGCCTCCACCGGACTGAGTCCAGTACAGCTAGATGGTGCCCGGCTACCACCACTGACTGCTCTGACCAGGATCACAACAGAGGGTTCTGGACAGAGCTGGAGAAGGATGTAGAACATAATTCTAACTCACAAAAAAAAGACCAGATTTACTGGCCTAAAGGAGACTGGAGAAACCCCGAGAGTATGGCCCCCAGACACCCTTTTAGCTCAGTGGTGAAGTTATCTCCGAGGTTCACTGCTCAGCCCGGGAGTGGACAGCCCCGTAAAACCAAATGAGACTAACGAGGTACAGTAGTCCAGAGACAAGGGCCAGAAGGCAGAAGGGGACAAGAAGCTGGTGGTAGGCAACCCAAGGTTGAGTAAGGATATTGTTGATGTGTTGTAAGATTGTTAACCATTTTCATAGGGCAACATTTGTAGTAACTGTTAAATGAGAAACTATTTTGTTCTGTAAGCCTTCATCTTAAGTGAGAATAGCAGCACAATTGGAAGAGCGTAGTCAATGTTACCAAACTGTGCATGTAGAAATTTTTGAAGTGTTGTATCTTTGGCTATGAGTATTTTCACCAAAAAAAAAAAAACAAAAAAGGTTGAGAAGTTAGAGGGTTGATATGTTGTGGGGTTGTTAACCAACGTCATAAAACAATATGTGTACTACTGTTTCATGAGAAACTATTTGTTCTGTAAGCCTTCACCTGAAGTACAAAAGAAAAAAAAAAAAGATACAAGACATTACTATGACCTCAGAAAGTTCTCTCGTGCTCCCTCTCATCATAGATTTTTTTCCTCCCTATAATTAGTTTTAAGAAAACCTGGTGGTGCAGTGGTTAAAGTGCTTCGCTGCTAACCAAAAGGTCAGTGGTTTAAACTCTCCATGGGAAAAAGATGAGGCAGTCTGCTTCCGAAAAGATTTACAGGTTTGGCCCTATGGGGCAGTTCTACTCTGTCCCATAGGTCACTATGAGTCAGAATCCATTCAATGGCAGTGAGTGGTTTTATAATTAGTTTTCCCCAGAACAGATTTTTTTTTTTAAATTGTGCTTTAGGTGAAAGTTTACAGAGCAAATTAGTTTCTCATTAAACAATCAATACACATATTGTTTTGTGACATTAGTTGCCAACCCCACAATGTGTCAACCCTCTCCCCTTCAAGACCTTGGGTTCCCCATTTCCATTCATCCAGCTTTCCTGTCCTCTCCTGGCTTCTCGTCCTTGCCCCTGGGCTACTGTGCCCGTTTAGTTTTGTATACACATGGTTGAATTACACGGGTTATTGTTTGTTTTATAGGCCTGTCTAATCTTTGGCTAAAGGTGAACCACAGGAGTGACTTCAGTACAGAGTTAAAAAGGTTCCCGGAGGTCATACTCTTGGGGTTTCTCCTGTTTCTGTCAGATCAGTAAGTCCGGTCTTTTTTTTTGGTGAGTTTGAATTTTGTTCTACATTTTTCTCCAGCTGTCAGGAACACTCTGTTGTGATCCCTGACAGAGCAGTCAGTGGTCGTAGCCAGACACCAGCTAGCTGTGCTGGACTAAGTCTGGTGGAGGTTGTGGTAGTTGTGGTCCATTAGTCCTTTGGACTAATCTTTCGCTTGTGTCTTTGGTTTTCTTCATTCTTCCTTGCTCCAGACAGGAGTGGGACCAGTAAACGTATCTTAGATAGCCACTCACAAGCTTTTAAGACTACCAAAGTAGGATTTAGAACGTTTTCTTTGTAAACTGTGTTGTGCCAGTTGAGCTAGTTGTTCCCCAAGACCATGGTCCTGGCCCTCAGCCCAGTAACTCAATCCCTCAGGGGGTTTGAATGTGTCTATGAATCTTCTATAACTTTGCCTTGGTCAAGTTGTGCTGACTTCCCCAGTATTGTGTACTGTCTTACTCTTCACCTAAGTTACCACTTATCTATTGTCTAGTTAGTGTTTTTCCATCCCCACCCATCCCCTCCCTAGTCACCATCAAAGACTGTTCCTTTCTGTGTGTAAACTTTTCCGTGTGTTTCTATAACAGTGGTCTCACACAGTATTTGTCCTTTTGTGATTGACTTATTTCACTCAGCATAATGCCCTCCAGATTCATCCATGTTGTGAGATGCGTCACAGATTCCTCACTGTTCTTTAACATTGTGTAGTATTCCATTGTGTGTATGTACCATAGTTTGTTTATCCATTCATCTGTTGATGGACATCTAGGTTGTTTCCATCTTTTTGCTATTGTGATAATGCTGCAATGAACATGGGTGTGCATATGTCTATTCATGTGACGACTCTTATTTCTCTAAGATGTATTCCTAGGAGTGAGATTGCTGGAATGTACAGTATTTCAATTTCTAGCTTTTTAAGAAAGCTCCTTATCATTTTTCAAAATGGTCGTACCATTTTCCATTCCCACCAGCAGTGCTTAAGAGTTCCAATCTCCCTGTAGCCTCTCCACTGTTTGTTATTTTCTGTTTTTGTTGATTCACACCAGTGGTGTTGGGATGAGATGGTATCTCATTGTAGTTTTGATTTTCATTTCTTTAGTGGCTAGTGATCACGAGCATTTCCTCATGTGTCTGTTAGCCACCGGACTGTCTTCTTTGGTGAAGTGTTTGTTCATATCCTTTGCCCATTTTTAATTGGATTATTTGTCTTTTTGCTGTTGAAGTATTGCAGTATCTTGTAGATTTTAGAGATTAGACCCTTGTCAGATATGCCACAGCCAAAATTTTTTCCCCAGTGTGTAGGTTCTTTTTACTCTTTTGGTGACATCTTTTGATGAACATAAGTGTTTAATTTTTAGAAGATCCTAGTTATCTCACTTATCCTCTGGTGTTTGTGTATTGTTAGTTATGGTTTGTATCCTATTTATGCCGTATATTAGGGCCCCTAACATTGACCCTACTTTTCTTCTATGATCTTTATAAATTTTGGTTTCATATTTAGATCTTTGATCCATTTTGAATTAGTTTTTGTGTATGGTGTTTAGGGTGTGGATCCTGTTTCTTTTTTTTTACAGATGGACATCCAATTTTGCCAGCATCGTTTGTTAAAAAGACTGCAAAAAAATGAAACAGGACCCATACCTCACACCATATACAAAAACTAATTCAAAATGGATCAAAGATCTAAATATAAAGCCAAGAACTATAAAGTTCATAGAAGAAAAAACAGGATTAATGCTAGAGGCTCTAATACATGGCATTGACAGGATACCAACCATAAACAACAATATACACACTCCAGAAGATAAGCTAGATAACTGGGGTCTTCTAAAAATTAAACACTTACGCTCTTCAAAAGACTTCACCAAAAGAGTAAAAAGAGAACCTACAGACTGAGAAAAAAATTTTGGCTATTACAAATCAGACAAAGTTCTAATCTCTAAAATTTACAGGAAAATCCAACACCTCTACAACAAAAAAGACAAATAATCCAACTAAAAAATGAGCAATGGAAATGAACAGCCACTTCACCAAAGAAGACATTCAAGTGGCCAGAAGACACATAAAGAAAATCTCCCGACCGTTAGCCATTAGAGGAAAGCAAATTAAAACCACAATGAGATACCATCTCACCCTGACATTACTGGCAGGAATCAAAAAAACAGGAAACAACAGATATGGACAAGGCTGTGGGGAGATTGGAACTCTTACGCACTGCTGGTGGGAATGCAAAATGGTACAACCATTTTGGAAAATGATACGGCGCTTCCTTAGAAAGCTAGAAATAGAAATACCATATGTTCCAGCAATCCCACTTCTAGGAATATATCGCAGAGAAATAAGAGTCGTCACACGAATAGACATATGCACACCCATGTTCACTGCAGCATTGTTAACAATAGCAAAAAATGGAAACAACCTAGACGTCCATCAACAAATGAATGGATAAACAAACTACGGTACATACACACAGTGGAATACTACACAACGATAAAGAACAGTGATGAAACTGTGACGCATCTCACAACATGGATGAATCTGGAGGGCATTATGCTGAGTGAAATAAGTCAATCACAAAAGGACAAATACTGTGTGAGACCACTGTTATAGAAACACACGGAAAAGTTTACACACAGAAAGGAACAGTCTTTGATGGTGACTAGGGAGGGGATGGGTGGGGATGGAAAAACACTAACTAGACAACAGATAAGTGATAACTTTGGTGAAGGGTAAGACAGTATACAATACTGGGGAAGCTAGCACAACTTGTACAAGGCAAGGTCATGGAAGCTCCATAGACACATCCAAACTCTCTGAGGGACTGAATTGCTGGGCTGAGGGCTGCAGGGACCATGGTCTCAGGGAACATCTAGCTCAATGGCATAACATAGTTTATAAAGAAAATGTTCTACGTTCTACTTTGGTTAGTAGCATCTGGGGTCTTAAAAGCCTGTAAGCTGTCATCTAAGATACTCCACTGGTCTCACCCCTTCGGGAACAAGGGATAATGAAGAAAACCAAAGACCCAAGGGAAAGATTAGTCCAAAGGAGTAATAGACCATAACTACCATGGCCTCCAGCGGACTGAGTCCAGTACAACTAGATGGTGCCTGGCTACCACCACTGACTGCTCTGACAGGGATCACAGTAGAGGGTCCTGGACAGAGCTGGAGAAAAGTGTAGAACAAAATTCTAACTCACAGAAAAAGACCAGACTTACTGGCCTGACAGAGACTGAAGAAACACTGAGAGTATGGCCCCTGGACACTCTTATAGCTCAGTCACTCCCAAAGTTCACCGTTCAGCCAAAGATTAGACAGGCCCATAAAACAAAATAAGACTAAAGGGGCAAAACAGCCCAGGGACAAGGACTAGAAGGCAGGAGGGGACAGGAAAAGCTGGTAATAGGGAACCCAAAGTTGAGAAGGGAGAGTGTCAACATGTCATGGGGTTGTTAACCAATGTCATAAAACAATTATGTGTACTAACTGTTTAATGAGAAACTAGTTTGTTTTGTAAATCTTCATCTAAAGTACAATAAAAAAAAAAAGAATCTATTAAAGTTACTTGCTACATTAATAGTTTAAAGGGGGAAAGATATTATTATCACAATAAATGCTTTGATAAATGGATTTGATAAAATGTATGCTTGTTTCTAAATAAGAATATAAAATTATTAGTAAACTGGAGGTAGAAAGAAACTTTCCTACCTTCATATGGGCCAACTACCAAAAATCTTTAGCAAAATCCTATTCAATGGTAAAAAATTAGACGCTCTCCCCAAATCAGGAACAACACAAAGTTTCCCACTATCACCATTACTACTTAACAGTCTACTGGAGAGCCTAGCTAATTCAATAAGGTAAGAAAAGAAAAAAAATGTGAATTAAAAATTTGTCATTAACTGTTCTAAAATCGATCATGCTGAGAGTTACAGAAGCCTGTGAGTACCCTGAAACACTTTAAATGGGTGACTTCTATGATATGTGAATTTTATCTCAAAAAAACTATTAAAATCATCATTATTTGCTAACACATGATTGTCTACTTAGACAATTAAAGAGAATAAACTTAAAAACTATAAAATTGAGAGCGGTTAGAAAGGTGGTCAAGTACAAAATCAATACACAAAAATCAGATTCCAATAATAGCCAATTTCAAACATTACAGAAAAAGAAGCCCATTTACTATACACAAAAAGATTAAACACCTAAAAATAAACCGAATAAGAAATGTGCAAGACTTCGATTTTTGTAACTATACACCTTTATTGATGAACAAAAACTGAGGTATATAAAACATCGCTGCCAAGTATCCTACCCCATCCCGACTCCTCCCTTCAGGAATAGCTATGGACAGGAAATTCCCTTGAGAAGAGGCTATGTTCATTATAGGCACCATGAAGGATGTGCCTAATGAACTGTATAAAATGCTTAGCACAAAGTCTGGCAAATAGTGAGCACTCAACAAATGTTATTTTTCCAGGTTCCATGCACAGCCTGGAAACCCTGGTGGTGTAGTGGTTAAGTGCCATAGCTGCTAACCAAAAGGTGGGCAGTTTGAATCTCCCAGGCGCTGCTTGGAAACTCTATGGGGCAGTTCTACTCTGTCCTATAGGGTCGCTATGAGTTGGAATCAACTTGATGGCAACGGGTTTGGTTTTGGTTTTTTCTTAATGTACAACCAGAACTGAAGGTCACAGAAATTGAAAAGTCAACTTGATCCCATGGAGTTAGTTGATTGGTTGGGATGGCAGAAACACTTAGGAGAGCAGTATGAAATTTCCTTGAACTAAACTTACCACTTAGAGATCAGGGGCTCTGGTTAGATGTTAGAGCTCAGAGGAAAACGAATCATTACCTTTCAGAGATGGAACTCATTTGGTGTGTGTGTGGGGGGGATGTCTCACCTGGGATTGGCCAGATCAGGAGACAGCTAGGCTCCCTCATGTTCATCCCCAAACACCCCAACTCAGGGGCCTTCTATGGCTCCCTCTGCATGGCACATGAAGTTCAGACTCCTCTCCCATCACTCAAGGCTTCCGCAATCTGGCTCCACACAGTAGACAATGCTTCTGCATCACCATTTTATCCTCCTCCCTTAATCCTCCATCAGCCAGCACCGGCAGCTCATTATCAAAGGACTGACCTCAGACTACCAAAAACCAAAACCAAACCCATTGCAGTTGGGTCAATTCCAACTCATGGGAACCCCGTGCGTTACACAGAAGAAGTACTCCATAGCATTTTCTTGGCTGTAATCTTTATGGAAGCAGACCGCCAGGACTTTCTTCTGTAGTGTTACTGGGTGGGTTTGACCCACCAACCTTTAGGTTAGTAGATCGGTGCAAACCATTTTCACCACTCAGGGACCTTCCTCAGACTACACAGAACCATTAACAGGGTGATACCTGATCCTGCAGAGGGTCTCCAGGCCTCTGCTCTAGTGCTACAGCTGAAATCTGTTCTGCTAGGTTGGAGTCGAAAGCCAGCTTCTGTAACAAAAGTGTATAATGGTAAAGTGTAAAACAGTAAAACGTGTAATGATATGAATAAAATAAGCTTATTTCTCAGATAAAGCCCCAAATAGTGTTCCTGATTTGTGAGTGGCTCTCCTCTAAGTGGAGACTTGGGGTCCAGGCTCCTTCTGTTCCACCCTCTGCCATCTGCAGCACGCGTCTTCCAAGGTCACTACGCTCATCTGTAACAAGCTGGAAGGTGGAGAAAGAACATGAAGGGACATGCATGAAAGGTTTTGGGGCTGGCCTGGAGCTGATATACATCACCTCTAACAGCAAGAGAGGCTGGGAAGTGTAGTCTATCTAGCTATACAACTTGCAGATGGACATAAACATGGCTGCCCAGCATTCTGCCCCCAACTCCTCCTTTCAGGAGGAAGAAAACAGGTTTGGTGAGCAGCTAACCAGTCTCTGCCATGGTGCCTGTGCTGAATTAGTTAAGTGTTTTGGATACCACCCCTGGCCAGAAGATGTGGATTTGAAGATTGGTTCTGCCTCTTAATAGGTGAAAGATCTTGAACAAGTTTTTTAACCTCTCTGCCTCTCAAATTTTCACCTGGAAACAGGGATGATAGTAAAGATAATAAACAATATAATAAAACAGGAATGATAAGATAATGAATGCTTCCAGGGTTATTTGGAATTATACAAACGATCATGCTTATGAAGTCCTATGGAAATAATCTTCTTCTTCCACCCCACCCAGAATGAATTTCCTTTTCTCTTTTCTTTACCTAATTTCTATCCACTTTTCAAAATCTGGGTCTAATTCCCTGTTAAGAGTGCCAGAATACCCTATTCTAGCAATGGGGGCCCTTTGGAGTCCTGACACCACTGAAAAGAAAAGAAAACCAGATTGATCTGAAGTAGCCTGGGGATTTTTATGACCCTGGGGAAACCTGTGAGCAACGCAGTCCAGTGCAACACTGAGTCCTAACTCAGAAACGCTCCTTTCATCACCGTGTAAGCTGTTGACAACTTGTAACACTCCTCTTTTAAAAGCGCTGAGAACTCTTGGCCAGTGGCTATCCAAATCCAACAGCCAAAAAGGTGAAAACTCAGTTTAAGAGGCATAGCCCTCTACTATTGCTTCATACTAGAAAAGCCATGGCTTCAGGTCCCCCAAAATGTTAATTGGTTCGCCCAGAACGCCTCTCTAATCCCATTAAAGTCTCCTAAAAGTCACCTTTTTAACACTGATTTTTTTTTTATTGTGGTAAATATGTAGGTAACAACATTCATCATTTCAACAATCTTCATGTACCAGTCACCCGTTTTATAAAATATTCTCAAACGTTTCCATCTCATGCTACACTCCACTTTCCCCAAAGGATTGCATTTCGTCAATGCCACACGATACAGCTCCCATTGAAACCCCAAATCCTTCTTTTGTTAGTTTTGCCTCTCACATGCGTGATAAGCTACTTGAGATCAGGAACTGTGTCATTTGATTCCACACTACAGACATGACATTATCAATAAAAATGTGTTAATCAAGGATGGTCCATGAGGAGTATCATTTCCCAGAATGGAATAATTCTGTCCCTAGTCCAGAACATCCACTATAACCATCAGAATATCGAGGCCCCTGAAATCTGATATTCTTGAGCATTTATCTGTTCAGGTTGACACTGAGCCCAACCACTTGACGCCACTCAGAACTTAACAGGGAATGGGTGGATCACAGAAGACTTTCCATTAATTCATTCTTTCATTCATTCAACAGTTGATTACTGGGTTCCAAACTGTCCTCGGCACGTGCAAGGAGCTTGAAGTGAAAAGAAAGATGTGTGAGATAAAGGTCTACTTTCCAGTCTAGCAGACTAAGACTGCATTGTAGGCAGATCAGTGAAGCTGGACAAAGGACCAGACAAGACTTAGAAGCAATGCCAAGGGTAGGTAACTTCAGGGACAGGTATGTGGGAACACGATGTAAAAGGAGGCCCAGAATCGGGAGCAGAGTTCAACAGTTTCATGAATCAGCCTGGCAAACGTTTAAAGATTGGCAACACCAGGTGTTGCTAGCATGTGGAAAGCAGACCCACATATTGCTGGAATGGTATAAATTGGTGCCAACCTTTCTGTAGAACAATCTTACAAAATGTACCAAGATTAAAGTGTGCATACATATGGCTCGGTAATTCCAAAGTAGGCATTAATCTTAAGGAAATAATTGGGCAAATGAAAAAAGATGTCAGAACTTGTTTATCATATTCATTGCATCATTGTATGGAGAGGGAAAAATTGTATCATTGTGCCATGTGCTCATCCCTGAACCAATCATGATGGCCAGAGGAGTGGGGTCCTCTGATTGGTCAAGCCTCAGGTACTCATCTCTGTTGCTAGGGGATGGAGGAGAAGCATGGTCGACAGCTAAACCATGTGAATTAAGATTAGGGGAGGGGCAGTTCCCTAAGAGAAAAAAGGAAAAGCACTGTTACCAGAAGATCAGGAACAGGAAAACCTGCTGACTAAACAAAATATATAGCTACCCTAGTCAACTCCAGCCAGAGAAGCTAGGTGCAGAGGGAGGATGTTTCCAGCAGACGGAATAATTTCCCTTACAGAGCCTCAGAGAATCCTTATGGTCTGTGATGAAAGTCCATTTCCTGAGAGGATGCGGGAGGTTGGGAAAGACCACCCATGAAGAAGGAGGCCCAGACTTGTACATCCAGCCATATGAATGATTGAATAATTTGTAAGGTGTGGTTGAGGCTGTGAAGGAGTTATAAAACAGATCTATATAAATAAGATATCGTGAATGCTGTGAGTGGGGCCAGGACAGGTCTTCTGTCCACAGGTGCCAGTGTGAAGCTGGCTAGCACTGCAAGGACCACTGGCTGCTAGCAACTTGGACAAATGACTTATCCACTCTAAACCGCATCTACAAAATTGAGAGAAGAAATGAGACTACCTAAGTGAAAATACCTAGTACTGTGCCATTAAATGTGAGCTGAATCTGAGCAGTGGGAAGTGCAGTTCCAAAGTAGCCCTCACATTTAACAGAAGAACAATTTTAAACAGAAGAGATTAATTATGGTGGTCCCAGGAAGTCTGAAAGCCAGAGCTTTGTTCTAGGGCAGAAGAACCCTGGAATGTAGCTTGGGGAAGTAAGGAGGGTTAAAAATTGCGTTTCCAACCTGAAACTATGTTGAATAACAGGAACTTGCCTCCTGCAAGTTCTTAACCGTGTATAAATGGAACAACTATTTACTTTCACATTTTTATTCATCTTGGCATCCTTTTTGCTGGCTGATTAAACACTTCAGAACAGGAGCCACTTGAAATCTCCAAGGCAAGGACAGGGTGCCCCCTCCCACCATGTTACTCCTCTCTGCCCTGTGCCAAGAATACCAGAGGCCTTGCTCCTGCCTTGTGTGCCCTTCCCTAGGCCAAGGGTGGATAACATGTATAGTGGCTGCCTTGAATTTCCTCACCTAAAACTCAAACGCAGTTAGTCTTGTGTCAATGGGTGGCAAGCTTGTGTGGCTCCGTCCAGGAGGGAAGGAGAGACGGGCACCATTGGGAAGACGTGAGTGCCGAGAGAGTGCAAGACATTCCCATCCCGCCTGGCCCCCACATAGTCAAGTCTGTGTGGAAAGGGCATTGAACCTGGGGCACAATGGCACAAAGGCAGCACTGTTTGTGTGGAATTGGGCAAGCTTTTGACCTCTCCAAGCCTGTTTCCTCATCTTTAAAATGGTGGCAACCATTTTTCTGAGGGAAGTTATGAGTAATGAGAGAAACCGTGTGGTTACAGGCTTTGTAAACAGCCAAGCACTGTATCAAAAAACAAACAAACAAACAAAAACTAATTGCCATTAATTCCGACTCTTGGTGACCCCATATGTCAGAGTAGAACTGAGCTCCATCAGGTTTTGTTGGCTGTAATCTTTATGGAGGCAGATCACCAGGACTTTCTTCCTCAGTGCTGCTAGGTGGGTTTGAACCACCAACCTTTTGGTTAGTACCCGAGCACAAACCATTTGTGCCACCCGGGGGCCTGTGCGTGTGCATATTACTACTATTCCCCACACCTTCTACACACCACAGGGTCTTACCCTGTGTCAGAAATGCGATCTGTGTCCCGGGGTAAGAAGTAGATGCTCCATCTGGATCAGATTCCCAGGCACGAGAGCAAACCCATGAACAAGGAGTCATTTCTTATAGCCCTGTCCCAGGGTTCTCCATCTGGGAGCCAAGTGTTGCTGCTGCCATGGCTTCAGGAGCTCCTTGGCTGTGGCTGAGGGAGAACTGATGTGTAGGCTGGGAAATATCAGAGGTGTTGTGGAAGACGAAGGAGGCTCCTCAGAGCCATGTGCCTTTAGGTGTGTGGACCCATGAAACAAGGAAGAGACAGAGACTCTGGGGCCTCCAGGAGAAAGATCCTCAATTTCCCTTCCTTTCTCCTCATCACACATCCCTGGGCTCACCAAGCCCTCCACAGAGTCCTGCCACTGCCCTCACCTCACCCCCAGTAGCAGGCTCCCTGAGGTGAGACAGAGCCTCTAGCACAATGACTGGTAATGTTCTATGGGAAATACTACCACTGCACGTGGCATTCATGAGCTATTTCCCATGCACCTGGCACTGTGATTGGTACTTTGGGAAGAAACAAAGGACATGAGAGAAGGGATCCACCGCCCACAAGCTGGTCATGATAAACAGATGTAGTTACACAGCCAGCCCAGTAAACAGACTTCCCTAGGCCCAAGCCACCAACTAGCATAGGTGTTCTATGGTTCACCTCAAGCACATCACTGGCCACTTATCTCCACTATCCAAAGGGATGACCTGAGTGACAAGAAGAAGATCTGGCCTTGACGTCTGGGGTCTTGGAAGCTTGCAAGTGGCCATCTAAGATGCATCAATTACTCCCAACCACCTGGGGTAAAGGAGAATGAAGAACACCAAAGACACAAGGAAAGTATTAGCCCAAGAGACAGAAAGGGCCACATAAACCAGAGACTTCATC
>NW_004444144.1:1249975-1256965 GCF_000243295.1 Trichechus manatus latirostris
ACAGAAGGACAAATATTGTATAAGACCACTATTATAAGAACTCAAGAAAAGGTTTAAACACAGAAGAAAACATTCTTTGATGGTTATGAAGGCGGGGAGGGAGAGAGAGAGATATTCACTGACTAGATAGTAGACAAGAATTATCTTAGGTGAAGGGAAGGACAACATGCACTACAGGGAAAGTCAGTACAACTGGACTAAACCAAAGCTAAGAAGTTTCCTGAATAGATCCAAACACTTTGAGGGACAGAGTAGCAGGGGTAGGGGTCTGGGGACCATGCTTTCAGGGGACATCTAGGTCAACTGGCATAACAAAACTTGTTAAGAAAATGTTCTGCATACTGCTTTGGTGAGTGGTGTCTGGGGTCTTAAAAGTTGCAAGCAGCCATCTAAGATGCATCAATTCGTCCCAACCACCTGGAGTAAAGGAAGATGAAGAACACCAAAGACACAAGGGAAGTAGTAGTCCAAGATACAGAAAGGGCCACATAAACCAGAGACTTCATCAGCCTGAGACCAGAAGAACTAGATAGTGCGCGGCTACCACCAATGACCGTCCTGACATGGAACACAACAGAGAGTCCTGGATGTAGCAGGAGAAAGGTAGGGTGCAGAACTCAAATTCTAAGAAGACCAGACTTAATGGTCTGACTGAGATGGGATGAACCCCTGAAAGCATGGCTCCTGGATTCTCTATCAGCCCAGAACTAAAAAAATTGAGAGAAGAAATGAGACTACCTAAGTGAAAATACCTAGTACAGTGTTTAATCAGGTTAGGGATTGGACGAGACTGTTTGATATAAAGTGATACTCGTGAGGAGTGTGCTTCTTAGCTCAAGTAGATACAAGAGACTAAAGGGGCAGCTTCTGTCCAGAGGTGAGAAGAGGAGGCAGAGAGGGTTAAGAGCTGGTTGAATGGACATGGGGAATCAGGGATGGAAAGGAGGAGTGTGCTGTCACAGAATGGGGTGGGCAATTAGGGTCATATAACAATGTATGTATAAAATTTTGTATGGGAGACTAACTTGAAATGTAAACTTCATTTAGACTACAACAATTAAAAAAAAAAAAAATGATCTGGCCCTGAGCCTCCAGGGTGGAGTTGCCTGGAGTCTGGTATGGACTCTAGCCATTGTGGAGGGGGCAGTCTGGAGATTGGGTCCCGTTATCTGACCACAGAGAAACACCAGATAAAGTTGGACAGATTCAGCAAAGGGAAGGCTGTGTCAGGAACACAAGCGAGCTAACAAAGGGTAGCAAAGGTAACATCAGGTACATGAGAGGTCAGGCGCAGGTGTGGAGGGAAGCTCCAAGGCCAGGCATCGGGCTGGGAGTGCGATCATGTGATCTTGAAGATGAGGAGAGGGGCTGGCTGCTCAGTTAAGGCCCCTGAAAATGAAGTTTCCTTCTTTCCTTCCCCTTTCCCGTCCTCACTTCCTCCTTTTCCTTCCTTCTTTCCCTTGATTTAACAATTTTTTTTACTAGGTTATTTCCCAAATTGCAGGACTTCTTGGAACCTTTAATACTCTAATAATAATATACACTGTGAGTCTGGGGGATGGTATGTGCAACTTAATATTATTTACCACAAAATCCCTTTTTTGTGACCTACCTACTAGTATTCCATGGGCTATCAGTCTGGGAACCCTGGTTGACTGAATATCTACTAAGTGACCAGCTAGATGCAAAAGACACAAGTAAAAGACAGAATTCCTGCTCTCAGAGAGTTCAAAGTCTAATATGGGAGACAGACAAGCGAGCAGAAATTCATCACAGTGCCCAAACAGAAACAAGCCCGTGAAAATTAACTAGAATACAAATATGCACAGAGAGGCATGGGGGCACAGAGGAGGGACCCAGTAACCACTGGAGTGCCCAGTAAAGGTGACCTGGAACTGAGCTGTCCAGGAAGAGAAGGCAGAAGAGGTGGATGGGACACTATGAAATGTGGAGGTGCACAGCAAATATGGGAAATAAAGGGTTCAATGTGGTTGGATCCAAGGATGGAGGGTTGTGGGGAGAGCATGTAGGCTCTCTTTGAGTTCAGAGTCTGGGGCTGTCTCTCATCAGGCATCCCAGGTTATCAGGCTCTGATAACTCGTTCGTGCTGCTCCAACTCACAGGAGATTATGACCTGGAGGCCAAAGTCTGAGATTGCAGTGGAAGCTTCCTCTGATAGGAAAAAGAGTCTTGGTCATTTGTTCAGGTCCCAAATCACAGATCAGAAGGCTGATTGGTATACCAGATTCAGGATCAGAGGATGTTAGAAGTCTTTAAAGGATAGGATCAGCCCTTGGGGATTTGGTTGGATCATGGAATAGGATCAGATTATTCTCTCTCCATCTTTGGGGGTGGTAGTAGGAAGTGGTTGAAAGTGCAGAGTCTGGAAGCAGTGGCCAAGCCAGCTCCACCACCCCTACCTAAGTGTGATATCTTAGGCAAACTACTTCATCTCTCTGAGTCTCAGTTTCTTTAGCTGAAAAGTGGGGGGTAGTGACCATACAACATACCATTTAGGTGTGTTGTGAGGTTTACAGGAGGTTGTTGTTGTTGTTGTTAGCTGCCATGGAGTTGACTTCAACTCATGGCGACCCAATGTGTGTCAGAGTAGAACTGTGCTCCATAGGGTTTTCAGTGGTTGATTGTGTGGAAGTAGATCACCAGGGCTTTCTTCCGAGGAGCCTCTGGATGGACTCAAACCCCCAATCTTTTGGTTAGCAGCTGAGTGTGTTAACCATTTGCACCATCCAGGGACTCCTTAACCTGAGGTAACGTATGTAAAATACTCAGCATACCTGGCACATAATCAGTACTTACTAAAGGTAGCTAAAACTTACCCCACCCTGACTCTTCTTGCTCTAATACTTCTTGGTTGCCAGAGAAACATTTCTTCCTGATGGACAGGAGCAGCTTCCCCATGGTTATGCTTATCTTGTGTTGGTTAACTTGCACTCTAGAGTCAGGTGAGACTCTGGGAGGACACACCCTTCCTGCAGCACAGGAAACCCTGCTCTTATCACATAGCGGCCATCTCTTGGGTGGACTCTTTCCTCAAAAGGGTCACATAGTTCATCCAATTCTCTTGAATATTGTTCTGAGCTCATGGCCACATGATTTGATCCTTCTGATAGAGCCCTGATGGTGCAACAGTTAAGTGCTTGGCTGCTAACAAAAAGGTTGGTGGTTCAAACTCATCCAGTGGCTCCACGGGAGAAAGAGTTGGTGATCTGCTCCTATGAAGATTACAGCCTAGAAAATCCTATGGCGCAGGTCTACTCTGTCACATGGAGTCACTAAGAGTCAAGATCAACTCGACGAGCACCTAACAAAAACATCCATGTAAGCCACAGACCTTATTTAGCCTGTGGGCTCTTTCTTGAGGCATTACAGCCCCAACAGGTAAACTCAGGCAGGTGTGGACCTAGTGAACACATGAGTTTCCATGGGTCCCAGTGCCCAGGTATGGTGAGGTCTGAATGGAATAGGCAACAGACACCTAACCTGCCTCCCTGATCCCACCTGGACCACCCTCCCATCTGTAATAGCCAGAATTATTTAAAAGACCAAGCCGAGCCACTCTTCCAGCTGAAAAGCATCTGTGATCTTGCCATTACCTCCTCGGCCCCAAAACACCCTTTGTTCTGCTCCAACGAGCTGCTCAGAGTGTCTTCACTTCCCCTTCACACACCCCACCCCCAGCTTCTGATAATTCCATGCCTGCAAATACCATTCCCTATCTTGGTGCCCTTCCCTCTGCCTCTCCTAGAAAATCATTACTCATTCTCCTAGATGCAGAGCAAGTATCTGAGAAAACATCTTGACAAGCTGCTAGGGATGGGAGGAAGAGCCCAAGAACTGGGTGTTTCTATAGACTAAGCAACATAAGACAATGGATAAACTGCTGTGCCTGAGACAAGGAGGAGAGGAAATTCAGGGAGGCCAGGTAAAGAATGAGAAGAGAGGCCTATATGATGGTGAGTGAGGTGAAGGGCAGTGGAGATCACCCTGGTGGCAGAGAGGTCAAAGGGCAGTCTGAGTTCCTGGGTGGTGCAAACGGTTAGGCGCTCAGCTACTAACCAAAAGGTTGGCAGTTTCAACCCATCCAGAGGCACCTCAGAAGAAAGTTCTGGCCATTTGCTTCAGAAAGCTTATAGCTATGAAAACCCTATAAAGCACAGTTCTACTCTGACTCACATCTGGTTACCATGAGTTGGAACCAACTCAACAGCAACTAGTTTGGTTTTGGCTAATATTCCATTGGAAGACCACACTCCATACCCCAACCCCATCTTCCTGTGAAAATCTTCACTACTACTTTGTGTGAGTAGACTCTTTTGTAGAAGTCAAAGAAAGAGGTAAGCCTCACATCTGGAAGCCATGTGGTATGGAACAGAGGTAGCCCCAAGGGATCACGAACCCTGAGAAGGTAAGCCTCCAAAGAGATGGAAGAAACCTTGGGAAGCTCTGTGTACCTCCGCTGGGCCTGGAGACCTCAGCTAGCATCTAGCTTACATCACCAATCGTGTTTCCTTCTTGGCTTTCACCATCAGGACACTCAGAGTCGGTTTGAATGTCCCTTATAATAAATGTTCACAAACACACGCAGAGTTACTCCTGGGCTTTACCCTACTATTTGGCCTTCATTTACTCTTCCCTTTCTGGAATGGAACTTTCTTGTCTTTGTCTGCTCAGCATTCCTTCCTTTGAAGAATTTCTACCCCACTCCATGTAGTCCCCACAGAGCTGTCAACTATAGTGCACAGCCCCACCTTCTACCCTCATCACAGGGATGAACACCTGACTCAAGCTGGCCAAAATACCCCATCCACCTGGCCACAAGGATGAGCATATAACTCAAGCTGGGCCAATCAGAGGATTCCTTGGGACTGATATGGGGAGAGATATATTTTCTTTGCTGTTTGCTAATTTGAAAGGGTGTGAATCTGAGGCTGCCAGGTGCTATCTTGCCTGCCACATGGACACAGCCTCACTGAGCATGAGGATAAGAAGAGACAAGCAGAGCTGAGAGATGGAAGAAGAGACAGAGCCTTGATGGTATCATTTGAGCCCCAAGATCCAGCCATACCTACAGCCTGAGCCATCCCTGGATTTGCCTGTGATTAAACCAAACCAAATCTGTTGCCATTAAGTTGATTCTGACTCATAGTGACCCTATAGGACAGAGTTGAACTGCTCCATAGGGTTTCAAGGAGTAGCTGGTGGATTTGAACTGCTGACCTTTTGGTTAGCAGCCAAATACTTAATCACTTCTATTAGAGCTGATAAATTCTCTCTTTTTTCCCACCATGCACTGAGATGCAGACTGGAAGCAGGGGTCATATCAGCTCTGCTTCCCATTTTAAGACCAGAAAGAAGCCTTCAATTTGAGCACAAGGCCAATTGGGCAGTGCTTACTGCTAGGAGCCAGAAACCACAAGGGTGAGTCCAGTTCAAGGACCATGACCAGAAGTAGATTTCTGGAGTTAGTTACTAGTTAACAGAGTTTGTATAAATCAAACAGAACAATCACCCACTAGGATTGTGAAGAAGTTATATTTTCAGAGAACCCCAAACTTGGCAAATAGTGGCCTGTGATTGCTCAAACCCCAGGACAAGTCCCAGGCCCTGCAATTATGCTGAGAGGAAGTGGCCATTTAAGTGGCCCAAAGATGGGTCCTCTTCCCCTACACCCCTATCAGTAGTGGCCATGGAAACCACTAGACAAGAGGTATCTTTGCCATGAGAAGGAAAGGAAGCAATTGAGTTGGCTGGCCCAGGGACTGCCTGCACTGCCTGGGGCTGTTCCTGTTCCTGCCCCACAGAGCACGGAATGTACTACGGGCCAGGGCTGCTCTGCCTTGTGTTCTCTCCTCCCATTGCCAAGTGGGAGACTTTATTGCAGTGGTTCTGTTTTCTCTTTGTTATTGGGTCCCAGGTATGTTGGAGCTGGAGGGTTTGTTAAATTTGTCTTTTAGCTATAGACTGCCAAATCCATAAAAGACTGCTTTGGAACCTGAAGAGGGAGGAAAAATCAATTCCCAGAGACCTTGATCTCAGGGCCTAATGTGGAACTAGATCTGATTTTGACTTTCAGTTTTTATTTGTTTTGTTGTATTATGCTAGGCAGGGACATTTACAGAATAGTATTTATGGGAAGAGTAATTGGTTTGTCTAGCTTCCCTCCTAGGAAAGACTTCCTCCCTGACCCCATGTGGTCTTCAGGGGTCTAGGAGTCAAGGTACTCCCACCACCATTTCCATCTCCACAGAGGTAGGACCTAGCCCAGGCTGGCCTTTCAGAGTACCTCTCCTTCCCATTCATAGTGAATGATCCAATGATAGTCGTATGACCTAAGAAAGGCCAATCAGGATTGACACAGGAGCACTAGGTAAGAGAAGTCCTCTTTATGCTGGGAGGACATGACCCTAAGCCTGCCATGGGCCCCCTTGTCTCTCCACAAGTTGAAAGCCTGTTTGAGAATGAAGCACAGGAGAGGCAAGCATCTCCAAGAAATGGAGGAGGATTTAGAACCCTGATGACACCCTTTAGGTCCTGGTTCCAGCCATGCTTGAAGCTAGGAAAGAATGCCTTTCTATTTTCATAAATCAGTAAGCTCCTCTTTTGCTTTAGTAGTTTGAGTTGATTTCTAACATTCTCAACCAAGAGTCCTGATGAATACCCTCCCCTAAAGTCAAGAAATTGGGTCATCTCCACATAAACCTCATGAACTGAGACTGGGAGAGGATAAATCAAAGAGGCCAGGTGGATGCTCACAAAGGAAAACCAAAGAGGCAAGAATTAAATCACTCAAAACACTTGCTGGATCCACTTTTCAATATGTCAGAAGACCAGATAATGGCCAGGGTTCATCAAAAGACACTGTTCATCACAACCAGACTAAACCAAAGCTAAGAAGTTTCCTGAATACAATTAAACACTTCGAGGGACAGAGTAGCAGGGGCAGGGATCTGGGGACCATGCTTTCAGGGG